>NW_027590376.1:40000-396462 GCF_964213995.1 Mustelus asterias | reverse complement strand
CCCCGTGTCAATGAAGAGTGCCCCCTGTCAATGAGGAGTGCCCCCGTCAATGATGACTGCCCCCCAGTCAATGAGGTGTGCCTTCTGTCAATGAGGAGTGCCCTCTGTCAATGAGGAGTGCCCCCTATCAATGAGAAGTGCCCTCTGTCAAAGAGGAGTGCCCTCTGTCAATGAGGAGTGCCCTCTGTCAATGAGGAGTGCCCCCTGTATATGAGAAGAGCCCCCTGTCAATGAGGAGTGCCCTCTGTCAATGAGGAGTGCCGTCTATCAATGAGGAATGCCATCTGGCAATGAGGAGTGCCCTCTGTCAATGAGGAGTGCCCCTTGTCAATGAGGATTGCCCCTTGTCAATGAGGAGTAGCCCTCGCAATGAGGAGTGTCTGCTGTCAACGAGGAATGCCCCGTCAATCACGTTGGCCCCCTGTCAATGGGGAGTGCACCCTGTCAATGAGGAGTGCCCCCCGGCCAAGAGGAGTGACCCTGTCAATGAGGAGTGACCCCCCCGTCAACGAGGAGGGCCCCCTGTCAATGAGGTTTGCCCCCTGTCAATGAAGAGTGCCCCCGTCAATGAGGAGTGCCCTCGTCAATGAGGACGTCCCCCCAGTCAATGAGGAGTGCCCTCTGTCATGGAGGACTGCCCCTTGTCAATGACGAGTGCCCCCCATCAATGAGCAGTGCCCCACCCTCGTCAATGACGAATGCACCTTGTCAATGAGGAGTGCCCCCTGACAACGAGATGTCTCCAACCCCCCCGTCTATGAAGACTGCCCTCTGTCAATGAGAAGTGCCCACTGTCCATTACGAGTACCCCCTGTCAATTAGGAGTGCCCCCTGTCAAAGAGGATTGCCCCCTGTCAATGAGGATTGCCCTCTGTCAATGAGGACTGCCCTATGTCAATGAGGAGTGCCCCCCATCAATGAGCAGTCCTCCCCCCACTTCAATGACGAATGCACCCTGTCAATAAGGATTGCCCCCTGACAACGAGGAGTCTCCAAACCCCCCCGTCTATGAAGACTGCCCTCTGTCAATGAGAAGTGCCCACTGTCCATTACGAGTACCCCCTGTCAATTAGGAGTGCCCCCTGTCAAAGAGGAGTGCCCCTGTCAATGAGGAGTGCCCCTGTCAATGAGGAGTGCCCTCTGCCAATGAGAAGTGCTCCCTGTTAATGAGGAGTGACCTTGTCAAGGAGGAGTGACCCTGTCAAGGAGGAGTGCCCCCTTTCAATGAAGGGTGTGCCCGCGCCGTCTATGAAGAGTACCCCTTCCATCTAGGAGGAGTGCCCCGTGTCCATGAGGAGTGCCCCCTGTCAATGAGGAGTGACCCCTCCGTCAATGAGGAGGGGCCCGCCGTCACTGAGGAGTACCCCTGTCAATGAAGAGTGCCCCCGTCAATGAGGAGTGCCCCCGTCAATGAGGACTGCCCCCCAGTCAATGAGGAGTGCCCCCGTCAATGAGGAGTGCCCCCGTCAATGAGGACTGCCCCCCAGTCAATGAGGAGTGCCCTCTGTCATGGTGGACTGCCCCTTGACAATGAGGAGTGCCCCCCATCAATGAGCAGTGCCCCACCATCGTCAATGACGAATGCACCCTGTCAATGAGGAGTGCCCCCTGACAACGAGGCGTCTCCAACCCCCCCGTCTATGAAGACTGCCCTCTGTCAAGGAGAAGTGCCCACTGTCCATGACGAGTACCCCCTGTCATTTAGGAGTGCCCCCTGTCAAAGAGGAGTGCCCCCTGTCAATGAGGAGTGCCCTCTGTCAATGAGGACTGCCCTATGTCAATGAGGAGTGCAGCCTATCAATGAGCAGTCATCCCCCCACTTCAATGACGAATACGGCCTCTCAATGAGGAGTGCCCCCTGACAACGAGGAGTCTCTCCCCTCCCCCGTCTCTGAAGAGTGCCCTCTGTAAATGAGGAGTGCCCGCTGTCAATGAGGAGTGCCCGCTTTCAATGAGGAGTGCCCCTGTCAATGAGTAGTGCCCCCTGTCATTGAGAAGTGCCCCCTGTCAAAGGGGAGTGTCCAATGTCAATGAGGAGTGCCCCCTGACAACGAGGAGTCTCTCCCCCCGCCCCCCCGTCTACGAAGAGTGCCCGCTGTCAATGAGGAGTGCCTGCTGTCAATGAGGAGTGCCCGCTGTCAATGAGGAGTACCCCTGTCAATGAGTAGTGCCCCCTGTCAATGCGGAGTGCCCCCTGTCAATGAGGAGTGACCCCTGTAAATTAGGAGTGACCCCTGTAAATTTGGAGTGCCTGCCCAGATAATGAGGAGTACCCCCTCTCAAGGAGGAGTGTCTGCTGTCAATGTGGAATGCCCCGTCAATGACGAGGGCCCCCTGTCAATGAGGAGTGCCCCCTGTCAATGAGGAGTGCCCCCTGTCAATGAGGAGTGCCCGCGTCAATGGGGAGTGTCCAATGTCAATGAGGAGTGCCGTCTGTCAATGAGGAGTGCCTTCTGTCAATGAGGAGTGCCCTCTGTCAATGAGGAGTGCCCTCTGCCAATGAGGAGTGCCCCTTGTCAATGAGGAGGGCCCCTTGTCAATGAGGAGTGCCCCTGTCAATGAGGAGAGACCCCTGTCAATTTGGAGTGCCCTCTGTCAAAGAGGAGTGCCCCTGTCAATGAGGAGTGCACTCAGTCAAAGAGGAGTGCCCCCTGTCAATGAGGAATGCCCCATGTCAATGAGGAGTGCCCCCTGACAACGAGATGTCTCCAACCCCCCCGTCTATGAAGAGTGCCCTCTGTCAATGAGAAGTGCCCACTGTCCATTACGAGTACCCCCTGTAAATTAGGAGTGCCCCCTGTCAAAGATGAGTGCCCCCTGTCAATGAGGAGTGCCCTCTGTCAATGAGGACTGCCCTCTGTCAATGAGGAGTGCCCCCCAACAATGAGCAGTGCCCGCCCACGTCAATGACGAATGCGGCCTCTCAATGAGGAGTCCCCCCTGACAACGAGAAGTCTCTCCCCCCCCGTCTATGAAGAGTTCCCTCTGTCAATGAGGAGTGCCCTCTGTCAATGAGGAGTGCCCGTTTTCAATGAGGAGTGCCCCTGTCAATGAGTAGTGCCCCCTGTCAATGAGGAGTGCCCCCTGTCAATGAGGAGTGTCCAATGTCAATGAGGATTGCCCCCTGACAACGAGGAGTCTCTCTCCCCCCCGCAGTCTATGAAGAGTGCCCTCTGTCAATGAGGAGTGCCCGCTGTCAATGAGGAGTGCCCGCTGTCAATGAGGAGTGCCCCTTGTCAATGAGGACTGCCCTCTGTCAAAGAGGAGTGCCCTCTGTCAATGAGGAGTGCCCTCTTTCAATGAGGAGTGCCCCTTGTCAATGAGGAGTGACCCTTGTCAATGAGGAATGCCCTCTGTCAATGACGAGTGCCCTCTGTCAATCAGGAGTGAACCTGTAAATGAGGAGTGGCTCATCCCTACCGTCAATGAGGAGCCACCTCTGCAAATTAGGAGGGCCCCCCATCAATGAGGAGTGCCCCACCCGCCAACAAGGAGTGCCCCCCGTCAATGAGGAGTAACCCTGTCAATGAGGAGGGCCCCCTGTCAATGAGGAGGGCCCCCTGTCAATGAGGAGTGCCCCGTGTCAATGACGAGTGCCCCCTGTCAATGAGGAGTGCCCCTGTCAATGATGACTGCCCTCTGTCAAAGAGGAGTGCCTTCTGTCAATGAGGAGTGCCCTCTGTCAATGAGGAGTGCCCCCTATCAATGAGAAGTGCCCCCTGTCAAAGAGGAGTGCCCTCTGTCAATGAGGAGTGCCCCCTGTAAATGAGAAGAGCCCCCTGTCAATGAGGAGTGCCCTCTGTCAATGAGGAGTGCCGTCTATCAATGAGGAATGCCATCTGGCAATGAGGAGTGCCCTCTGCCAATGAGGAGTGCCCCTTGTCAATGAGGATTGCCCCTTGTCAATGAGGAGTAGCCCTCTCAATGAGGAGTGTCTGCTGTCAATGTGGAATGCCCCGTCAATCACGTTGGCCCCCTGTCAATGGGGAGTGCACCCTGTCAATGAGGAGTGCCCCCCGGCCAAGAGGAGTGACCCTGTCAATGAGGAGTGACCCCCCCCCCGTCAACGAGGAGGGCCCCCTGTCAATGAGGTTTGCCCCCTGTCAATGAAGAGTGCCCCCGTCAATGAGGAGTGCCCTCGTCAATGAGGACGTCCCCCCAGTCAATGAGGAGTGCCCTCTGTCATGGAGGACTGCCGCTTGTCAATGACGAGTGCCCCCCATCAATGAGCAGTGCCCCACCCTCGTCAATGACGAATGCACCTTGTCAATGAGGAGTGCCCCCTGACAACGAGATGTCTCCAACCCCCCCGTCTATGAAGAGTGCCCTCTGTCAATGAGAAGTGCCCACTGTCCATTACGAGTACCCCCTGTAAATTAGGAGTGCCCCCTGTCAAAGATGAGTGCCCCCTGTCAATGAGGAGTGCCCTCTGTCAATGAGTACTGCCCTATGTCAATGAGGAGTGCCCCCCCATCAATGAGCAGTGCCCGCCCACGTCAATGACGAATGCGGCCTCTCAATGAGGAGTCCCCCCTGACAACGAGAAGTCTCTCCCCCCCCCCCGTCTATGAAGAGTTCCCTCTGTCAATGAGGAGTGACCCCTGTAAATTAGGAGTGACCCCTGTAAATTTGGAGTGCCTGTCCAGATAATGAGGAGTACCCCCTCTCAAGGAGGAGTGTCTGCTGTCAATGTGGAATGCCCCGTCAATGACGAGGGCCCCCTGTCAATGAGGAGTGCCCCCTGTCAATGAGGAGTGCCCCCTGTCAATGAGGAGTGCCCGCGTCAATGGGGAGTGTCCAATGTCAATGAGGAGTGCCGTCTGTCAATGAGGAGTGCCTTCTGTCAATGAGGAGTGCCCTCTGTCAATGAGGAGTGCCCTCTGCCAATGGGGAGTGCCCCTTGTCAATGAGGAGGGCCCCTTGTCAATGAGGAGTGCCCCTGTCAATGAGGAGAGACCCCTGTCAATTTGGAGTGCCCTCTGTCAAAGAGGAGTGCCCCTGTCAATGAGGAGTGCACTCAGTCAAAGAGGAGTGCCCCCTGTCAATGAGGACTGCCCCATGTCAATGAGGACTGCCCCCTGACAACGAGGAGTCTCTCCCCCCCCCCCCCCCCGTCTATGAAGAGTGCCCTCTGTCAATGAGGAGTGCCCGCTGTCAATGAGGAATGCCCGCTTTCAATGAGGAGTGCCCCTGTCAATGAGTAGTGCCCCCTGTCAATGAGGAGTGCCCCTTGTCAATGAGGAGTGTCCAATGTCAATGAGGATTGCCCCCTGACAACGAGGAGTCTCTCCCCCCCCCCAGTCTACGAAGAGTGCCCTCTGTCAATGAGGAGTGCCCGCTGTCAATGAGGAGTGCCCGCTGTCAATGAGGAGTGCCCCTTGTCAATGAGGAGTGCCCTCTGTCAATGAGGAGTGTCCACTGTCAATGAGGAGTGCCCTCTGTCAAAGAGGAGTGCCCTCTGTCAATGAGGAGTGCCCCTTGTCAATGAGGAGTGACCCTTGTCAATGAGGAATGCCCTCTGTCAATGACGAGTGCCCTCTGTCAATCAGGAGTGAACCTGTAAATGAGGAGTGGCTCATCCCTACCGTCAATGAGGAGCCACCTCTGCAAATTAGGAGGGCCCCCCAATCAATGAGGAGTGCCCCACCCGCCAACAAGGATTGCCCCCCGTCAATGAGGAGTAACCCTGTCAATGAGGAGGGCCCCCTGTCAATGAGGAGGGCCCCCTGTCAATGAGGAGTGCCCCGTGTCAATGAAGAGTGCCCCCTGTCAATGAGGAGTGCCCCCGTCAATGATGACTGCCCCCCAGTCAATGAGGTGTGCCTTCTGTCAATGAGGAGTGCCCTCTGTCAATGAGGAGTGCCCCCTATCAATGAGAAGTGCCCTCTGTCAAAGAGGAGTGCCCTCTGTCAATGAGGAGTGCCCTCTGTCAATGAGGAGTGCCCCCTGTATATGAGAAGAGCCCCCTGTCAATGAGGAGTGCCCTCTGTCAATGAGGAGTGCCGTCTATCAATGAGGAATGCCATCTGGCAATGAGGAGTGCCCTCTGTCAATGAGGAGTGCCCCTTGTCAATGAGGATTGCCCCTTGTCAATGAGGAGTAGCCCTCGCAATGAGGAGTGTCTGCTGTCAACGAGGAATGCCCCGTCAATCACGTTGGCCCCCTGTCAATGGGGAGTGCACCCTGTCAATGAGGAGTGCCCCCCGGCCAAGAGGAGTGACCCTGTCAATGAGGAGTGACCCCCCCGTCAACGAGGAGGGCCCCCTGTCAATGAGGTTTGCCCCCTGTCAATGAAGAGTGCCCCCGTCAATGAGGAGTGCCCTCGTCAATGAGGACGTCCCCCCAGTCAATGAGGAGTGCCCTCTGTCATGGAGGACTGCCCCTTGTCAATGACGAGTGCCCCCCATCAATGAGCAGTGCCCCACCCTCGTCAATGACGAATGCACCTTGTCAATGAGGAGTGCCCCCTGACAACGAGATGTCTCCAACCCCCCCGTCTATGAAGACTGCCCTCTGTCAATGAGAAGTGCCCACTGTCCATTACGAGTACCCCCTGTCAATTAGGAGTGCCCCCTGTCAAAGAGGATTGCCCCCTGTCAATGAGGATTGCCCTCTGTCAATGAGGACTGCCCTATGTCAATGAGGAGTGCCCCCCATCAATGAGCAGTCCTCCCCCCACTTCAATGACGAATGCACCCTGTCAATAAGGATTGCCCCCTGACAACGAGGAGTCTCCAAACCCCCCCGTCTATGAAGACTGCCCTCTGTCAATGAGAAGTGCCCACTGTCCATTACGAGTACCCCCTGTCAATTAGGAGTGCCCCCTGTCAAAGAGGAGTGCCCCTGTCAATGAGGAGTGCCCCTGTCAATGAGGAGTGCCCTCTGCCAATGAGAAGTGCTCCCTGTTAATGAGGAGTGACCTTGTCAAGGAGGAGTGACCCTGTCAAGGAGGAGTGCCCCCTTTCAATGAAGGGTGTGCCCGCGCCGTCTATGAAGAGTACCCCTTCCATCTAGGAGGAGTGCCCCGTGTCCATGAGGAGTGCCCCCTGTCAATGAGGAGTGACCCCTCCGTCAATGAGGAGGGGCCCGCCGTCACTGAGGAGTACCCCTGTCAATGAAGAGTGCCCCCGTCAATGAGGAGTGCCCCCGTCAATGAGGACTGCCCCCCAGTCAATGAGGAGTGCCCCCGTCAATGAGGAGTGCCCCCGTCAATGAGGACTGCCCCCCAGTCAATGAGGAGTGCCCTCTGTCATGGTGGACTGCCCCTTGACAATGAGGAGTGCCCCCCATCAATGAGCAGTGCCCCACCATCGTCAATGACGAATGCACCCTGTCAATGAGGAGTGCCCCCTGACAACGAGGCGTCTCCAACCCCCCCGTCTATGAAGACTGCCCTCTGTCAAGGAGAAGTGCCCACTGTCCATGACGAGTACCCCCTGTCATTTAGGAGTGCCCCCTGTCAAAGAGGAGTGCCCCCTGTCAATGAGGAGTGCCCTCTGTCAATGAGGACTGCCCTATGTCAATGAGGAGTGCAGCCTATCAATGAGCAGTCATCCCCCCACTTCAATGACGAATACGGCCTCTCAATGAGGAGTGCCCCCTGACAACGAGGAGTCTCTCCCCTCCCCCGTCTCTGAAGAGTGCCCTCTGTAAATGAGGAGTGCCCGCTGTCAATGAGGAGTGCCCGCTTTCAATGAGGAGTGCCCCTGTCAATGAGTAGTGCCCCCTGTCATTGAGAAGTGCCCCCTGTCAAAGGGGAGTGTCCAATGTCAATGAGGAGTGCCCCCTGACAACGAGGAGTCTCTCCCCCCGCCCCCCCGTCTACGAAGAGTGCCCGCTGTCAATGAGGAGTGCCTGCTGTCAATGAGGAGTGCCCGCTGTCAATGAGGAGTACCCCTGTCAATGAGTAGTGCCCCCTGTCAATGCGGAGTGCCCCCTGTCAATGAGGAGTGACCCCTGTAAATTAGGAGTGACCCCTGTAAATTTGGAGTGCCTGCCCAGATAATGAGGAGTACCCCCTCTCAAGGAGGAGTGTCTGCTGTCAATGTGGAATGCCCCGTCAATGACGAGGGCCCCCTGTCAATGAGGAGTGCCCCCTGTCAATGAGGAGTGCCCCCTGTCAATGAGGAGTGCCCGCGTCAATGGGGAGTGTCCAATGTCAATGAGGAGTGCCGTCTGTCAATGAGGAGTGCGTTCTGTCAATGAGGAGTGCCCTCTGTCAATGAGGAGTGCCCTCTGCCAATGAGGAGTGCCCCTTGTCAATGAGGAGGGCCCCTTGTCAATGAGGAGTGCCCCTGTCAATGAGGAGAGACCCCTGTCAATTTGGAGTGCCCTCTGTCAAAGAGGAGTGCCCCTGTCAATGAGGAGTGCACTCAGTCAAAGAGGAGTGCCCCCTGTCAATGAGGACTGCCCCATGTCAATGAGGAGTGCCCCCTGACAACGAGATGTCTCCAACCCCCCCGTCTATGAAGAGTGCCCTCTGTCAATGAGAAGTGCCCACTGTCCATTACGAGTACTCCCTGTAAATTAGGAGTGCCCCCTGTCAAAGATGAGTGCCCCCTGTCAATGAGGAGTGCCCTCTGTCAATGAGGACTGCCCTCTGTCAATGAGGAGTGCCCCCCAACAATGAGCAGTGCCCGCCCACGTCAATGACGAATGCGGCCTCTCAATGAGGAGTCCCCCCTGACAACGAGAAGTCTCTCCCCCCCCGTCTATGAAGAGTTCCCTCTGTCAATGAGGAGTGCCCTCTGTCAATGAGGAGTGCCCGTTTTCAATGAGGAGTGCCCCTGTCAATGAGTAGTGCCCCCTGTCAATGAGGAGTGCCCCCTGTCAATGAGGGGTGTCCAATGTCAATGAGGATTGCCCCCTGACAACGAGGAGTCTCTCCCCCCCGCAGTCTATGAAGAGTGCCCTCTGTCAATGAGGAGTGCCCGCTGTCAATGAGGAGTGCCCGCTGTCAATGAGGAGTGCCCCTTGTCAATGAGGACTGCCCTCTGTCAAAGAGGAGTGCCCTCTGTCAATGAGGAGTGCCCTCTTTCAATGAGGAGTGCCCCTTGTCAATGAGGAGTGACCCTTGTCAATGAGGAATGCCCTCTGTCAATGACGAGTGCCCTCTGTCAATCAGGAGTGAACCTGTAAATGAGGAGTGGCTCATCCCTACCGTCAATGAGGAGCCACCTCTGCAAATTAGGAGGGCCCCCCATCAATGAGGAGTGCCCCACCCGCCAACAAGGAGTGCCCCCCGTCAATGAGGAGTAACCCTGTCAATGAGGAGGGCCCCCTGTCAATGAGGAGGGCCCCCTGTCAATGAGGCGTGCCCCGTGTCAATGACGAGTGCCCCCTGTCAATGAGGAGTGCCCCCGTCAATGATGACTGCCCCCCAGTCAATTAGGAGTGCCTTCTGTCAATGAGGAGTGCCCTCTGTCAATGAGGAGTGCCCCCTATCAATGAGAAGTGCCCCCTGTCAAAGAGGAGTGCCCTCTGTCAATGGGGAGTGCCCCCTGTAAATGAGAAGAGCCCCCTGTCAATGAGGAGTGCCCTCTGTCAATGAGGAGTGCCGTCTATCAATGAGGAATGCCATCTGGCAATGAGGAGTGCCCTCTGTCAATGAGGAGTGCCCCTTGTCAATGAGGATTGCCCCTTGTCAATGAGGAGTAGCCCTCTCAATGAGGAGTGTCTGCTGTCAATGTGGAATGCCCCGTCAATGACGAGGGCCCCCTGTCAATGAGGAGTGCCCCCTGTCAATGAGGAGTGCCCCCTGTCAATGAGGAGTGCCCGCGTCAATGGGGAGTGTCCAATGTCAATGAGGAGTGCCGTCTGTCAATGAGGAGTGCCTTCTGTCAATGAGGAGTGCCCTCTGTCAATGAGGAGTGCCCTCTGCCAATGAGGAGTGCCCCTTGTCAATGAGGAGGGCCCCTTGTCAATGAGGAGTGCCCCTGTCAATGAGGAGAGACCCCTGTCAATTTGGAGTGCCCTCTGTCAAAGAGGAGTGCCCCTGTCAATGAGGAGTGCACTCAGTCAAAGAGGAGTGCCCCCTGTCAATGAGGACTGCCCCATGTCAATGAGGAGTGCCCCCTGACAACGAGATGTCTCCAACCCCCCCGTCTATGAAGAGTGCCCTCTGTCAATGAGAAGTGCCCACTGTCCATTACGAGTACTCCCTGTAAACTAGGAGTGCCCCCTGTCAAAGATGAGTGCCGCCTGTCAATGAGGAGTGCCCTCTGTCAATGAGGACTGCCCTCTGTCAATGAGGAGTGCCCCCCAACAATGAGCAGTGCCCGCCCACGTCAATGACGAATGCGGCCTCTCAATGAGGAGTCCCCCCTGACAACGAGAAGTCTCTCCCCCGCCGTCTATGAAGAGTTCCCTCTGTCAATGAGGAGTGCCCGCTGTCAATGAGGAGTGCCCGTTTTCAATGAGGAGTGCCCCTTTCAATGAGTAGTGCCCCCTGTCAATGAGGAGTGCCCCCTGTCAATGAGGAGTGTCCAATGTCAATGAGGATTGCCCCCTGACAACGAGGAGTCTCTCCCCCCCGCAGTCTATGAAGAGTGCCCTCTGTCAATGAGGAGTGCCCGCTGTCAATGAGGAGTGCCCGCTGTCAATGAGGAGTGCCCCTTGTCAATGAGGACTGCCCTCTGTCAAAGAGGAGTGCCCTCTGTCAATGAGGAGTGCCCTCTTTCAATGAGGAGTGCCCCTTGTCAATGAGGAGTGACCCTTGTCAATGAGGAATGCCCTCTGTCAATGACGAGTGCCCTCTGTCAATCAGGAGTGAACCTGTAAATGAGGAGTGGCTCATCCCTACCGTCAATGAGGAGCCACCTCTGCAAATTCGGAGGGCCCCCCATCAATGAGGAGTGCCCCACCCGCCAACAAGGAGTGCCCCCCGTCAATGAGGAGTAACCCTGTCAATGAGGAGGGCCCCCTGTCAATGAGGAGGGCCCCCTGTCAATGAGGAGTGCCCCGTGTCAATGACGAGTGCCCCCTGTCAATGAGGAGTGCCCCCGTCAATGATGACTGCCCCCCAGTCAATTAGGAGTGCCTTCTGTCAATGAGGAGTGCCCTCTGTCAATGAGGAGTGCCCCCTATCAATGAGAAGTGCCCCCTGTCAAAGAGGAGTGCCCTCTGTCAATGAGGAGTGCCCCCTGTAAATGAGAAGAGCCCCCTGTCAATGAGGAGTGCCCTCTGTCAATGAGGAGTGCCGTCTATCAATGAGGAATGCCATCTGGCAATGAGGAGTGCCCTCTGTCAATGAGGAGTGCCCCTTGTCAATGAGGATTGCCCCTTGTCAATGAGGAGTAGCCCTCTCAATGAGGAGTGTCTGCTGTCAATGTGGAATGCCCCGTCAATCACGTTGGCCCCCTGTCAATGGGGAGTGCACCCTGTCAATGAGGAGTGCCCCCCGGCCAAGAGGAGTGACCCTGTCAATGAGGAGTGACCCCCCCCCCCCGTCAACGAGGAGGGCCCCCTGTCAATGAGGTTTGCCCCCTGTCAATGAAGAGTGCCCCCGTCAATGAGGAGTGCCCTCGTCAATGAGGACGTCCCCCCAGTCAATGAGGAGTGCCCTCTGTCATGGAGGACTGCCCCTTGTCAATGACGAGTGCCCCCCATCAATGAGCAGTGCCCCACCCTCGTCAATGACGAATGCAACTTGTCAATGAGGAGTGCCCCCTGACAACGAGATGTCTCCAACCCCCCCGTCTATGAAGAGTGCCCTCTGTCAATGAGAAGTGCCCACTTTCCATTACGAGTACCCCCTGTAAATTAGGAGTGCCCCCTGTCAAACATGAGTGCCCCCTGTCAATGAGGAGTGCCCTCTGTCAATGAGGACTGCCCTCTGTCAATGAGGAGTGCCCCCCATCAATGAGCAGTGCCCGCCCACGTCAATGACGAATGCGGCCTCTCAATGAGGAGTCCCCCCTGACAACGAGAAGTCTCTCCCCCCCCCCCGTCTATGAAGAGTTCCCTCTGTCAATGAGGAGTGACCCCTGTAAATTAGGAGTGACCCCTGTAAATTTGGAGTGCCTGTCCAGATAATGAGGAGTACCCCCTCTCAAGGAGGAGTGTCTGCTGTCAATGTGGAATGCCCCGTCAATGACGAGGGCCCCCTGTCAATGAGGAGTGCCCCCTGTCAATGAGGAGTGCCCCCTGTCAATGAGGAGTGCCCGCGTCAATGGGGAGTGTCCAATGTCAATGAGGAGTGCCGTCTGTCAATGAGGAGTGCCTTCTGTCAATGAGGAGTGCCCTCTGTCAATGAGGAGTGCCCTCTGCCAATGAGGAGTGCCCCTTGTCAATGAGGAGGGCCCCTTGTCAATGAGGAGTGCCCCCTGTCAATGAGGAGTGCCCCCTGTCAATGAAGAGTGCCCCCGTCAATGAGGAGTGCCCTCGTCAATGAGGACGTCCCCCCAGTCAATGAGGAGTGCCCTCTGTCATGGAGGACTGCCCCTTGTCAATGACGAGTGCCCCCCATCAATGAGCAGTGCCCCACCCTCGTCAATGACGAATGCACCTTGTCAATGAGGAGTGCCCCCTGACAACGAGATGTCTCCAACCCCCCCGTCTATGAAGACTGCCCTCTGTCAATGAGAAGTGCCCACTGTCCATTACGAGTACCCCCTGTCAATTAGGAGTGCCCCCTGTCAAAGAGGATTGCCCCCTGTCAATGAGGATTGCCCTCTGTCAATGAGGACTGCCCTATGTCAATGAGGAGTGCCCCCCATCAATGAGCAGTCCTCCCCCCACTTCAATGACGAATGCACCCTGTCAATAAGGATTGCCCCCTGACAACGAGGAGTCTCCAAACCCCCCCGTCTATGAAGACTGCCCTCTGTCAATGAGAAGTGCCCACTGTCCATTACGAGTACCCCCTGTCAATTAGGAGTGCCCCCTGTCAAAGAGGAGTGCCCCTGTCAATGAGGAGTGCCCCTGTCAATGAGGAGTGCCCTCTGCCAATGAGAAGTGCTCCCTGTTAATGAGGAGTGACCTTGTCAAGGAGGAGTGACCCTGTCAAGGAGGAGTGCCCCCTTTCAATGAAGGGTGTGCCCGCGCCGTCTATGAAGAGTACCCCTTCCATCTAGGAGGAGTGCCCCGTGTCCATGAGGAGTGCCCCCTGTCAATGAGGAGTGACCCCTCCGTCAATGAGGAGGGGCCCGCCGTCACTGAGGAGTACCCCTGTCAATGAAGAGTGCCCCCGTCAATGAGGAGTGCCCCCGTCAATGAGGACTGCCCCCCAGTCAATGAGGAGTGCCCCCGTCAATGAGGAGTGCCCCCGTCAATGAGGACTGCCCCCCAGTCAATGAGGAGTGCCCTCTGTCATGGTGGACTGCCCCTTGACAATGAGGAGTGCCCCCCATCAATGAGCAGTGCCCCACCATCGTCAATGACGAATGCACCCTGTCAATGAGGAGTGCCCCCTGACAACGAGGCGTCTCCAACCCCCCCGTCTATGAAGACTGCCCTCTGTCAAGGAGAAGTGCCCACTGTCCATGACGAGTACCCCCTGTCATTTAGGAGTGCCCCCTGTCAAAGAGGAGTGCCCCCTGTCAATGAGGAGTGCCCTCTGTCAATGAGGACTGCCCTATGTCAATGAGGAGTGCAGCCTAGCAATGAGCAGTCATCCCCCCACTTCAATGACGAATACGGCCTCTCAATGAGGAGTGCCCCCTGACAACGAGGAGTCTCTCCCCTCCCCCGTCTCTGAAGAGTGCCCTCTGTAAATGAGGAGTGCCCGCTGTCAATGAGGAGTGCCCGCTTTCAATGAGGAGTGCCCCTGTCAATGAGTAGTGCCCCCTGTCATTGAGAAGTGCCCCCTGTCAAAGGGGAGTGTCCAATGTCAATGAGGAGTGCCCCCTGACAACGAGGAGTCTCTCCCCCCGCCCCCCCGTCTACGAAGAGTGCCCGCTGTCAATGAGGAGTGCCTGCTGTCAATGAGGAGTGCCCGCTGTCAATGAGGAGTACCCCTGTCAATGAGTAGTGCCCCCTGTCAATGCGGAGTGCCCCCTGTCAATGAGGAGTGACCCCTGTAAATTAGGAGTGACCCCTGTAAATTTGGAGTGCCTGCCCAGATAATGAGGAGTACCCCCTCTCAAGGAGGAGTGTCTGCTGTCAATGTGGAATGCCCCGTCAATGACGAGGGCCCCCTGTCAATGAGGAGTGCCCCCTGTCAATGAGGAGTGCCCCCTGTCAATGAGGAGTGCCCGCGTCAATGGGGAGTGTCCAATGTCAATGAGGAGTGCCGTCTGTCAATGAGGAGTGCGTTCTGTCAATGAGGAGTGCCCTCTGTCAATGAGGAGTGCCCTCTGCCAATGAGGAGTGCCCCTTGTCAATGAGGAGGGCCCCTTGTCAATGAGGAGTGCCCCTGTCAATGAGGAGAGACCCCTGTCAATTTGGAGTGCCCTCTGTCAAAGAGGAGTGCCCCTGTCAATGAGGAGTGCACTCAGTCAAAGAGGAGTGCCCCCTGTCAATGAGGACTGCCCCATGTCAATGAGGAGTGCCCCCTGACAACGAGATGTCTCCAACCCCCCCGTCTATGAAGAGTGCCCTCTGTCAATGAGAAGTGCCCACTGTCCATTACGAGTACTCCCTGTAAATTAGGAGTGCCCCCTGTCAAAGATGAGTGCCCCCTGTCAATGAGGAGTGCCCTCTGTCAATGAGGACTGCCCTCTGTCAATGAGGAGTGCCCCCCAACAATGAGCAGTGCCCGCCCACGTCAATGACGAATGCGGCCTCTCAATGAGGAGTCCCCCCTGACAACGAGAAGTCTCTCCCCCCCCGTCTATGAAGAGTTCCCTCTGTCAATGAGGAGTGCCCGCTGTCAATGAGGAGTGCCCGTTTTCAATGAGGAGTGCCCCTGTCAATGAGTAGTGCCCCCTGTCAATGAGGAGTGCCCCCTGTCAATGAGGAGTGTCCAATGTCAATGAGGATTGCCCCCTGACAACGAGGAGTCTCTCCCCCCCGCAGTCTATGAAGAGTGCCCTCTGTCAATGAGGAGTGCCCGCTGTCAATGAGGAGTGCCCGCTGTCAATGAGGAGTGCCCCTTGTCAATGAGGACTGCCCTCTGTCAAAGAGGAGTGCCCTCTGTCAATGAGGAGTGCCCTCTTTCAATGAGGAGTGCCCCTTGTCAATGAGGAGTGACCCTTGTCAATGAGGAATGCCCTCTGTCAATGACGAGTGCCCTCTGTCAATCAGGAGTGAACCTGTAAATGAGGAGTGGCTCATCCCTACCGTCAATGAGGAGCCACCTCTGCAAATTAGGAGGGCCCCCCATCAATGAGGAGTGCCCCACCCGCCAACAAGGAGTGCCCCCCGTCAATGAGGAGTAACCCTGTCAATGAGGAGGGCCCCCTGTCAATGAGGAGGGCCCCCTGTCAATGAGGCGTGCCCCGTGTCAATGACGAGTGCCCCCTGTCAATGAGGAGTGCCCCCGTCAATGATGACTGCCCCCCAGTCAATTAGGAGTGCCTTCTGTCAATGAGGAGTGCCCTCTGTCAATGAGGAGTGCCCCCTATCAATGAGAAGTGCCCCCTGTCAAAGAGGAGTGCCCTCTGTCAATGGGGAGTGCCCCCTGTAAATGAGAAGAGCCCCCTGTCAATGAGGAGTGCCCTCTGTCAATGAGGAGTGCCGTCTATCAATGAGGAATGCCATCTGGCAATGAGGAGTGCCCTCTGTCAATGAGGAGTGCCCCTTGTCAATGAGGATTGCCCCTTGTCAATGAGGAGTAGCCCTCTCAATGAGGAGTGTCTGCTGTCAATGTGGAATGCCCCGTCAATGACGAGGGCCCCCTGTCAATGAGGAGTGCCCCCTGTCAATGAGGAGTGCCCCCTGTCAATGAGGAGTGCCCGCGTCAATGGGGAGTGTCCAATGTCAATGAGGAGTGCCGTCTGTCAATGAGGAGTGCCTTCTGTCAATGAGGAGTGCCCTCTGTCAATGAGGAGTGCCCTCTGCCAATGAGGAGTGCCCCTTGTCAATGAGGAGGGCCCCTTGTCAATGAGGAGTGCCCCTGTCAATGAGGAGAGACCCCTGTCAATTTGGAGTGCCCTCTGTCAAAGAGGAGTGCCCCTGTCAATGAGGAGTGCACTCAGTCAAAGAGGAGTGCCCCCTGTCAATGAGGACTGCCCCATGTCAATGAGGAGTGCCCCCTGACAACGAGATGTCTCCAACCCCCCCGTCTATGAAGAGTGCCCTCTGTCAATGAGAAGTGCCCACTGTCCATTACGAGTACTCCCTGTAAACTAGGAGTGCCCCCTGTCAAAGATGAGTGCCGCCTGTCAATGAGGAGTGCCCTCTGTCAATGAGGACTGCCCTCTGTCAATGAGGAGTGCCCCCCAACAATGAGCAGTGCCCGCCCACGTCAATGACGAATGCGGCCTCTCAATGAGGAGTCCCCCCTGACAACGAGAAGTCTCTCCCCCGCCGTCTATGAAGAGTTCCCTCTGTCAATGAGGAGTGCCCGCTGTCAATGAGGAGTGCCCGTTTTCAATGAGGAGTGCCCCTTTCAATGAGTAGTGCCCCCTGTCAATGAGGAGTGCCCCCTGTCAATGAGGAGTGTCCAATGTCAATGAGGATTGCCCCCTGACAACGAGGAGTCTCTCCCCCCGCAGTCTATGAAGAGTGCCCTCTGTCAATGAGGAGTGCCCGCTGTCAATGAGGAGTGCCCGCTGTCAATGAGGAGTGCCCCTTGTCAATGAGGACTGCCCTCTGTCAAAGAGGAGTGCCCTCTGTCAATGAGGAGTGCCCTCTTTCAATGAGGAGTGCCCCTTGTCAATGAGGAGTGACCCTTGTCAATGAGGAATGCCCTCTGTCAATGACGAGTGCCCTCTGTCAATCAGGAGTGAACCTGTAAATGAGGAGTGGCTCATCCCTACCGTCAATGAGGAGCCACCTCTGCAAATTCGGAGGGCCCCCCATCAATGAGGAGTGCCCCACCCGCCAACAAGGAGTGCCCCCCGTCAATGAGGAGTAACCCTGTCAATGAGGAGGGCCCCCTGTCAATGAGGAGGGCCCCCTGTCAATGAGGAGTGCCCCGTGTCAATGACGAGTGCCCCCTGTCAATGAGGAGTGCCCCCGTCAATGATGACTGCCCCCCAGTCAATTAGGAGTGCCTTCTGTCAATGAGGAGTGCCCTCTGTCAATGAGGAGTGCCCCCTATCAATGAGAAGTGCCCCCTGTCAAAGAGGAGTGCCCTCTGTCAATGAGGAGTGCCCCCTGTAAATGAGAAGAGCCCCCTGTCAATGAGGAGTGCCCTCTGTCAATGAGGAGTGCCGTCTATCAATGAGGAATGCCATCTGGCAATGAGGAGTGCCCTCTGTCAATGAGGAGTGCCCCTTGTCAATGAGGATTGCCCCTTGTCAATGAGGAGTAGCCCTCTCAATGAGGAGTGTCTGCTGTCAATGTGGAATGCCCCGTCAATCACGTTGGCCCCCTGTCAATGGGGAGTGCACCCTGTCAATGAGGAGTGCCCCCCGGCCAAGAGGAGTGACCCTGTCAATGAGGAGTGACCCCCCCCCCCCCGTCAACGAGGAGGGCCCCCTGTCAATGAGGTTTGCCCCCTGTCAATGAAGAGTGCCCCCGTCAATGAGGAGTGCCCTCGTCAATGAGGACGTCCCCCCAGTCAATGAGGAGTGCCCTCTGTCATGGAGGACTGCCCCTTGTCAATGACGAGTGCCCCCCATCAATGAGCAGTGCCCCACCCTCGTCAATGACGAATGCAACTTGTCAATGAGGAGTGCCCCCTGACAACGAGATGTCTCCAACCCCCCCGTCTATGAAGAGTGCCCTCTGTCAATGAGAAGTGCCCACTTTCCATTACGAGTACCCCCTGTAAATTAGGAGTGCCCCCTGTCAAACATGAGTGCCCCCTGTCAATGAGGAGTGCCCTCTGTCAATGAGGACTGCCCTCTGTCAATGAGGAGTGCCCCCCATCAATGAGCAGTGCCCGCCCACGTCAATGACGAATGCGGCCTCTCAATGAGGAGTCCCCCCTGACAACGAGAAGTCTCTCCCCCCCCCCCGTCTATGAAGAGTTCCCTCTGTCAATGAGGAGTGACCCCTGTAAATTAGGAGTGACCCCTGTAAATTTGGAGTGCCTGTCCAGATAATGAGGAGTACCCCCTCTCAAGGAGGAGTGTCTGCTGTCAATGTGGAATGCCCCGTCAATGACGAGGGCCCCCTGTCAATGAGGAGTGCCCCCTGTCAATGAGGAGTGCCCCCTGTCAATGAGGAGTGCCCGCGTCAATGGGGAGTGTCCAATGTCAATGAGGAGTGCCGTCTGTCAATGAGGAGTGCCTTCTGTCAATGAGGAGTGCCCTCTGTCAATGAGGAGTGCCCTCTGCCAATGAGGAGTGCCCCTTGTCAATGAGGAGGGCCCCTTGTCAATGAGGAGTGCCCCTGTCAATGAGGAGAGACCCCTGTCAATTTGGAGTGCCCTGTGTCAAAGAGGAGTGCCCCTGTCAATGAGGAGTGCACTCAGTCAAAGAGGAGTGCCCCCTGTCAATGAGGACTGCCCCATGTCAATGAGGACTGCCCCCTGACAACGAGGAGTCTCTCCCCCCCCCCCCCGTCTATGAAGAGTGCCCTCTGTCAATGAGGAGTGCCCGCTGTCAATGAGGAATGCCCGCTTTCAATGAGGAGTGCCCCTGTCAATGAGTAGTGCCCCCTGTCAATGAGGAGTGCCCCCTGTCAATGAGGAGTGTCCAATGTCAATGAGGATTGCCCCCTGACAACGAGGAGTCTCTCCCCCCCCCCAGTCTACGAAGAGTGCCCTCTGTCAATGAGGAGTGCCCGCTGTCAATGAGGAGTGCCCGCTGTCAATGAGGAGTGCCCCTTGTCAATGAGGAGTGCCCTCTGTCAATGAGGAGTGTCCACTGTCAATGAGGAGTGCCCTCTGTCAAAGAGGAGTGCCCTCTGTCAATGAGGAGTGCCCTCTTTCAATGAGGAGTGCCCCTTGTCAATGAGGAGTGACCCTTGTCAATGAGGAATGCCCTCTGTCAATGACGAGTGCCCTCTGTCAATCAGGAGTGAACCTGTAAATGAGGAGTGGCTCATCCCTACCGTCAATGAGGAGCCACCTCTGCAAATTAGGAGGGCCCCCCATCAATGAGGAGTGCCCCACCCGCCAACAAGGAGTGCCCCCCGTCAATGAGGAGTAACCCTGTCAATGAGGAGGGCCCCCTGTCAATGAGGAGGGCCCCCTGTCAATGAGGAGTGCCCCGTGTCAATGAAGAGTGCCCCCTGTCAATGAGGAGTGCCCCCGTCAATGATGACTGCCCCCCAGTCAATGAGGAGTGCCTTCTGTCAATGAGGAGTGCCCTCTGTCAATGAGGAGTGCCCCCTATCAATGAGAAGTGCCCCCTGTCAAAGAGGAGTGCCCTCTGTCAATGAGGAGTGCCCTCTGTCAATGAGGAGTGCCCCCTGTAAATGAGAAGAGCCCCCTGTCAATGAGGAGTGCCCTCTGTCAATGAGGAGTGCCGTCTATCAATGAGGAATGCCATCTGGCAATGAGGAGTGCCCTCTGTCAATGAGGAGTGCCCCTTGTCAATGAGGATTGCCCCTTGTCAATGAGGAGTAGCCCTCGCAATGAGGAGTGTCTGCTGTCAATGTGGAATGCCCCGTCAATCACGTTGGCCCCTGTCAGTGGGGAGTGCACCCTGTCAATGAGGAGTGCCCCCCGGCCAAGAGGAGTGACCCTGTCAATGAGGAGTGACCCCCCCGTCAACGAGGAGGGCCCCCTGTCAATGAGGTTTGCCCCCTGTCAATGAAGAGTGCCCCCGTCAATGAGGAGTGCCCACGTCAATGAGGACGTCCCCCCAGTCAATGAGGAGTGCCCTCTGTCATGGAGGACTGCCCCTTGTCAATGACGAGTGCCCCCCATCAATGAGCAGTGCCCCACCCTCGTCAATGACGAATGCACCTTGTCAATGAGGAATGCCCCCTGACAACGAGATGTCTCCAACCCCCCCGTCTATGAAGAGTGCCCTCTGTCAATGAGAAGTGCCCACTGTCCATTACGAGTACCCCCTGTAAATTAGGAGTGCCCCCTGTCAAAGATGAGTGCCCCCTGTCAATGAGGAGTGCCCTCTGTCAATGAGGACTGCCCTCTGTCAATGAGGAGTGCCCCCCATCAATGAGCAGTGCCCGCCCACGTCAATGACGAATGCGGCCTCTCAATGAGGAGTCCCCCCTGACAACGAGAAGTCTCTCCCCCCCCCGTCTATGAAGAGTTCCCTCTGTCAATGAGGAGTGCCCGCTGTCAATGAGGAGAGCCCGTTTTCAATGAGGAGTGCCCCTGTCAATGAGTAGTGCCCCCTGTCAATGAGGAGTGCCTCCTGTCAATGAGGAGTGTCCAATATCAATGAGGATTGCCCCCTGACAACGAGGAGTCTCTCCCCCCCCCAGTCTATGAAGAGTGCCCTCTGTCAATTAGGAGTGCCCGCTGTCAATGAGGAGTGCCCGCTTTCAATGAGGAGTGCCCCTGTCAATGAGTAGTGCCCCCTGTCATTGAGAAGTGCCCCCTGTCAAAGGGGAGTGTCCAATGTCAATGAGGAGTGCCCCCTGACAACGAGGAGTCTCTCCCCCCGCCCCCCGTCTATGAAGAGTGCCCGCTGTCAATGAGGAGTGCCTGCTGTCAATGAGGAGTGCCCGCTGTCAATGAGGAGCACCCCTCTCAATGAGTAGTGCCCCCTGTCAATGCGGAGTGCCCCCTGTCAATGAGGAGTGACCCCTGTAAATTAGGAGTGACCCCTGTAAATTTGGAGTGCCTGCCCAGATAATGAGGAGTACCCCCTCTCAAGGAGGAGTGTCTGCTGTCAATGTGGATGCCCCGTCAATGACGAGGGCCCCCTGTCAATGAGGAGTGCCCCCTGTCAATGAGGAGTGCCCCCTGTCAATGAGGAGTGCCCGCGTCAATGGGGAGTGTCCAATGTCAATGAGGAGTGCCGTCTGTCAATGAGGAGTGCCTTCTGTCAATGAGGAGTGCCCTCTGTCAATGAGGAGTGCCCTCTGCCAATGAGGAGTGCCCCTTGTCAATGAGGAGGGCCCCTTGTCAATGAGGAGTGCCCCTGTCAATGAGGAGAGACCCCTGTCAATTTGGAGTGCCCTCTGTCAAAGGGGAGTGCCCCTGTCAATGAGGAGTGCACTCAGTCAAAGAGGAGTGCCCCTGTCAATGAGGACTGCCCCATGTCAATGAGGACTGCCCCCTGACAACGAGGAGTCTCTCCCCCCCCCCGTCTATGAAGAGTGCCCTCTGTCAATGAGGAGTGCCCGCTGTCAATGAGGAATGCCCGCTTTCAATGAGGAGTGCCCCTGTCAATGAGTAGTGCCCCCTGTCAATTAGGAGTGCCCCCTGTCAATGAGGAGTGTCCAATGTCAATGAGGATTGCCCTCTGACAACGAGGAGTCTCTCCCCCCCAGTCTACGAAGAGTGCCCTCTGTCAATGAGGAGTGCCCGCTGTCAATGAGGAGTGCCCGCTGTCAATGAGGAGTGCCCCTTGTCAATGAGGAGTGCCCTCTGTCAATGAGGAGTGTCCACTGTCAATGAGGAGTGCCCTCTGTCAAAGAGGAGTGCCCTCTGTCAATGAGGAGTGCCCTCTTTCAATGAGGAGTGCCCCTTGTCAATGAGGAGTGACCCTTGTCAATGAGGAATGCCCTCTGTCAATGACGATTGCCCTCTGTCAATCAGTAGTGAACCTGTAAATGAGGAGTGGCTCATGCCTACCGTCAATGAGGAGCCACCTCTGCAAATTAGGAGGGCCCCCCATCAATGAGGAGTGCCCCACCCGCCAACAAGGAGTGCCCCCCGTCAATGAGGAGTAACCCTGTCAATGAGGAGGGCCCCCTGTCAATGAGGAGGGCCCGATGTCAATGAGGAGTGCCCCGTGTCAATGAAGAGTGCCCCCTGTCAATGAGGAGTGACCCCGTCAATGATGACTGCCCCCCAGTCAATGCGGAGTGCCTTCTGTCAATGAGGAGTGCCCTCTGTCAATGAGGAGTGCCCCCTATCAATGAGAAGTGCCCCCTGTCAAAGAGGAGTGCCCTCTGTCAATGAGGAGTGCCCTCTGTCAATGAGGAGTGCCCCCTGTAAATGAGAAGAGCCCCCTGTCAATGAGGAGTGCCCTCTGTCAATGAGGAGTGCCGTCTATCAATGAGGAATGCCATCTGGCAATGAGGAGTGCCCTCTGTCAATGAGGAGTGCCCCTTGTCAATGAGGATTGCCCCTTGTCAATGAGGAGTAGCCCTCTCAATGAGGAGTGTCTGCTGTCAATGTGGAATGCCCCGTCAATCACGTTGGCCCCCTGTCAATGGGGAGTGCACCCTGTCAATGAGGAGTGCCCCCCGGCCAAGAGGAGTGACCCTGTCAATGAGGAGTGACCCCCCCCCCCGTCAACGAGGAGGGCCCCCTGTCAATGAGGTTTGCCCCCTGTCAATGAAGAGTGCCCCCGTCAATGAGGAGTGCCCTCGTCAATGAGGACGTCCCCCCAGTCAATGAGGAGTGCCCTCTGTCATGGAGGACTGCCCCTTGTCAATGACGAGTGCCCCCCCATCAATGAGCAGTGCCCCACCCTCGTCAATGACGAATGCACCTTGTCAATGAGGAGTGCCCCCTGAGAACGAGATGTCTCCAACCCCCCCGTCTATGAAGAGTGCCCTCTGTCAATGAGAAGTGCCCACTGTCCATTACGAGTACCCCCTGTAAATTAGGAGTGCCCCCTGTCAAAGATGAGTGCCCCCTGTCAATGAGGAGTGCCCTCTGTCAATTAGGACTGCCCTCTGTCAATGAGGAGTGCCCCCCATCAATGAGCAGTGCCCGCCCACGTCAATGACGAATGCGGCCTCTCAATGAGGAGTCCCCCCTGACAACGAGAAGTCTCTCTCCCCCCCCCCGTCTATGAAGAGTTCCCTCTGTCAATGAGGAGTGCCCGCTGTCAATGAGGAGTGCCCGTTTTCAATGAGGAGTGCCTCTGTCAATGAGTAGTGCCCCCTGTCAATGAGGAGTGCCCCCTGTCAATGAGGAGTGTCCAATGTCAATGAGGATTGCCCCCTGACAACGAGGAGTCTCTCCCCCCCCCCCCCCCAGTCTATGAAGAGTGCCCTCTGTCAATGAGGAGTGCCCGCTGTCAATGAGGAGTGGCCGCTGTCAATGAGGAGTGCCCCTTGTCAATGAGGAGTGCCCTCTGTCAATGAGGAGTGCCCTCTGTCAATGAGGAGTGCCCCTTGTCAATGAGGATTGCCCCTTGTCAATGAGTAGTGCCCCTTGTCAATGAGGAGTACCCCTCTCAATGAGGAGTGTCTGCTGTCAATGTGGAATGCCCCGTCAATGACGATGGCCCCCTGTCAATGAGGAGTGCCCTCTGTCAATAGGGAGTGCCCCTTATCAATGAGGAGTTCCCCTTGTCAATTATGAGTGCCCCTGTCAATGAGGAGTGCCCCTGTCAATGAGATGTGCTCCCTGTTAATGAGGAGCGACCCTGTCAAGGAAGAGTGACCCTGTCAAGGAGGAGTGCCCCCTTTCAATGAACGGTGCCCCCGCGCAGTCTATGAAGAGTACCCCTTCCATCTATGAGGAGTACCCCCTGTCAATGAAGAGTGCCCCCTGTCAATGAGGAGTGCCCCCGCCAATGAGGAGTGACCCTGTAAATGAGCAGTGGACCCCTGTCAATGACGAATGCTGTCTGTCAATGGGGAGTGCTCCCTGTCAATGAGGCGTCCTCCCTGTCAATGAGGAGTGCCCCCTGTCCATGCGGAGTGCCCCCTGTCAATGACGAGTGACCCCTCCGTCAATGAGGAGGGCCCCGCCGTCAATGAGGAGTACCCCTCTCAATGAGGAGGGCCCCCTGTCAATGAGGAGGGCCCCCTGTCAAGGAAGAGTGCCCCGATCAATGAGGAGTGCCCCCGACAATGAGGACTGCCCCCCAGTCAATGAGGAGTGCCCTCTGTCATGGAGGACTGCCCCTTGTCAATGAGTAGTCCCCCCCATCAATGAGCAGTGCCCCACCCTCGTCAATGACGAATGCACCCTGTCAATGAGGAGTGCCCCCTGACAACGAGGAGTCTCCAACCCCCCCCGTCTATGAAGAGTGCCCTCTGTCAATGAGAAGTGCCCACTGTCCATTACGAGTACCCCCTGTCAATTAGGATTGCCCCCTGTCAATGAGGAGTGCCCCCGTTAATGAGGAGTGTCCAATGTCAATGAGGATTGCCCCCTGACAACGAGGAGTCTCTCCCCCCCCCAGTCTACGAAGTGTGCCCTCTGTCAATGAGGAATGCCCGCTGTCAATGAGGAGTGCCCGCTGTCAATGAGGAGTTCCCCTTGTCAATGAGGAGTGCCCTCTGTCAATGAGGAGTGTCCACTGTCAATGAGGAGTGCCCTCTGTCAATGAGGAGTGCCCTCTGTCAATGAGGAGTGCCCTCTTTCAATGAGGAGTGTCCACTGTCAATGAGGAGTGCCCTCTGTCAATGAGGAGTGCCCTCTGTCAATGAGGAGTGCCCTCTTTCAATGAGGAGTGCCCCTTGTCAATGAGGAGTGACCCTTGTCAATGAGGAATGCCCTCTGTCAATGACGACTGCCCTCTGTCAATCAGGAGTGAACCTGTAAATGAGGAGTGGCTCATCCCTACCGTCAATGAGGAGCCACCTCTGCAAATTAGGAGGGCCCCCCATCAATGAGGAGTGCCCCACCCGCCAATAAGGAGTGCCCCCCCCGTCAATGAGGAGTAACCCTGTCAATGAGGAGGGCCCCCTGTCAATGAGGAGGGCCCCCTGTCAATGAGGAGTGCCCCGTGTCAATGAGGAGTGCCCCCTGTCAATGAGGAGTGCCCCCCATCAATGGGCAGTGCCCGCCCACGTCAATGACGAATGCGGAATCTCAGTGAGGAGTGCCCCCTGATAGCGAGGAGTCTCTCCGCCCCCCCCGTCTATGAAGAGTGCCCTCTGTCAATGAGGAGTGCCCGCTGTCAATGAGGAGTGCCCGCTTTCAATGAGGAGTGCCCCTGTCAATGAGTATGCCCCCTGTCAATGAGGAGTGCCCCCTGTCAATGAGGAGTGTCCAATGTCAATGAGGATTGCCCCCTGACAACGAGGAGTCTCCCCCCCCCCCCAGTCTATGAAGAGTGCCCTCTGTCAGTGAAGAGTGCCCGCTGTCAATGAGGAGTGCCCGATGTCAATGAGGAGTGTCCCTTGTCAATGAGGAGTGCCCTCTGTCAATGAGGAGTGCCCCTTGTCAATGAGGAGTGCCCTCTGTCAATGAGGAGTGCCCTCTGTCAATGAGGATTGCCCCTTATCAAGAGGATTGCCCCTTGACAATGAGGAGTGCCCCCTGTCCAGGAGGAGTGCCCCCTGTCAATGAGGACTGCCCCCTGTCAATGAGGAGTGTCCAATGTCAATGAGGATTGCCCCCTGACAACGAGGAGTCTCCAACCCCCACCGTCTATGAAGAGTGCCCTCAGTCAATGAGGAGTGCCCGCTGTCAATGAGGAGTGCCTACTTTCGATGAGGAGTGCCCCTGTCAATGAGTAGTGCCCCCTGTCAATGAGGAGTGCCCCCTGTCAATGAGGAGCGCCCCCTGTCAATGGGGAGTGTCCAATGTCAATGAGGATTGTCCCCTGACAACGAGGGGTCTCTCCCCCCCCCAGTCTATGAAGAGTGCCCCCTGTCAATGAGGAGTGCCCGCTGTCAATGAGGAGTGCCCTCTGTCAATGAGGAGTGCCCCTTGTCAATGAGGAGTGCCTCTTGTCAATGAGGAGAGACCCCTGTCAATGAGGAGTGCCCTCTGTCAACGAGGAGTGCATCTGTCAATGAGGAGTGCCCCTGTCAATGAGGAGTGCCCCTGTCAATGTGGAGCGCCTTCTGTCAATGTGGAGTGCCCTCTGTCAATGAGGAGTGCCCTCTGTCAATCAGGAGTGAACCTGTAAATGAGGAGTGGCCCCTCCCTCCCGTCAATGAGGAGCCATTTCTGAAAATTAGGAGGGCTCCCCATCAATGAGGAGTGTCCCCCCCCGTCATTGATCTATGCCCCCTGTCAATGAGGATTGCCCCTTGTCCATGAGGAGTGCCCCCTCTCAGTGAGGAGTGCCCCCGCCAATGAGGAGTGACCCTGTAAATGAGCAGTGCACCCCTGTCAATAAAGAGTCCCCCTGTCAATGAGGAGTGCCCCCCCCCCGCCAATAAGGAGTGCCACCCCCGTCAATGAGGAGTAACCCTGTGAATGAGGAGGGCCCGCTGTCAATGAGGAGGGCCCCCTGTCAATGTAGAGTGCCCCGTGTCAATGAAGAGTGCCCCTTGTCAATGAGGAATGCCCCCGTCAATGATGACTGCCCCCCAGTCAATGAGGAGTGCCTTTTGTCAATGAGGAGTACCCTCTGTCAATGGGGAGTGCCCCCTGTCAATGAGAAGTACCCCCTGCCAATGAGGAGTGCCCTCTGTCAATGAGGAGTGCCCTCTGTCAATGAGGAGTGACCCCTGTCAATGAGAAGTGCCCCCTGTCAATGCGGTGAGGCCTCTGTCAATGAGGAGTGCCCTCTGTCAATGAGGAGTGCCCCCCATCAATGAGCAGTGCCCCACCCCCGTCAATGACGAATGCACCTTGTCAATGAGGAGTGCCCCCTGACAACGAGCTGCCTCCCACCCCCCGTCTATGAACAGTGCCCTCTGTCAATGAGAAGTGCCCACTGTCCATTACGAGTACCCCCTGTCAATTAGGAGTGTCCCCTGTCAAAGAGGAGTGCCCCCTGTCAATGAGGAGTGCCCTCTGTCAATGAGGACAACCCTCTGTCAAAGAGGAGTGCCACCCATCAATGAGCAATGTGCGCCCACGTCAGTGAGGAATGCGGCCTCTCAATGAGGAGTGCCCCCTGACAACGAGGAGTCTCTCACCCCCCCGACAATGAAGAGTGCCCTCTGTCAATGAGGAGTGCCCGCTGTCAATGAGGAGTGTCCCTGTCAATGAGTCGTGCCCCTTGTCAATGAGGATTGCCTCCTGTCAATGAGGAGAGCCCCCTGTCAATGAGGAATGCCGTCTGTCAATGACGAGTTCCCTCTGTCAATCAGGAGTGAACCTGTAAATCAGGAGTGGCTCATCCCTACCGTCAATGAGGAGCCACCTCTGCAAATTAGGAGGGCCCCCCATCAATGAGGAGTGCCCCGTGTCAATGAAGAGTGCCCCCTGTCAATGAGGAGTGCCCCCGTCAATGAAGACTGCCCCCCAATCAATGAGGAGAGCCTTCTGTCAATGAGGAGTGCCTTCTTTCAATGAGGAGTGCCCCCTGTCAATGAGAAGTGCCCCCTGTCAAAGAGGAGTGCCCTCTGTCAATGAGCAGTGCCCTCTGTCAATGAGGAGTGCCCCCTGTCAATGAGAAGTGCCCCCTGTCAATGAGGAGTGCCCTCTGTCAATGAGGATTGCCCCTTGTCAATGAGGAGTAGCCCTCTCAATAAGGAGTGTCTGCTGTCAATGTGGAATGCCCCTTCAATGACGATGGCCCCCTGTCAATGAGGAGTCCCCCCTGTCAATGAGGAGTGCCCCCTGTCCATGAGGAGTGCCCCCTGTCAATGAGGAGTGACCCCCCCTCGTCAATGAGGAGGGCCCCCTGTCAATGAGGAGTGCCCCCTGTCAATGAAGAGTGCCCCCGTCAATGAGAAGTGCCCCCCGTCAATGAGGACGTCCCCCAGTCACTGATGAGTCCCCTCTGTCATTGAGGACTGCCCCTTGTCAATGAGGAGTGCCCCCTATCAATGAGCAGTGCCCCACCCTCGTCAATGACGAATGCACCTTGTCAATGAGGAGTGACCCCTGACAACGAGATGTCTCCAACCCCCCCGTCTATGAAGAGTGCCCTCTGTCAATGAGAAGTGCCCACTTCCCATTACGAGTACCGCCTGTCAATTAGGAGTGCCCACTGTCAAAGAGGAGAGCTCCATGTCAATGAGGAGTGCCCTCTGTCAATGAGGACTGCCCTCTGTCAATGAGGAGTGCCCCCCATCAATGAGCAGTGCCCGCCCACGTCAATGACGAATGCGGCCGCTCAATGAGGAGTGCCCCCTGACAACGAGGGGTCTCTCCCCCCCCCCCCCGTCTATGAAGAGTGCCCTCTGTCAATGAGGAGTGCCCTGAGGAGTGCCCGCTTTCAATGAGGAGTGCCCCTGTCAATGGGTAGTGCCCCCTGTCAATGAGCAGTGCCCCCTGTCAATGAGGAGCGCCCCCTGTCAATGGGGAGTGTCCAATGTCAATGAGGATTGCCCCCTGACAACGAGGAGTCTCTTCCCCCCCAGTCTATGAAGAGTGCCCTCTGTCAATGAGGAGTGCCCGCTGTCAATGAGGAGTGCCCGCTGTCAATGAGGAGTGCCCCTTGTCAATGAGGAGTGCCTCTTGTCAATGAGGAGAGACCCCTGTCAATGAGGAGTGCCCTCTGTCAATGAGGAGTGCATCTGTCAATGAGGAGTGCCCCTGTCAATGAGGAGTGCCCCTGTCAATGAGGAGCGCCTCCTGTCAATGAGGAGTGCCCTCTGTCAATCAGGAGTGAACCTGGAAATGAGGAGAGGCCCCTCCCTCCCGTCAATGAGGAGCCATTTCTGAAAATTAGGAGGGCCCCCCATCAATGAGGAGTGCGCCCCCCCCCGTCATTGATCAATGCCCCCTGTCAATGGGGATTGTCCCCTTTCCATGAGGAGTGCCCCCTCTCAGTGAGGAGTGCCCCCGCCAATGAGGAGTAACCCTGTGAATGAGGAGGGCCTGCTGTCAATGAGGAGGGCCCCCTGTCAATGAAGAGTGCCCCGTGTAAATGAAGAGTGCCCTTTGTCAATGAGGAATGCCCCCGTCAATGAGGACTGCCCCCTAGTCAATGAGGATTGCCTTTTATCATTGAGGAGTACCCTCTGTCAATGGGGAGTGCCCCCTGTCAATGAGAAGTACCCCCTGTCAATGAGGAGTGCCCTCTGTCAATGAGGAGTGCCCTCTGTCCATGAGGAGTGCCCCCTGTCAATGGGAAGTGCCCCCTGTCAATGAGGAGAGCCCTCTGTCAATGAGGAGTGCCGTCTGTCAATGAGGAGTGCCCGCCATCAATGAGCAGTGCCCCACCCTCGTCAATGACGAATGCACCTTGTCAATGAGGAATGCCCCCTGACAACGAGGTGTCTCCCCCCCCCCGCCCCGTCGAGGAACAGTGCCCTCTGTCAATGAGAAGTGCCCACTGTCCATTACGAGTACCCGCTGTCAATTAGGAGTGTCCCCTGTCAAAGAGGAGTGCCCCCTGTCAATGAGGAGTGCCCTCTGTCAATGAGGATTGCCCTCTGTCAATGAGGAGTGTCCCCATCAATGAGCAGTCCCCCCCCACACGTCAATGACGAATGCGGCCTCTCAATGAGGAGTGCCCCCTGACAACGAGGAGTCTCTCCCCCCCCCCCGTCTATGATGAGTGCCCTCTGTCAATGAGGAGTGCCCGCTGTCAATGAGGAGTGCCCCTGTCAATGAGTAGTGCCCCCTGACAATAAGGAGTGCCCCCTGTCAATGAGGAGCGCCCCCTGTCAATGGGGAGTGTCCAATGTCAATGAGGAGTGCCCCCTGACAACGAGGAGTCTCTCCCCCCCCCCGTCTATGAAGAGTGCCCTCTGTCAATGAGGAGTGCCCGCTGTCAATGAGGAGTGCCCGCTGTCAATGAGGAGTGCCCCTTGTCAATGAGGAGTGCCTCCTGTCAATGGGGAGAACCCCCTGTCAATGAGGAGTGCCCTCTGTCAATGAGGAGTGCATCTGTCAATGAGGGGTGCCCTCTGTCAATGAGGAGTGCCCCCTGTCAATGAGAAGTGCCCCCTCTCAATGAGGAGTGCCCTCTGTCAATGAGGAGTGCGCTCTGTCAATGAGGAGTGCCCTCAGTCAATGAGGAGTGCCCCTTATCAATGAGGAGTGCCCCTTGTCAATGAGGAGTGCCCTCTGTCAATGAGGATTGCCCCTTGTCAATGAGGAGTGCCCACTGCCAATGAGAAGTGCCCGCTCTCAATGAGGAATGTCTGCTGTCAATGTGGAATGCCCCGTCAGTGACGATGGCCCCCAGTCAATGAGGAGTGCCCCCTGTCAATGAGGAGTGCCCCTGTCAATGAGGAGTGCCCTCTGTCAATGAGGAGTGCCGTCTGTCAATGAGGAGTGCCCCTGTCAATGAGGAGTGCCCTCTGCCAATGAGAAGTGCTCCCTGTTAATGAGGAGTGACCTTGTCAAGGAGGAGTGACCCTGTCAAGGAGTGCCCCCTTTCAATGAAGGGTGTGCCCACGCCGTCTATGAAGAGTACCCCTTCCATCTATGAGGAGTACCCACTGTCAATGAGGAGTGCCCCCTGTCATTGAGAAGTGCCCCCTGTCAAAGGGGAGTGTCCAATGTCAATGAGGAGTGCCCCCTGACAACGAGGAGTCTCTCCCCCCGCCCCCCGTCTATGAAGAGTGCCCGCTGTCAATGAGGAGTGCCTGCTGTCAATGAGGAGTGCCCGCTGTCAATGAGGAGTACCCCTTTCAATGAGTAGTGCCCCCTGTCAATGCGGAGTGCCCCCTGTCAATGAGGAGTGACCCCTGTAAATTACGAGTGACCCCTGTAAATTTGGAGTGCCTGCCCAGATAATGAGGAGTACCCCCTCTCAAGGAGGAGTGTCTGCTGTCAATGTGGAATGCCCCGTCAATGACGAGGGCCCCCTGTCAATGAGGAGTGCCCCCTGTCAATGAGGAGTGCCCCCTGTCAATGAGGAGTGCCCGCGTCAATGGGGAGTGTCCAATGTCAATGAGGAGTGCCGTCTGTCAATGAGGAGTGCCTTCTGTCAATGAGGAGTGCCCTCTGTCAATGAGGAGTGCCCTCTGCCAATGAGGAGTGCCCCTTGTCAATGAGGAGGGCCCCTTGTCAATGAGGAGTGCCCCTGTCAATGAGGAGAGACCCCTGTCAATTTGGAGTGCCCTCTGTCAAAGAGGAGTGCCCCTGTCAATGAGGAGTGCACTCAGTCAAAGAGGAGTGCCCCCTGTCAATTAGGACTGCCCCATGTCAATGAGGAGTGCCCCCGATCAATGAGCAGTACCACCCCCTCGTCAATGACGAATGCACCCTGTCCCCCCCGTAAATGAGAGTGCCCTCTGTCAATGAGAAGTGCCACCGGTCATTGAGGAGTGCCCACTGACAATTAGGATTGTCCGTTGTCAATGAGGAGTGCCCCCTGTCAATGAGGAAGCCCCCCCAATCTATGAAGAGTGCCCACTGTCAATGAGGAGTGGCCCCCGTCAATGAGGAGTGCCCCATCCCCCGTCAATGAGGAGTGCCCCCTGTCAATGAGGAGGGCCCCCTGTCAATGAGGAGTGACCATGTTAATGGGCAGTGCCCCCCTGTCAACGACGAGTGCCCCCGTCAATGAGGACTGCCCCCTAGTCAATGAGGAGTGCCCTCTGTCCTGGTGGACTGCCCCTTGACAATGAGGAGTGCCCCCCATCAATGAGCAGTGCCCCACCATCGTCAATGACGAATGCACCCTGTCAATGAGGAGTGCCCCCTGACAACGAGGAGTCTCCAACCCCCCCGTCTATGAAGACTGCCCTCTGTCAATGAGAAGTGCCCACTGTCCATGACGAGTACCCCCTGTTAATTAGGAGTGCCCCCTGTCAAAGAGGAGTGCCCCCTGTCAATGAGGAGTGCCCTCTGTCAATGAGGACTGCCCTATGTCAATGAGGAGTGCCCCCCCATCAATGAGCAGTCCTCCCCCCACTTCAATGACGAATGCGGCCTCTCAATGAGGAGTGCCCCCTGACAACGAGGAGTCTCTCTCTCCCCCCCCCCCCCCGTCTATGAAGAGTGCCCTCTGTCAATAAGGAGTGCCCGCTATCAATGAGGAGTGCCCGCTTTCAATGAGGAGTGCCCCTGTCAATGAGTAGTGCCCCCTGTCATTGAGAAGTGCCCACTGTCAAAGGGGAGTGTCCAATGTCAATGAGGAGTGCCCCCTGACAACGAGGAGTCTCTCCCCCCCCGTCTATGAAGAGTGCCCGCTGTCAATGAGGTGTGCCTGCTGTCAATGAGGAGTACCCCTGTCAATGAGTAGTGCCCCCTGTCAATGCGGAGTGCCCCCTGTCAATGAGGAGTGACCCCTGTAAATTAGGAGTGACCCCTGTAAATTTGGAGTGCCTGCCCAGATAAGGAGGAGTACCCCCTCTCAAGGAGGAGTGTCTGCTGTCAATGTGGAATGCCCCGTCAATGACGAGGGCCCCCTGTCAATGAGGAGTGCCCCCTGTCAATGAGGAGTGCCCCCTGTCAATGAGGAGTGCCCGCGTCAATGGGGAGTGTCCAATGTCAATGAGGAGTGCCGTCTGTCAATGAGGAGTGCCTTCTGTCAATGAGGAGTGCCCTCTGTCAATGAGGAGTGCCCTCTGCCAATGAGGAGTGCCCCTTGTCAATGAGGAGGGCCCCTTGTCAATGAGGAGTGCCCCTGTCAATGAGGAGAGACCCCTGTCAATTTGGAGTGCCCTCTGTCAAAGAGGAGTGCCCCTGTCAATGAGGAGTGCACTCAGTCAAAGAGGAGTGCCCCCTGTCAATGAGGACTGCCCCATGTCAATGAGGAGTGCCCCCGATCAATGAGCAGTACCACCCCCTCGTCAATGACGAATGCACCCTGTCCCCCCCGTAAATGAGAGTGCCCTCTGTCAATGAGAAGTGCCACCGGTCATTGAGGAGTGCCCACTGACAATTAGGATTGTCCGTTGTCAATGAGGAGTGCCCCCTGTCAATGAGGAAGCCCCCCCAATCTATGAAGAGTGCCCACTGTCAACGAGGAGTGGCCCCCGTCAATGAGGAGTGCCCCATCCCCCGTCAATGAGGAGTGCCCCCTGTCAATGAGGAGGGCCCCCTGTCAATGAGGAGTGACCATGTTAATGGGCAGTGCCCCCCTGTCAACGACGAGTGCCCCCGTCAATGAGGACTGCCCCCCAGTCAATGAGGAGTGCCCTCTGTCATGGTGGACTGCCCCTTGACAATGAGGAGTGCCCCCCATCAATGAGCAGTGCCCCACCATCGTCAATGACGAATGCACCCTGTCAATGAGGAGTGCCCCCTGACAACGAGGAGTCTCCAACCCCCCCGTCTATGAAGACTGCCCTCTGTCAATGAGAAGTGCCCACTGTCCATGACGAGTACCCCCTGTCAATTAGGAGTGCCCCCTGTCAAAGAGGAGTGCCCCCTGTCAATGAGGAGTGCCCTCTATCAATGAGGACTGCCCTATGTCAATGAGGAGTGCCCCCCCATCAATGAGCAGTCCTCCCCCCACTTCAATGACGAATGCGGCCTCTCAATGAGGAGTGCCCCCTGACAACGAGGAGTCTCTCTCTCCCCCCCACCCCCGTCTATGAAGAGTGCCCTCTGTCAATAAGGAGTGCCCGCTATCAATGAGGAGTGCCCGCTTTCAATGAGGAGTGCCCCTGTCAATGAGTAGTGCCCCCTGTCATTGAGAAGTGCCCCCTGTCAAAGGGGAGTGTCCAATGTCAATGAGGAGTGCCCCCTGACAACGAGGAGTCTCTCCCCCCCCCGTCTATGAAGAGTGCCCGCTGTCAATGAGGTGTGCCTGCTGTCAATGAGGAGTGCCCGCTTTCAATGAGGAGTACCCCTGTCAATGAGTAGTGCCCCCTGTCAATGCGGAGTGCCCCCTGTCAATGAGGAGTGACCCCTGTAAATTACGAGTGACCCCTGTAAATTTGGAGTGCCTGCCCAGATAATGAGGAGTACCCCCTCTCAAGGAGGAGTGTCTGCTGTCAATGTGGAATGCCCCGTCAATGACGAGGGCCCCCTGTCAATGAGGAGTGCCCCCTGTCAATGAGGAGTGCCCCCTGTCAATGAGAAGTGCCCGCGTCAATGGGGAGTGTCCAATGTCAATGAGGCGTGCCGTCTGTCAATGAGGAGTGCCTTCTGTCAATGTGGAGTGCCCTCTGTCAATGAGGAGTGCCCTCTGCCATTGAGGAGTGCCCCTTGTCAATGAGGAGGGCCCCTTGTCAAAGAGGAGTGCCCCTGTCAATGAGGAGAGACCCCTGTCAATTTGGAGTGCCCTCTGTCAAAGAAGAGTGCCCCTGTCAATGAGGAGTGCACTCAGTCAAAGAGGAGTGCCCCTGTCAATGAGGAGTGCACTCAGTCAAAGAGGAGTGCCCCCTGTCAATGAGGACTGCCCCATGTCAATGAGGAGTGCCCCCGATCAATGAGCAGTACCACCCCCTCGTCAATGACGAATGCACCCTGTCCCCCCCGTAAATGAGAGTGCCCTCTGTCAATGAGAAGTGCCACCGGTCATTGAGGAGTGCCCACTGACAATTAGGATTGTCCGTTGTCAATGAGGAGTGCCCCCTGTCAATGAGGAAGCCCCCCCAATCTATGAAGAGTGCCCATTGTCAATAAGGAGTGGCCCCCGTCAATGAGGAGTGCCCCATCCCACGTCAATGAGGAGTGCCCCCTGTCAATGAGGAGTGCCCCCTGTCAATGAGGAGGGCCGCCTGTCAATGAGGAGTGACCATGTTAATGGGCAGTGCCCCCCTGTCAATGACGAGTGCCCCCTGTAAATTCGGAGTGACGCCTTTAAATATGGAGTGCCTGCCCCGTCAAAGAGGAGGACCACTCTCAATGAGGAGTGTCTCCTGTCAATGTGGAATGCCCCGTCAATGACGAGGGCCCCTGTCAACGAGGAGTGCCCACTTTCAACGAGGAGTGCCCTCTGTCAACGAGGAGTCCCCTCTGTCAACGAGGAGTGCCCTCTCTCAACGAGGAGTGCCCTCTGTCAATGTGGAATGCCCCCTGTCAATAAAGAGTGCCCCCTGTCAATGAGGAGTGCCCCCTGTCCATGAGGAGTGCCCCCTGTCAATGGGGAGTGCCCCTGTCAATGAGGCGGGCCCCCTGTCAATGAGGAGTGCCCCCTGTCAATTAGGAGAGACCCTGTAAATGAGGAGTGACCCCATCTATGAAGAATGCCCCATGTCAATGAGGAGTGGACCCCTTCAATGATGATTTCCCCCCCCCCCCCACGTCAAGTAGGAGTTACCCTGTCAATGAGGAGTGCCCTCTGTCAATGAGAAGTGCACCCTGTCAATGAGGAATGCCCCTGTCAATGAGGAGTGGCCCCTGTCACTGTGGAGTGCCCCCTGTCAATTCGGGGTGCCCCCCCCCGCCGATGAGGAGACCCCCTTCCGTCTATGAGGAGTACCCCCTAGCAATGAGGAGTGCCTTCTCCCGTCGATGAGAAGTACCCCTCCCATCTATGAGGAGTACCCCCTGGCAATGAGGTCTGCCCCCTGTCAATTAGGAGTGACCTCTGTCAATGAGGAGTGCCCACTGTCAACGAGGAGTGCCCACTGTCAACGAAGAGTGCCCTCTGTCAACGAGGAGTGCCCTCCTGTCAACGAGGAGTGCCCCCTGTCAACGAGGGGTGCCCTCTGTCAACGAGGAGTGCCCTCGGTCAATGTGGAATGCCCCTTGTCAATGACGAGTGCCCCCTGTCAATAACGAGTGCCCCCTATCCATGAGGGGTGCCCCCTGCCAATGGGGAGTGCCCCCGTCAATGAAGACTGAGCCTGTAAATGAACAGTGCCCCCCTGTCAATGACGAATGCCCCCTGTCAATGCGGAGTGCCCCCTGTCAATGAGGAGTGCCCCTGTCAATGAGGAGTGGCCCCTGTCAATGAGAAGTGCCCCCTGTCAATTGGGAGTGCCCCACACCCCCCCCCCCCCCCCCGCCGATGAGGAGTCCCCCTCCAGTCTATGAGAAATAACCCCTGGCAATGAGGAGTGTCCCCTCCCGTCGATGAGGAGTACCCCTCCCGTCTGTGAGGAGTACCCCCTGGCAATGAGGTGTGCCCCCTGTCAATTAGGAGAGACCTCTGTCAATGAGGAGTGCCCACTGTCAATGATGAGTGCCCCCCGTAAATGAGGAGTGCCCCCCGTCAATGAGTAGTGCAAACCCCCCCCCCCCCGTAAATGAGAGTGCCCTCTGTCAATGAGGAGTGCCCCCTGTCAATGACGAGTGCCCAATGTCAACGAGGAGTGCCCTCTGTCAACGAGGAATGCCCGCCTTTCAACGAGGAGTGCCCTCTGCCAACGAGGAGTGCCCTCTGTCAACGAGGAGTGCCCTGTGTCAATGTGGAATGCCCCCTGTAAATGAAGAGTGCCCCCTGTCAATAAGGAGTGACCCCTGTTCATGAGGGGTACCCCCTGCCAATGGGGAATGCCCCCGTCAATGAGGACTGACCCTGTAAATGAACAGTGCCCACCTGTCAATGACGAATGTCCCCTGTAAATGCGGAGTGCCCCCTGTCAATGAGGAGTGCCCCCCTCTATGAAGATTGCCCCCTGTCAATGAGGAGTGGCACCCGTCAATGAGGATTGCCCCCTGTCAATGAGGAGGGCCCCCTGTCAATGAGGAGTGCCCCCTGTCAATTAGGAGAGCCCCCTGTCAATGAGGAGTGACCCCATCTATGAAGAATGCCCCATGTCAATGAGGAGTGGACCCCTTCAATGATGATTCCCCCCCCCCACGTCAAGTAGGAGAGACCCTGTCAATGAGGAGTGCCCTCTGTCAATGAGAAGTGCTCCCTGTCAATGAGGAGTGCCCCTGTCAATGAGGAGTGGCACCTGTCAATGTGGAGTGCCCCCTGTCAATTCGGGGTGCCCCCCCCGCCCCCGCCGATGAGGAGCCCCCCTTCCGTCTATGAGGAGTACCCCCTAGCAATGGGGAGTGCCTTCTCCCGTCGATGAGAAGTACCCCTCCCATCTATGAGGAGTACCCCCTCGCAATGAGGTCTGCCCCCTGTCAATTAGGAGTGACCTCTGTCAATGAGGAGTGCCCACTGTAAACGAGGAGTGCCCACTGTCAACGATGAGTGCCCTCTGTCAACGAGGAGTGCCCTCCTGTCAACGAGGAGTGCCCCCTGTCAACGAGGGGTGCCCTCTGTCAACGGGGAGTGCCCTCGGTCAATGTGGAATGCCCCTTGTCAATGAAGAGTGCCCCCTGTCAATAAGGACTGACCCCTGTCCATGAGGGGTGCCCCCTGCCAATGGGGAGTGCCCCCGTCAATGAAGACTGAGCCTGTAAATGAACAGTGCCCCCCTGTCAATGACGAATGCCCCCTGTCAATGCGGAGTGCCCCCTGTCAATGAGGAGTGCCCCTGTCAATGAGGAGTGGCCCCTGTCAATGAGAAGTGCCCCCTGTCAATTGGGAGTGCCCCCCCCCCCCCCCGCCGATGAGGAGTCCCCCTCCAGTCCATGAGAAATAACCCCTGGCAATGAGGAGTGTCCCCTCCCGTCTATGAGGAGTACCCCCTGGCAATGAGGTGTGCCCCCTGTCAATTAGGAGAGACCTCTGTCAATGAGGAGTGCCAACTGTCAATGATGAGTGCCCCCCGTAAATGAGGAGTGCCCCCCGTCAATGAGTAGTGCAACCCCCCCCCCCCGTAAATGAGAGTGCCCTCTGTCAATGAGAAGTGCCACCGGTCATTGAGGAGTGCCCACTGACAATTAGGATTGTCCGTTGTCAATGAGGAGTGCCCCCTGTCAATGAGGAAGCCCCCCCAATCTATGAAGAGTGCCCCCTGTCAATGAGGAGTGGCCCCCGTCAATGAGGAGTGCCCCATCCCACGTCAATGAGGAGTGCCCCCTGTCAATGAGGAGGGCCGCCTGTCAATGAGGAGTGACCATGTTAATGGGCAGTGCCCCCCTGTCAACGACGAGTGCCCCCTGTCAATGAGGAGTGCCCCCTGTCAATGAGGAATGCCCCCCCACGTCAATGTGGAGTGCCCCCACCCCACGTCAATGAGGAGTGCCCCCTGTCAATGACGAGGGCCGCCTGTCAATGAGAAGGGCCCTCATTGACAGACGAGTGACCCTTGTACATTCGGAGTGACCCCTGTAAATTAGGAGTGACGCCTGCAAATTTGGTGTACCTGCCCCGTCAATGAGGAGTGCCCCCTCTCAATGTGGAGTGTCTCATGTCAGTGTGGAATGCCCCGTCAATGACGAGGGCCCCCTGTCAATGACGAGTGCCCCCCTCAATGAGGAGTGCCCACTGTCAATGAGGAGTGCCCTCTGTCATCGAGCAATCCCCTCTGTCAACGAGGAGTGCCCTCTGTCAACGAGGAGTGTCCTCCGTCAACGAGGAGTGACCCTGTAAATAAGGAGAACCCCGCCCCACGTCAATGAGGAGTCACCTATGCAAATTAGGAGGTCCCCCGTCAATGAGCAATGCCCCCTGTCAATGAGGAGTGCCGCCTATCAATGAGGTGCGCCCCCTATCAATGAGGAGTTCCCCCTGTCAACGAGTAGTGCCCCCTGTCAATTTGGAGAGCCTCTGTCAATTAGGAGTGACCTCTGTTAATGAGGAGTCCCCCTGTCAATGAGGACTGCGTCCCTGTCAACGAAGAGCCCCCTGTCAATGAGGAGTGCCCCCTGTCAATGAGGAGTGCCCCTTGTAAATTAGGAGTGACCCCCGTAAATTAGGAGTGACCCCAGTAAATTTGGATTGTCTGGCATGTCAATGATGAGTACCCCCTCTCAATGAGGAGTGTCTCCTGTCAATGGGGAATAAATCCTGTCAATGAGAAGTGCCCCCTGACAATGAGGAGTGCCCGCTGTCAATGAGGAGTGCCCACTGTCAAATAGGAGTGACCTCTGTCATTAAGGAGTGCCCTCTGTATATTAGGAGAAACCCCTGCAAATTAAGAATGACGCCTCTAAACATGGAGTGCCTGCCCCGTCAATGAGGAGTACCACTCTCAATGAGGAGTGTCTCCTGTCAATGTGGAATGCCCCGTCAATGACGAGGGCCCCCTGTCAATGAGGTGTGCCCACTGTCAATGAGGAGTGCCCCCTGTCAATGAGGAGTGCCCAATGTCAACGAGGAGTGCCCTCTGTCAACGAGGAATGCCCTCCTTTCAACGAGGAGTGCCCTCTGTCAACGAGGAGTGCCCTCTGTCAACGAGGAGTGCCCTCTGTCAATGTGGAATGCCCCCTGTCAATGAAGAGTGCCCCCTGTCAATAAGGAGTGACCCCTGTTCATGAGGGGTACCCCCTGCCAATGGGGAGTGCCCCCGTCAATGAGGACTGACCCTGTAAATGAACAGTGCCCACCTGTCAATGACGAATGTCCCCTGTAAATGCGGAGTGCCCCCTGTCAATGAGGAGTGCCCCCCTCTATGAAGAGTGCCCCCTGTCAATGAGGAGTGGCACCCGTCAATGAGGATTGCCCCCTGTCAATGAGGAGGGCCCCCTGTCAATGAGGAGTGCCCCCTGTCAATTAGGAGAGCCCCCTGTCAATGAGGAGTGACCCCATCTATGAAGAATGCCCCATGTCAATGAGGAGTGGACCCCTTCAATGATGATTCCCCCCCCACGTCAAGTAGGAGTGACCCTGTCAATGAGGAGTGCCCTCTGTCAATGAGAAGTGCTCCCTGTCAATGAGGAGTGCCCCTGTCAATGAGGAGTGGCCCCTGTCAATGTGGAGTGCCCCCTGTCAATTCGGGGTGCCCCCCCCCCCGCCCCCGCCGATGAGGAGCCCCCCTTCCGTCTATGAGGAGTACCCCCTAGCAATGAGGAGTGCCTTCTCCCGTCGATGAGAAGTACCCCTCCCATCTATGAGGAGTACCCCCTGGCAATGAGGCCTGCCCCCTGTCAATTAGGAGTGACCTCTGTCAATGAGGAGTGCCCACTGTCAACGAGGAGTGCCCACTTTCAACGAAGAGTGCCCTCTGTCAACGAGGAGTGCCCTCCTGTCAACGAGGAGTGCCCCCTGTCAACGAGGGGTGTCCTCTGTCAACGAGGAGTGCCCTCGGTCAATTTGGAATGCCCCTTGTCAATGAAGTGTGCCCCCTGTCAATAAGGAGTGCCCCCTGTCCATGAGGGGTGCCCCCTGCCAATGGGGAGTGCCCCCGTCAATGAAGACTGAGCCTGTAAATGAACAGTGCCCCCCTGTCAATGACGAATGCCCCCTGTCAAAGAGGAATGCCCCCCCCCACGTCAATGAGGAGTGCCCCCACCCCACGTCAATGAGGAGTGCCCCCTGTCAATGACGAGGGCCGCCTGTCAATGAGAAGGGCCCTCATTGACAGACGAGTGACCCTTGTACATTCGGAGTGACCCCTGTAAATTAGGAGTGACGCCTGCAAATTTGGTGTACCTGCCCCGTCAATGAGGAGTGCCCCCTCTCAATGTGGAGTGTCTCATGTCAGTGTGGAATGCCTCGTCAATGACGAGGGCCCCCTGTCAATGACGAGTGCCCCCCTCAATGAGGAGTGCCCACTGTCAATGAGGAGTGCCCTCTGTCATCGAGCAATCCCCTCTGTCAACGAGGAGTGCCCTCTGTCAACGAGGAGTGTCCTCCGTCAACGAGGAGTGACCCTGTAAATAAGGAGAACCCGCCCCACGTCAATGAGGAGTCTCCTATGCAAATTAGGAGGTCCCCCGTCAATGAGCAATGCCCCCTGTCAATGAGGAGTGCCGCCTATCAATGAGGTGCGCCCCCTATCAATGAGGAGTGCCCCCTGTCACCGAGGAGTGCCCCCTGTCAACGAGTAGTGCCCCCTGTCAATGAGGAGGGCCCCCTGTCAATGAGGAGTGCCCCCTGTCAATGAGGAGTGTCCCCTGTTAATTAGGAGTGACCCTGTCAATGAGGAGTGCCCCCTGTCAATTCGGAGTGCCCACCCCCGCCCCCGCCGGTGAGGAGCACCCCTCCCGTCTATGAGGAGTACCCGCTGTCAATGAGGATTGCCCCCTCCCGTCGATGACGAGTACCCCTTCCGTCTATAAGGACTTCCTCCTGGCAATGAGGTGTGCCCCCTGTCAATGAGGGGCGCCCCCTGTCTTTGAGGAGTGCCCCTTGTCAATGCGGAGGGAACCCTGTCAATTAGGAGTAACCCCTGTCAATTAGGAGTCCCCCCCGTCAACGACGAGTGCCCCCCCATCAACGAGGAGAGCCCCCTGTCAATGATGAGTGACCCGTATAAATTAGGAGTGACCCCTGTGAATTTGGATTGTCTGCCATGTCAATGAGGAGTACCCCCTCTCAATTAGGAGTGACCCCTGTCAATGAGGAGTCCCCCTGTCAATGAGGACTGCCTCCCTGTCAAGTACCCCCTCTCAATTAGGAGTGACCCCTGTCAATGAGGAGTCCCCCTGTCAATGGGGACTGCCTCCCTGTCAATGAAGAGCCCCTTGTCAATGAGAAGTGCCCCCTGTCAATGAGGAATGCCCCCTGTCAATGAGGAATGCCCCCTGTAAATTAGGAGTGACCCCTGTAAATTTGGATTCTCTGCCATGTCAATGAGGAGTACCCCCTCTCAGTGAGGAGTGTCTCTTGTCAATGTGGAATAAATCCTGTCAATGAGGAGTGCCCCCTGTAAATTAGGAGTGACCTCTGTAAATTTGGATTCTCTGCCACGTCAATGAGGAGTACCCCCTCTCAATGAGGAGCGTCTCCTGTCATTGTGGAATAAATCCTTTCAATGAGAAGTGCCCCCTGACAATGAGGAGTGCCCACTGTCAAATAGGAGTGACCTCTGTCGTTAAGGACTGCCCTCTGTCAATGATGACTGCCCCCCGTCAATGAGGAGTGCCCCCCCCCCCCCGTAAATAAGAGTGCCCTCTGTCAATGAGAAGTGACCCCGGTCAATGAGGCGTGCCCGCTGTCAATGAGGAGTGCCCCAGTCAATTTGGAGTGCCCCCTGTCAATGAGGAGTGACCCTTGTATATTAGGAGAAACCCCTGTACATTAGGAGTGACGCCTTTAAATATGGAGTGCCTGCCCCGTCAAAGAGGAGGACCACTCTCAATGAGGAGTGTCTCCTGTCAATGTGGAATGCCCCGTCAATGACGAGGGCCCCCTGTCAATGAGGAGTGCCCACTGTCAATGAGGAGCGCCCCCTGTCAATGAGCAGTGCCCAAAGTCAACGAGGAGTGCCCACTTTCAACGAGGAGTGCCCTCTGTCAACAAGGAGTGCCCTCTGTCAACGAGGAGTGCCCTCTCTCAACGAGGACTGCCCTCTGTCAACGAGGAGTGCCCTCTGTCAATGTGGAATGCCCCCTGTCAATGAAGAGTGCCCCCTGTCAATGAGGAGTGCCCCCTGTCCATGAGGAGTGCCCCCTGTCAATGGGGAGTGCCCCTGTCAATGGGGAATGAGCCTGTAAATGAACAGTGCCCCCCTGTCAATGACGAATGCCCCCTGTCAATGCGGAGTACCCCCTGTCAATGAGGAGTGCCCCCCTCTATGAAGAGTGCCCCCTGTCAATGAGGAGTGGCCCCCGTGAATGAGGAGTGCCCCCTGTCAATGAGGAGGGCCCCCTGTCAATGAGGAGTGCCCCCTGTCAATTCGGAGTGCCCCCTGTCAATGAGGAGTGCCCCCGCATCTATGAAGAATTCACCATGTCAATGAGGAGTGGCCCCTGTCAATGAGGAGTGCCCCCTGTCAATGCGGTGTGCCCCCCCCCCGCCGATGAGGAGTCCCCATCCCGTCTATCAGGAGTACCCCAGGCAATGAGGAGTGCCCCCTCCCGTCGATGAGGAATACCCCTCCCGTCTATGAGGGGTAGCCCCTGGCAATGAGGAGTGCCCGCTGTCAATTAGGAGTGTCCTCTGTCAATGAGGAGTGCCCACGGTCAATGATGAGTGCCCCCCGTCAATGAGGCGTGCCCCCCGTCAATGAGGAGTGTCCCCCCACCGTGAATGAGAGTGCCCTCTGTCAATGAGAAGTGCCCCCGGTAATTGAGGAGTGCCCACTGTCAATGAGGAGTGCCCGCTGTCAATGAGGAGTGCCCCCTGTCAATGAGGAGTGCCCCCCCCAATCTATGAAGAGTGCTCCCAGTCAATGAGGAGTGGCCCCCGTCAATGAGGAGTGCCCCATCCCACGTCAATGAGGAGTGCCCCCTGTCAATGAGGAGGGCCGCCTGTCAATGAGGAGTGACCTTGTAAATGAGCAGTGCCCCCTGTCAACGACGAGTGCCCCCTGTCAATGAGGAGTGCCCCCCCACGTCAATGAGCAGTGCCCCCCCACCACGTCAATGAGGAGTGCTACCTGTCAATGAGAAGGGGCCTCATTGACAGACGAGTGACCCTTGTATATTCGGAGTGACTCCTGTAAGTTAGGAGTGAAGCCTGTAAATTTGGTGTACCTGCCCCGTCAATGAGGAGTGCCCCCTCTCAACGAGGAGTGCCCCGTGTCAATGAGGAGGGATCCCTGTCAATTAGGAGAAACTCCTGTCAATTAGGAGTCCCCCCCGTCAACGACGAGTGCCCCCTCCCCCATCAAAGAGGAGTGCCCCCTGTCAATGAGGAGTGACCCTAGTAAATTAGGAGTGACCCCTGTAAATTAGAAGTGACCCCTGTAAATTTGGATTGTCTGCCATGTCAATGAGGAGTACCCCCTCTCAATGCGGAGTGTCTGCTGTCAATGTGGAATAAATCCTGTCAATGAGGAGTGCCCCCTGACAATGAGGAGTGCCCGCGGTCAATGAGGCGTGCCCACTGTCAAATAGGAGTGACCTCTGTCATTGAAGAGTGCCCTCTGTCAATGATGACTGCCCCACGTCAATGAGGAGTGCCCCCCCCCCACGTAAATGAGAGTGCCATCTGTCAATGAGAAGTGCCCCCGGTCATTGAGGAGGGCCCACTGTCAATGAGGAGTGCCCGCTGTCATTGAGGAGCGCCCCTGTCAATTTGGAGTGCCCCCTGTCAATGAGGAGTGACGCTTGTATATTAGGAGAAACCCCTGTAAATTAGGAGTGACGTCTGTCAATATGGAGTGCTTGACCCGTCAAAGAGGAGTACCACTCTCAATGAGGAGTGTCTCCTGTCAATTTGGAATGCCCCGTCAATGACGAGGGCCCCCTGTCAACGAGGAGTGCCCACTGTCAACGAGGAGAGCCCTCTGTCAACGAGGAGTGCCCTCTGTCAACGAGGAGTGCCCTCTGTCAATGTGGAATGCCCCCTGTCAATGAAGAGAGCCGCCTGTCAATGAGGAGTGCCCCCTGTCCATGGGAAGTGCCCCCTGTCAATGGGGAGGGACCCCGTCAATGAGGACAGACCCTGTAAATGAACAGTGCCCCTGTCAATGTCGAATGCCCCCTGTCAATGCGGAGTGCCCCCTGTCAATGAGGAGTGCCCCCTCTATGAGGAGTGCCCCCTGTCAATGCGGAGTGGCCTTCGTGAATGAGGAGTGCCCCCTGTCAATGAGAAGGGCCCCCTGTCAATGAGGAGTGCCTCCTGTCAATTAGGAGTGCCCTCTGTCAATGAGGAGTGCACCCCCATCTATGAAGAATGCCCCATGTCAATGAGGAGTGGCCCCAGTCAATGAGGAGTGCCCCCCCCCCACGTCAAGTAGGAGTGACCCTGTCAATGAGGAGTGCTCCCTGTCAATGAGGAGTGCCCTCTGTCAATGAGGAGTGCACCCCCATCTATGAAGAATGCCCCATGTCAATGAGGAGTGGCCCCAGTCAATGAGGAGTGCCCCCCCCACGTCAAGTGGGAGTGACCCTGTCAATGAGGAGTGCCTCCTGTCAATTAGGAGTGCCCTCTGTCAATGAGGAGTGCACCCCCATCTACGAAGAATGCCCCATGTCAATGAGGAGTGGCCCCAGTCAATGAGGAGTGCCCCCCCCCCCCACGTCAAGTAGGAGTGACCCTGTCAATGAGGAGTGCCCCTGTCAATGAGGAGTGGCCCCTGTCAATGAGGAGTGCCCCTGTCAATGAGGAGTGGCACCTGTCAATGAGAAGTGCCCCCTGTCAATTCGGAGTGCCCCCCCCCGCCCGCCGATGAGGAGTCCCCCTCCCGTCTATGAGGAGTACCCCCTGGCAATGAGGAGTGCCCCCTACCGTCGATGAGGAGTACCCCTCCCGTCTATGAGTAGTACCCCCTGGCAATGAGGTGTGCCTCCTGTCAATTAGGAGTGACCTCTGTCAATGAGGAGGGCCCCCCATCAATGAGGAGTGCCGCCCCCCCGTGAATGAGAGTGCCCTCTGTCAATGAGAAGTGCCCCCTCTATGAGGAGTGCCCCCTGTCAATGCGGAGTGGCCTTCGTGAATGAGGAGTGCCCCCTGTCAATGAGAAGGGCCCCCTGTCAATGAGGAGTGCGTCCTGTCAATGAGGAATTCCCCCCGTCAATGAGGAGTGCCCGCTGTCAATGAGGAGTGCCCGTTTTCAATGAGGAGTGCACCCCCCCCCAAATCTATGAAGAGTGCTCCCTGTCAATGAGGAGTGGCCCCCGTTCAATAAGGAGTAGCCCCCGGTCAATGTGGAATGACCCCAGTCAATGAGTAGTGACCCCTGTCAATGAGGAGTGCGCACTCTCAATGGGTGACCCTGTCAATGAGGAGTGCCCACTGTCAATAAGGAGTGTTCCCTGTCAATGAGGAGTGCCCCCTGTCAATGAGGCTTGCCCCCACCCCCCGTCAATGAGGAATTCCCCCCGTCAATGAGGAGTGTCCCCGTCAATGAGGAGTGACCCTGTCAATGAGTAGTGACCCCTATCAATGAGGTGTGCTCCCTGTCAATGAGGAGTTCCCCCTGTCAATTAGGAGTGACCCCTGTTAATTTTTGACACCCGCCCGTCAATGAGGAGTGCCTCCCCCCCGGCAATGAGGAGTGCTCTCTGTCAATGAGGAGTGTCCACTATCAATGAGGAGTGCCCCCTGTCAATGGGGAGTGCCCCGTGTCAATGGGGAGTGCCCCCTGTCAATGAGGAGTGCCCCCCGTCAATGGGGAGTGCCCCTTGTCAATGAGGAGTGTCTCCTGTCAATGAGGAAAGCCTCCTGTCAATGAGGAGAGCCCCCTGTCAACGAGGAGTGCCCCCTGTCAATGAGGAGTGACCCTGTAAATGAGGAGTTCCCCCTGTCAACGAGGAGTGACCCCTGTCAATGAGGAGTGACTCTGTAAATGAAGAGTTCGCCCCATCAATGAGGATCGCACCCCACCACACCCCCCCGTCAATGAGGAATACCCCACGTCAATGAAGAGTGCCCTCTGTGAATGAGGAGTGCCCCGTGTCAACTAGGAGTGATCCCTGTCAATAAGGGGTGATGCCTGTCAATTAGAAGTGATCCCTGTCAATGAGGACTGCCCATTGTCAATGAGGACTGCTCACACCCCACCCCCCTCCCCCCGTCTATGAGGAGTCACCCCTGACAATGATGAGTGACCTCTGTCAATGTGGAATGCCCCCTGTAAATGAGGAGTGCCCCCTGTCAATGATGAGGGCCCCCTGTCAATGAGGAGTGCCCCTGTCAATGAGGAGCGCCCCCTATCAATTAGGTGTGCCCCCTATCAATGAGGTGTGCTCCATCAATGAGGAGTGCCCCCTGTCAACGAGTAGTGCCCCCTGTCAATGAGGAGTGGCCCCTGTAAATTAAGAGTGACCCTTGTAAATTTGGACTGCCCCGTCAATGTGGAATGCCCCCTGCCAATGAGGAGGGCCCCCTATAAACGTGGAGGGCCTCTTGACGATGAGGAATGGCCCATGTCAATTAAGAGTGCCCCGCCCATCAATTAGGAATGCCCCCTGTCAATGAGGAGTGCCCCCTGTCAATGAGGAGTGCCCCCTGTCAATGAGGAGTGCCCCCTATCAATGAGGTGTGCCCCCTATCAATGAGGAGTGCTCCCATCATTGAGGAGGGCCCCCATCAACGAGGAGTGCCCCCGACAATGAGGAGTGACTCTGTAAATGAAGAGTTCGCCCCATCAATGAGGAGCGCCCCCAACCCCCGTCAATGAGGAATAACCCCCGACAATGAGGAATGCCCCCCGTCAATGAGGAGTGACCCTGTCAATGAGGAGAGACCCCGGTCAATGAGGAGTGTCCTCTGTCAATTAGTAGTGTCCCCTGTCAATTCGGAGTGTCCCCTGTCAATTAGGAGTGCCTCCTGACAATGTGGAGTGACTGCTGTCAATTGGGAGTGACTCCTGTCAGTTAGGAGTGTCCGCTGACAATCAGGTGTGCCTCCTGTCAGTTCGGAGTGACTCCTGTCAATTAGGAGTGACTCCTGTCAATTTGGAGTGACTCCTGTCAATTAGAAGTGCTCTCTGTCAATTAGGAGTGTCCGCTGTCAATTAGGAGTGTCCCCCTGTGAATTGGGCGTGTCTCATGTCAATTAGGAGTGACTCATGTTGAAGTCGGAAATTATACCTCTATAGGCTGGTATGAGTCAAAAATACAGTCAGGCTTTATTCTCACAAGCTTATGGGAGAACCTGACCCCTTGAAAGCGGAAGCCAAAGTTCTCACTGAACACAAGAAGCATGGATATTTATACATCAGGGTTCCCAATACAAGTCATGAAGCAAAGTCCCGTTAACAGTCCTTGATCGTAAATTATAGTTCCTTTAACAGCTTCGGATAGTCTTTGGGTCATGGTTAGAAACCATTTGGTATCCTTGGGTCATAAAGCACAATTCTTCTGGTCGTTGCAGTCAAGGTGTCACCTCTGGTCCCCTGCTCTTCCCGCAGCGTTTCCTTTGAAGTGACTGAGTGACTGAGTGCAACTGTCCCAGTGGGAGTCCTCCTTCAAACGGTCATTCTCGCACTCTACCATTTGGTCGCTGCTTCCTCTGCTTAAATCACGGACAAGCCTACGAGAAAGAAAGACTAAAATCTATATTCAACTGTCTGTTTTATCAGAATGATATAAACAAGCGAGGGAACCATGAACAAATGGCTTATACGAAAGTAAAAGATGAAAGACATCAACAAATGGCTTATGCTACTACCAGGAGCAATATAAAAAAGGGATGACTAGCCACAAGTAAACGATATGTTTATGATACATTCCAGATACAAAGTTCAACCTTTTAGGTATAAAATACATTGAGTACAAAAAAACATTAACCCTTTTCCTTCTTCACATGTCAATTTGGAGAACGCCCTGTCAATTAGGAGTGTCCCCTGTCTATTAGGAGTAACCTCTGTGAATTAGCAGTTCCCTCCTGTCAAATAGGAGTGACTCCTGTCAATTAGGAGTAACTCCCGCCAATTAGTAGTCTCCACAGTCAACTAGGAGTGCCTCCTGTCAATTAGGAGTGCCCGCTGTCAATTAGGAGTGACTCCAGTCAATTAGGAGTGTCTCCAGTCAATTAGGAGTGACTCCTGTCAATTAGGAGTGTCCCCTGTCAATTAGCAGTGTCCCCTGCCAATTAGGTGTGTCCCCTGTCAATTAGGAGTGCCCCGGGCAATTAGGAGTGACTCCTGTGAATTAGGAGTGACTGCTGTCAATTGGGAGTTACTCGTGTCAATTAGGAGTGTCCCCTGTCAATTGGGCGCGCCCCCTGTCAATTAGGAGTGTCGCTGTCAATTAGGAGAGACTCCAGTCAATTAGAAGTGTCCCCTGTCAATTAGGAGTGTCCCCTGTCAATTAGGAGTGCCCTCTGTCAATTAGGAGTGTCCCCTGTCAATTAGGAGTGTCCCCTGTCAATTAGGAGTGCCCTATGTCAATTAGGAGTGTCCCCTGTCAATTAGGAGTGACGCCTGTGAAATAGGAGTGTTCCCTGTCAATTAGGAGTGCCCTCTGTCAAGTACGAGCGCCCCTGTCATTTAGGAGTGACTCCTGTCAATTAGGAGTGTCCCCTGAAAATTAGGAGTGTCTCCTGACAATTGGGAGTGATTCCTGTCAATTAGGAGTGACTCCTGTCAATTAAGAGTGTTCCCCGTTAATTAGAAGTGCCTCCTCACAATTTGGAATGCCCCCTTTCAATTTGGATTCCCACGTGTCAATTAGGAGTGTCCCTCTCAATTAGCAGTGCCTCCTGTCAATTGGGAGTGACTCCTGTCAATTAGGAGTGACTCCAGTCAATTTGGAGTGACTCCTGTCAATTACGAGTGTCCCCTGTCAATTAGGAGTGACTCCAGTCAATTAGAAGTGACTCCAGTAAATGAGGAACGTCCTCTGTCAATTATGAGTGACTAGTGTCAATTAGGAACGTCCTCTGTCAATTAGGAATATCCACTGTCAATTATCAGTGTCCCCTATCAACTAGGAGTGTCCCCTGTCAATTAGGAGTCGGCCCTGTCAATTAGCAGTGTCCCCTGTCAATTAGGAGGGTACCCTGTCAATTAGGAGTGAATTGTGTCATTTAGGAGTGACTCCTGTGAATTAGGAGTGGCCCTGTCTAATAGGAGTGCCCCCTGTCATTTGGGAGAGCCTCCTGTCAATTAGGAGTGTCCCTGTCTAAAGCAGTGTCTCCTGTCAATTGGGAGTGACTCCTGTCAAGTAGGATTGCCCCTGATAATTAAGAGTGCCCCCTGACAATTGGGAGAGACTCCTTTCAATTATGAGTGTCCCCTGTCAATTATGAGTGTCCACTGTCAATTAGGAGTGTCCCCTGTCAATTAGGAGTGACTCATGTCAATTAGGAGCGTCCGCTCTCAATTAGGAATGACTCCGGACAATTTGGAGTGACTCCTGTCAATTGGGGCTGACTCCTGTCAATTAGGAGTGTCCCCTGTCAATTCGGAGTGACTCCTGTGAATTAGGAGTGCCCCTGTCAATTAGGAGTGAATCCTGTCAATTAAGAGTGTCCCCCGTCAATTCGGAGTGACTCCTGTCAATTTGGAGGGCCCCCTTTCAATTAGGATTCCCCCCTGTCAATTAGGAGTGTCCATGCCAATTAGCAGTGTCTCCTGTCAATTGGGAGTGACTCCTGTCAATTAGGAGTGTCCCTTGTCAATTAGCAGTGACTCCAGTCAATTAGGAGTGAGTCCAGTCAATTAGGAGTGACTCCTGTCAATTAGGAATGTCCCCTGTCAATTAGGAGTGACTCCAGTCAATTAGGAGTGACTCCTTCAATTAGGAACGTCCTCTGTCAATTAGGAGTATCCAGTGTCAATTAGGATTGTCCACTGTCAATTAGGAGTGTCCCCTGTCAATTGGGAGTGACTCCTGTCAATTAGGACTGTCGCCTGTCAATTATGAGTGTCCCATGTCAATTAGAAGTGCCCTCTGTCTAATAGTAGTGTCCCCTGTCAATTAGGAGTGTCCCCTGTCAATTTGGTGTGTCCTCTGTCAATTAGGTGTGTCCCCTGTCAATTAGGAGTGCCCTCTGTCAAATAATAGTGTCCCCTGTCAATTAGGAGTGTACCCTGTCAATTAGGAGTGTCTGCTGACAATTCGGAGTGTCCCCTGTCAATTAGGAGTGACTCCTGACAATTTGGAGTGACTGCTGTCAATTGGGAGTGACTCCTGTCAATTAGGAGTGTCCCCTGACAATTAGGCGTGCCTCCTGTCAGTTAGGAGTGACTCCTGTCAATTACGAGTGACTCCTGTCAATTAGGAGTGACTCCTGTCAATTAGGAGTGCCCTCTGTCAATTAGGAGTGACTCCTGTAAATTAGGAGTGTCCCCTCTCAATTTGGAGTGGCTCCGGACAATTTGGAGTGGCTCCGGACAATTTGGAGTGACTCCTGTCAATTGGGACTGACTCCTGTCAATTCGGAGTGTCCCCTGTCAATTCGGAGTGACTCCTGTGAATTAGGAGTGCCCCTGTCAATTAGGAGTGACTCCTGTCAATTAAGAGTGTCCCCCGTCAATTCGGAGTGACTCCTGTCAATTTGGAGGGCCCCCTTTCAATTAGGATTCCCCCCTGTCAATTAGGACTGTCCATGTCAATTAGCAGTGTCTCCTGTCAATTGGGAGTGACTCCTTTCAATTTGGAGTGCCCCTTGTCAATTAGCAGTGTCTCCAGTCAATTAGGAGTGACTCCAGTCAATTAGGAGTGACTCCTGTCAATTAGGAATGTCCCCTGTCAATTAGGAGTGTCCCCTGTCTATTAGAAGTGACTCCTGTCAATTAGGAACGTCCTCTGTCAATTCGGAGTATCCAGTGTCAATTAGGAGTGTCCACTGTCAATTACGAGTGCCCCCTGTCAATTGGGAGTGACTCCTGTCAATTAGGAGTGTCCCCTGTCAATTAGGAGTGTCCCCTGTCAATTAGGAGGGTCTGCTGACGATTTGGAGTGTCCCCTGTCAATTAGGATTGTCCACTGTCAATTAGGAGTGTCCCCTGTCAATTGGGAGTGACTCCTGTCAATTAGGAGTGTCGCCTGTCAATTATGAGTGTCCCCTGTCAATTTGGTGTGTCCTCTGTAAATTAGGTGTGTCCTCTGTCAATTAAGTGTGTCCCCTGTCAATTAGGAGTGCCCCCTGTCAAATAATATTGTCCCCTGTCAATTAGGAGTGTCCCCTGTCAATTAGGAGGGTCTGCTGACGATTTGGAGTGTCCCCTGTCAATTTGGAGTGTCCTCTGTCAATTAGTAGTGTCCCCTATCAATTAGGAGTGCCCTCTGTCAAATAATAGTGTCCCCCGTCAATTAGGAGTGTCCTCTGTCAATTAGGAGTGTCTGCTGACTCTTAGGAGTGTCCCCTGTCAATTTGGAGTGACTCCTGACAATTTGGAGTGACTGCTGTCAATTGGGAGTGACTCCTGCCAGTTAAGAGTGTCCCCTGACAATAAGGAGTGCCTCCTGTCAGTTAGGAGTGACTCCTGTCAATTAGGAGTGACTCCTGTCAATTAGGAGTGACTCCTGTCAATTAGGAGTGACCTCTGTCAATTAGGAGTGTCTGCTGTCAATTAGGAGTGTCCCCTGTCAATTAGGAGTGTCCCCTGTCTATTCGGAGTAACCCATGTGAATTGGGAGATTCCTGCTGTTAAATAGGAGTAACTCCAGTCAATTAGGAGTAAACCCCGTCAATTAGTAGTATCCCCAGTCAACTAGGAGTGCCTCCTGTCAATTAGGAGTGCCCGCAATCAATTTGGAGAACACCCAGTCAATTAGGAGTGTCCCCTGTCAATTAGCAGTGTCCCCTGCCAATTACGAGTGTCCCCTGTCAATTAGGTGTGCCCCGGTCAATTAGGAGTGACTCCTGTGAATAAGGAGTGACTGCTGTCAATTGGGAGAGACTCGTTTCAATTAGGAGTGTCCCCTGTCAATTGGGCGCGCCCCCTGTCAATTAGGAGTGTCGCTGTCAATTAGGAGTGACTCCAATCAATTAGGAGTGACCACTGTCAATTAGGAGTGACCCCTGTCAATTAGGAGTGCCCTCTGTCAATTAGGAGTGCCCCTGTCACTTCGGAGTGACTCCTGTGAATTAGGAGGGCCCCTGTCAATTGGGAGTGCCCCCTGTCAATTGGGAATGACTCCTGTCAATTAGGAGTGTCCCCTGTCAATTATGAGTTTCCCCTGTCAATTAGGAGTGTCCCGTGTCAATTAGGAGTGCACTCTGTCAAGTACGAGCGCCCCTGTTATTTAGGAGTGAGTCCTGTCAATTAGGAGTGTCCCCTGACAATTAGGAGTGACTCCTGACATTTTGGAGTGACTCCTGTCAATTGGGGGAGTGACTCCTGTCAAATAGGAGTGTCCCCTGTCAATTAGGAGTGACCCTGCGAATTAGGAGTGCCCCCGTCAATTGGGAGTGACTCCTGTCAATTAAGAGTGTCCACCGTGAATTAGGAGTGCTTCCTGTCAATTTGGAGAGCCCCCTTTCAATTAGGATTCCCCCGTGTCAATGAGGAATGTCCCTGTCAGTTAGCAGTCCCTCCTGTCAATTAGGAGTGACTCCAGTCAATTAGGAGTGACTCCAGTCAATTATGAGTGACTCCTGTCAATTAGGAATGTCCCCTGTCAATTAGGAGTGACTCCAGTCAATTAGGAGTGACTCCTGTCAATTAGGAACGTCCTCTGTCAATTAGGAGTATCCACTGTCAATTAGGAGTGTCCACTGTCAATTGGGAGTGACTCCTGTCGGTTAAGAGTGTCCCCTGACAATAAGGAGTGCCTCCTGTCAGTTAGGAGTGACTCCTGTCAATTTGGAGAGCCCCCTTTCAATTAGGATTCCCCCGTGTCAATTAGGAATGTCCCTGTCAGTTAGCAGTGCCTCCTGTCAATTGGGAGTGACTCCTGTCAATTGGTAGTGTCCCCTATCAATTTGGAGTGACTCCTGTCAATTAGGAGTGACTCCTGTCAAATTGGAATGTCCACTGTCAATTAGCAGTGACTCCAGTCAATTAGGAGTCACTCCAGTCAATTAGGAGTGACTCCTGTCAATTAGGAATGTCCCCTGTCAATTAGGAGTGACTCCTGTCAATTAGGAGTGACTCCTGTCAATTAGGAACGTCCTCTGTCAATTAGGAGTATCCACTGTCAATTAGGAGTGTCCACTTTCAATTAGGAGTGTCCCCTGTCAATTGGGAGTGACTCTTGTCAATTAGGAATGTCCCCTGTCAATTATGAGTGTCCCCTGTCAATTAGAAGTGCCCTCTGTCAAATAGTAGTGTCCCCTGTCAATTAGGAGTGTCCACTGTCAATTAGGAAGGTCTGCTGACGGTTTGGAGTGTCCCCTGTCAATTAGGAGGGTCCTCTGTCAATTAGTAGTGTCCCCTGTCAATTAGGAGTGCCCTCTGTCAATTAATAGTGTCCCCTGTCAATTAGGAGGGTCCTCTGTCAATTAGTAGTGTCCCCTGTCAATTAGGAGTGCCCTCTGTCATTTAATAGTGTCCCATGTCAATTAGGAGTGCCCCTGTCAATTAGGAGTGTCTGCTGACAATTAGGAGTGTCCCCTGTCAATTAGGAGTGACTCCTGACAATTTGGAGTGACTGCTGTCAATTGGGAGTGACTCCTGTCAGTTAACAGTGTCCCCTGACAATTAGGAGTGCCTCCTGTCAGTTAGGAGTGACTCCTGTCAATTAGGAGTGACTCCTGTCAATTAGGAGTGACTCCTGTCAATTAGGAGTGACCTCTGTCAATTAGAAGTGTCCGCTGTCAATTTGGAGTGTCCCCTGTCAATTGGGCGTGTCTCATGTCAATTAGGATTGAATCATGTCAATTTGGTAAACCTCCTGTCAATTAGGAGTGTCCCCTGTCTATCAGGAGTAACCCATGAGAATTTCGAGTTTCCTGCTGTTAAATAAGAGTGACTCCTGTCAATTAGGAGTAAACCCCATCAATTAGTATTATCCCCAGTCAACTAGGAGTGCATCCTGTCAATTAGGAGTGCCCGCTGTCAATTTGGAGAACCCCCTGTCAATTCGGAGTGTCTCATGTCAATTAGGGGGGTGTGCTGGCGATTTGGAGTGTCCCCTGTCAATTAGGAATGTCCTCTGTCAATTAGTAGTGTCCCCTATCAATTAGGAATGCCCTCTGTCAAATAATAGTGTTCCCTGCCAATTAGGAGTGTCTGCTGACAATTCGGATTGTCCCCTGTCAATTAGGAGTGACTCCTGACAATGTGGAGTGACTGCTTTCAATTGGGAGTGACTCCTGTCAGTTAAGAGTGTCCCCTGACAATTAGGAGTGCCTCCTGTCAGTTAGGAGTGACTCCTGTCAATTAGGAGTGACTCCTGTCAATTTGGAGTGATTCCTGTCAATTTGGAGTGCCCTCTGTCAATTAGGAGTGACTCCTGTAAATTAGGAGTGTCCCCTCTCAATTAGGAGAGACTCCGGACAATTTGGAGTGACTCCTGTCAATTGGGACTGACTACCGTCAATTAGGAGTGTCCCCTGTCAATTCGGAGTGACTCCTGTGATTTAGGAAAGCCCCTGTCAATTAGGAGTGACTCCTGTCAATTAAGAGTGTCCCCCGTCAATTCGGAGTGACTCCTGTCAATTTGGAGGGCCCCCTTTCAATTAGGATTCCCCCCTGTCATTTAGGAGTGTCCATGTCAATTAGCAGTGTCTCCTATCAATTGGGAGTGACTACTGTCAATTAGGAGTGTCACTTGTCAATTAGCAGTGTCTCCAGTCAATTAGGAGTGTCCACTGTCAATTAGGAGTGTCCCCTGTCAATTGGGAGTGCCCCCTGTCAATTGGGAATGACTGCTGTCAATTAGGAGTGTCCCCTGTCAATTATGAGTGTCCCCTGTCAATTAGGAGTGTCCCGTGTCAATTAGGAGTGCCCTCTGTCAAGTACGAGCGCCCCTGTTATTTAGGAGTGACTCCTGTCAATTAGGAGTGTCCCCTGACAATTAGGAGTGACTCCTGACAATTTGGAGTGACTCCTGTCAATTGGGGGAGTGACTCCTGTCAATTAGGAGTGTCCCCTGTCAATTAGGAGTGACCCTGTGAATTAGGAGTGCCCCCGTCATTTGGGAGTGACTCCTGTCAATTAAGAGTGTCCCTCGTGAATTAGGACTGCCTCCTGTCAATTTGGAGAGCCCCCTTTCAATTAGGATTCCCCCGTGTCAATTAGGAATGTCCCTGTCAGTTAGCAGTGCCTCCTGTCAATTGGGAGTGACTCCTGTCAATTGGTAGTGTCCCCTATCAATTTGGAGTGACTCCTGTCAATTAGGAGTGACTCCTGTCAAATTGGAATGTCCACTGTCAATTTGCAGTGACTCCAGTCAATTAGGAGTCACTCCAGTCAATTAGGAGTGACTCCTGTCATTTAGGAATGTCCCCTGTCAATTAGGAGTGACTCCTGTCAATTAGGAACGTCCTCTGTCAAGTAGGAGTATCCACTGTCAATTAGGAGTGTCCACTTTCAATTAGGAGTGTCCCCTGTCAATTGGGAGTGACTCTTGTCAATTAGGAATGTCCCCTGTCAATTATGAGTGTCCCCTGTCAATTAGGAGGGTCTGCTGACGGTTTGGAGTGTCCCCTGTCAATTAGGAGGGTCCTCTGTCAATTAGTAGTGTCCCCTGTCAATTAGGAGTGCCCTCTGTCAATTAATAGTGTCCCATGTCAATTAGGAGTGCCCCTGTCAATTAGGAGTGTCTGCTGACAATTAGGAGTGTCCCCTGTCAATTAGGAGTGACTCCTGACAATTTGGAGTGACTGCTGTCAATTGGGAGTGACTCCTGTCAGTTAACAGTGTCCCCTGACAATTAGGAGTGCCTCCTGTCAGTTAGGAGTGACTCCTGTCAATTAGGAGTGACTCCTGTCAATTAGGAGTGACTCCTGTCAATTAGGAGTGACCTCTGTCAATTAGAAGTGTCCGCTGTCAATTTGGAGTGTCCCCTGTCAATTGGGCGTGTCTCATGTCAATTAGGATTGAATCATGTCAATTTGGTAAACCTCCTGTCAATTAGGAGTGTCCCCTGTCTATCAGGAGTAACCCATGAGAATTTCGAGTTTCCTGCTGTTAAATAAGAGTGACTCCTGTCAATTAGGAGTAAACCCCATCAATTAGTATTATCCCCAGTCAACTAGGAGTGCATCCTGTCAATTAGGAGTGCCCGCTGTCAATTTGGAGAACCCCCTGTCAATTCGGAGTGTCTCATGTCAATTAGGGGGGTGTGCTGGCGATTTGGAGTGTCCCCTGTCAATTAGGAATGTCCTCTGTCAATTAGTAGTGTCCCCTATCAATTAGGAATGCCCTCTGTCAAATAATAGTGTTCCCTGCCAATTAGGAGTGTCTGCTGACAATTCGGATTGTCCCCTGTCAATTAGGAGTGACTCCTGACAATGTGGAGTGACTGCTTTCAATTGGGAGTGACTCCTGTCAGTTAAGAGTGTCCCCTGACAATTAGGAGTGCCTCCTGTCAGTTAGGAGTGACTCCTGTCAATTAGGAGTGACTCCTGTCAATTTGGAGTGATTCCTGTCAATTTGGAGTGCCCTCTGTCAATTAGGAGTGACTCCTGTAAATTAGGAGTGTCCCCTCTCAATTAGGAGAGACTCCGGACAATTTGGAGTGACTCCTGTCAATTGGGACTGACTACCGTCAATTAGGAGTGTCCCCTGTCAATTCGGAGTGACTCCTGTGATTTAGGAAAGCCCCTGTCAATTAGGAGTGACTCCTGTCAATTAAGAGTGTCCCCCGTCAATTCGGAGTGACTCCTGTCAATTTGGAGGGCCCCCTTTCAATTAGGATTCCCCCCTGTCATTTAGGAGTGTCCATGTCAATTAGCAGTGTCTCCTATCAATTGGGAGTGACTACTGTCAATTAGGAGTGTCACTTGTCAATTAGCAGTGTCTCCAGTCAATTAGGAGTGTCCACTGTCAATTAGGAGTGTCCCCTGTCAATTGGGAGTGCCCCCTGTCAATTGGGAATGACTGCTGTCAATTAGGAGTGTCCCCTGTCAATTATGAGTGTCCCCTGTCAATTAGGAGTGTCCCGTGTCAATTAGGAGTGCCCTCTGTCAAGTACGAGCGCCCCTGTTATTTAGGAGTGACTCCTGTCAATTAGGAGTGTCCCCTGACAATTAGGAGTGACTCCTGACAATTTGGAGTGACTCCTGTCAATTGGGGGAGTGACTCCTGTCAATTAGGAGTGTCCCCTGTCAATTAGGAGTGACCCTGTGAATTAGGAGTGCCCCCGTCATTTGGGAGTGACTCCTGTCAATTAAGAGTGTCCCTCGTGAATTAGGACTGCCTCCTGTCAATTTGGAGAGCCCCCTTTCAATTAGGATTCCCCCGTGTCAATTAGGAATGTCCCTGTCAGTTAGCAGTGCCTCCTGTCAATTGGGAGTGACTCCTGTCAATTGGTAGTGTCCCCTATCAATTTGGAGTGACTCCTGTCAATTAGGAGTGACTCCTGTCAAATTGGAATGTCCACTGTCAATTTGCAGTGACTCCAGTCAATTAGGAGTCACTCCAGTCAATTAGGAGTGACTCCTGTCATTTAGGAATGTCCCCTGTCAATTAGGAGTGACTCCTGTCAATTAGGAACGTCCTCTGTCAAGTAGGAGTATCCACTGTCAATTAGGAGTGTCCACTTTCAATTAGGAGTGTCCCCTGTCAATTGGGAGTGACTCTTGTCAATTAGGAATGTCCCCTGTCAATTATGAGTGTCCCCTGTCAATTAGGAGGGTCTGCTGACGGTTTGGAGTGTCCCCTGTCAATTAGGAGGGTCCTCTGTCAATTAGTAGTGTCCCCTGTCAATTAGGAGTGCCCTCTGTCAATTAATAGTGTCCCATGTCAATTAGGAGTGCCCCTGTCAATTAGGAGTGTCTGCTGACAATTAGGAGTGTCCCCTGTCAATTAGGAGTGACTCCTGACAATTTGGAGTGACTGCTGTCAATTGGGAGTGACTCCTGTCAGTTAGGAGTGACTCCTGTCAATTAGGTGTGACTCCTGTCAATTAGGAGTGACTCCTGTCAATTAGGAGTGTCCTCTGTCAATTAGGAGTGTCCGCTGTCAATTAGGAGTGTCCCCTGTCAATTGGGCGTGTCTCATGTCAGTTAGGAGTGAATCATGTCAATTTGGAGTAACCCATGAGAATTTGGAGTTTCCTGCTGTTAAATAAGAGTGACTCCTGTCAATTAGGAACGTCCTCTGTCAATTAGGAGTATCCAGTGTCAATTAGGATTGTCCACTGTCAATTAGGAGTGTCCCCTGTCAATTGGGAGTGACTCTTGTCAATTAGGAATGTCCCCTGTCAATTAGGAGTGTCCCCTGTCAATTAGGAAGGTCTGCTGACGGTTTGGAGTGTCCCCTGTCAATTAGGAGGGTCCTCTGTCAATTAGTAGTGTCCCCTGTCAATTAGGAGTGCCCTCTGTCAATTAATAGTGTCCCCTGTCAATTAGGAGGGTCCTCTGTCAATTAGTAGTGTCCCCTGTCAATTAGGAGTGCCCTCTGTCATTTAATAGTGTCCCATGTCAATTAGGAGTGCCCCTGTCAATTAGGAGTGTCTGCTGACAATTAGGAGTGTCCCCTGTCAATTAGGAGTGACTCCTGACAATTTGGAGTGACTGCTGTCAATTGGGAGTGACTCCTGTCAGTTAACAGTGTCCCCTGACAATTAGGAGTGCCTCCTGTCAGTTAGGAGTGACTCCTGTCAATTAGGAGTGACTCCTGTCAATTAGGAGTGACTCCTGTCAATTAGGAGTGACCTCTGTCAATTAGAAGTGTCCGCTGTCAATTTGGAGTGTCCCCTGTCAATTGGGCGTGTCTCATGTCAATTAGGATTGAATCATGTCAATTTGGTAAACCTCCTGTCAATTAGGAGTGTCCCCTGTCTATCAGGAGTAACCCATGAGAATTTCGAGTTTCCTGCTGTTAAATAAGAGTGACTCCTGTCAATTAGGAGTAAACCCCATCAATTAGTATTATCCCCAGTCAACTAGGAGTGCATCCTGTCAATTAGGAGTGCCCGCTGTCAATTTGGAGAACCCCCTGTCAATTCGGAGTGTCTCATGTCAATTAGGGGGGTGTGCTGGCGATTTGGAGTGTCCCCTGTCAATTAGGAATGTCCTCTGTCAATTAGTAGTGTCCCCTATCAATTAGGAATGCCCTCTGTCAAATAATAGTGTTCCCTGTCAATTAGGAGTGTCTGCTGACAATTCGGATTGTCCCCTGTCAATTAGGAGTGACTCCTGACAATGTGGAGTGACTGCTTTCAATTGGGAGTGACTCCTGTCAGTTAAGAGTGTCCCCTGACAATTAGGAGTGCCTCCTGTCAGTTAGGAGTGACTCCTGTCAATTAGGAGTGACTCCTGTCAATTTGGAGTGATTCCTGTCAATTTGGAGTGCCCTCTGTCAATTAGGAGTGACTCCTGTAAATTAGGAGTGTCCCCTCTCAATTAGGAGAGACTCCGGACAATTTGGAGTGACTCCTGTCAATTGGGACTGACTACCGTCAATTAGGAGTGTCCCCTGTCAATTCGGAGTGACTCCTGTGATTTAGGAAAGCCCCTGTCAATTAGGAGTCACTCCTGTCAATTAAGAGTGTCCCCCGTCAATTCGGAGTGACTCCTGTCAATTTGGAGGGCCCCCTTTCAATTAGGATTCCCCCCTGTCATTTAGGAGTGTCCATGTCAATTAGCAGTGTCTCCTATCAATTGGGAGTGACTACTGTCAATTAGGAGTGTCACTTGTCAATTAGCAGTGTCTCCAGTCAATTAGGAGTGTCCACTGTCAATTAGGAGTGTCCCCTGTCAATTGGGAGTGCCCCCTGTCAATTGGGAATGACTGCTGTCAATTAGGAGTGTCCCCTGTCAATTATGAGTGTCCCCTGTCAATTAGGAGTGTCCCGTGTCAATTAGGAGTGCCCTCTGTCAAGTACGAGCGCCCCTGTTATTTAGGAGTGACTCCTGTCAATTAGGAGTGTCCCCTGACAATTAGGAGTGACTCCTGACAATTTGGAGTGACTCCTGTCAATTGGGGGAGTGACTCCTGTCAATTAGGAGTGTCCCCTGTCAATTAGGAGTGACCCTGTGAATTAGGAGAACCCCCGTCATTTGGGAGTGACTCCTGTCAATTAAGAGTGTCCCCCGTGAATTAGGACTGCCTCCTGTCAATTTGGAGAGCCCCCTTTCAATTAGGATTCCCCCGTGTCAATTAGGAATGTCCCTGTCAGTTAGCAGTGCCTCCTGTCAATTGGGAGTGACTCCTGTCAATTGGTAGTGTCCCCTATCAATTTGGAGTGACTCCTGTCAATTAGGAGTGACTCCTGTCAAATTGGAATGTCCACTGTCAATTTGCAGTGACTCCAGTCAATTAGGAGTCACTCCAGTCAATTAGGAGTGACTCCTGTCAATTTGGAACGTCCTCTGTCAAGTAGGAGTATCCACTGTCAATTAGGAGTGTCCACTTTCAATTAGGAGTGTCCCCTGTCAATTGGGAGTGACTCTTGTCAATTAGGAATGTCCCCTGTCAATTATGAGTGTCCCCTGTCAATTAGGAGGGTCTGCTGACGATTTGGAGTGTCCCCTGTCAATTAGGAGGGTCCTCTGTCAATTAGTAGTGTCCCCTGTCAATTAGGAGTGCCCTCTGTCAATTAATAGTGTCCCATGTCAATTAGGAGTGCCCCTGTCAATTAGGAGTGTCTGCTGACAATTAGGAGTGTCCCCTGTCAATTAGGAGTGACTCCTGTCAATTAGGAACGTCCTCTGTCAAGTAGGAGTATCCACTGTCAATTAGGAGTGTCCACTTTCAATTAGGAGTGTCCCCTGTCAATTGGGAGTGACTCTTGTCAATTAGGAATGTCCCCTGTCAATTATGAGTGTCCCCTGTCAATTAGGAGGGTCCTCTGTCAATTAGTAGTGTCCCCTGTCAATTAGGAGTGCCCTCTGTCAATTAATAGTGTCCCATGTCAATTAGGAGTGCCCCTGTCAATTAGGAGTGTCTGCTGACAATTAGGAGTGTCCCCTGTCAATTAGGAGTGACTCCTGACAATTTGGAGTGACTGCTGTCAATTGGGAGTGACTCCTGTCAGTTAGGAGTGACTCCTGTCAATTAGGTGTGACTCCTGTCAATTAGGAGTGACTCCTGTCAATTAGGAGTGTCCTCTGTCAATTAGGAGTGTCCGCTGTCAATTAGGAGTGTCCCCTGTCAATTGGGCGTGTCTCATGTCAGTTAGGAGTGAATCATGTCAATTTGGAGTAACCCATGAGAATTTGGAGTTTCCTGCTGTTAAATAAGAGTGACTCCTGTCAATTAGGAGTAAACCCCATCAATTAGTAGTATCCCCAGTCAACTAGGAGTGCCTCCTGTCAATTAGGAGTGCCCGCTGTCAATTAGGAGAACCCCCTGTCAATTCGGAGTGTCTCCTGACAATTTGGAGTGACTGCTTTCAATTGGGAGTGACTCCTGTCAGTTAAGAGTGTCCCCTGACAATTAGGAGTGCCTCCTGTCAGTTAGAAGTGACTCCTGTCAATTAGGAGTGACTCCTGTCAATTTGGAGTGATTCATGTCAATTAAGAGTGTCCCCTGTCAATTAGCAGCGACTCCTGTGAATTAGGAGTGCCTTCTGTCAATTAGGAGTGACTCCTTTCAATTAAGTGAGTCCCCCGTCAATTAGAAGTGACTCCTGTCAATTAGGAGTGACTCCTGTCTATTAAGAGAGTCCCCCGTCAATTACGAGTGTCCCCTGTCAATTAGGAGTGACTCCTGTCAATTAAGAGTGTCCCCCGTCAATTAGGAGTGTCCCCTGTCAATTAGGAATGACTCCTGTCAATTAGGAGTGTCTCCCGTCAATTAGGAGTGGCTCCTTTAAATTAGGAGTGGCTCCTGTCAATTAGGAGTGTCCTCTATCAATTAGCACTGTCCCCTGTCAATTAGGAGTGTCCCCTGACAATTAGGGGTGGGCCCTGTCTAGTAAGAGTGCTCCCTGTCAATTCGGAGTTGCCCCTGTCAATTAGCAGTGTACCCTGTCAATTAGCAGTGTCCCCTGTCAATTAGGAGTGCCCCCTGTCAATTAGGAGTGCCCTCTGTCTAGTAGGAGCGTCCCTGTCAATTAGGAGTGAAACCTTGCAATAAGGAGCGCCCCCTGTCAATTATTAGTGTTCCCTGTCAATTAGGAGTGTCTCCTGTCAATTAGGAGTGACTCCTGACAATTTGGAGTGACACCTGCCAATTGGGAGGGACTCCTGTCAATTAGGAGTGTCCCCTCTCAATTAGGAGAGACTCCGGACACTTTGGAGCGACTCCTGTCAATTGGGACTGACTACCGTCAATTAGGATTGTCCCCTGTCAATTCGGAGTGACTCCTGTGAATTAGGAAAGCCCCTGTCAATGAGGAGTGACTCCTGTCAATTAAGAGTGTCCCCCGTCAATTCGGAATGACTCCTGTCAATTTGGAGGGCCCCCTTTCAATTAGGATTCCCCCCTGTCATTTAGGAGTGTCCATGTCAATTAGCAGTGTCTCCTGTCAATTAGGAGTGTCACTTCTCAATTAGCAGTGTCTCCAGTCAATTAGGAGTGACTCCAGTCAATTAGGAGTGACTCCTGTCAATTAGGAATGTCCCCTGTCAATTAGGCGTGACTCCTGTCAATTAGGAACGTCCTCTGTCAATTAGGAGTATCCACTGTCAATTAGGCGTGTCCACTGTAAATTAGGAGTGTCCCCTGTCAATTAGAAGTGCCCTCTGTCAAATAGTAGTGTCCCCTGTCAATTAGGAGGGTCTGCTGACGATTTGGAGTGTCCCCTGTCAATTAGGAGTGCGCTCTGTCAAATAATAGTGTCCCCCGTCAATTAGGAGTGTCCCTTGTCAATTAGGAGTGTCTGCTGACAATTAGGAGCGTCCCCTGTCAATTAGGAGTGACTCCTGACAATTTGGAGTGACTGCTGTCAATTGGGAGTGACTCCTGTTAGTTACAGGGTCTGCTGACGGTTAGGAGTGCCCTCTGTCAATTAGGAGTGACTCCTGTAAATTAGGAGTGTCCCCTCTCAATTAGGAGTGACTCCGGACAATTTGGAGTGACTCCTGTCAATTGGGAGTGACTCCTGTCAATTTGGAGTGCCCCCTGTCAATTAGCAGTGACTCCTGTGAATTCGGGGTGCCCCCTGTCAATTAGGAGTGACTCCTGTCAATTAAGAGAGTCTCCCGTCAATGACGAGTGTCCCCTGTCAATTAGGAGTGACTCCAGTCAATTAGCAGTGTCTCCTGTCAATTAAGAGAGTCCCCCGTCAATTAGGAGTGACTCCTGTCAATTTGGAGTGCCCCCTTTCAATTAGGATTCCCCGCTGTCAATTAGGAGTGTCCCTGTCAATTAACAGTGTCTCCTGTCAATTGGGAGTGACTCCTGTCAATAAGGAGTGTCCCCTGTCAATTAGGAGTGACTCCAGTCAATTCGGAGTGACTCCTGTCAATTAGGAGTGTCCCCTGTGAATTAGCAGTGACTCCTGTGAATTAGGAGTGCCTTCTGTCAATTAGGAGTGACTCCTTTCAATTAAGTGAGTCCCCCGTCAATTAGAAGTGACTCCTGTCAATTAGGAGTGACTCCTGTCTATTAAGAGAGTCCCCCGTCAATTACGAGTGTCCCCTGTCAATTAGGAGTGACTCCTGTCAATTAAGAGTGTCCCCCGTCAATTAGGAGTGTCCCCTGTCAATTAGTAATGACTCCTGTCAATTAGGAGTGTCTCCTGTCAATTAAGAGAACCCCCCGTCAATTAGGAGTGGCTCCTGTAAATTAGGAGTGGCTCCTGTCAATTAGGAGTGTCCTCTGTCAATTAGCACTGTCCCCTGTCAATTAGGAGTGTCCCCTGACAATTAGGGGTGGGCCCTGTCTAGTAAGAGTGCTCCCTGTCAATTCGGAGTTGCCCCTGTCAATTAGCAGTGTACCCTGTCAATTAGCAGTGCCCTCTGTCTAGTAGGAGCGCCCCTGTCAATTAGGAGTGAAACCTGTCAATAAGGAGCGCCCCCTGTCAATTATTAGTGTTCCCTGTCAATTAGGAGTGTCTCCTGTCAATTAGGAGTGACTCCTGACAATTTGGAGTGACACCTGCCAATTGGGAGTGACTCCTGTCAATTAGGAGTGTCCCCTGTCAATTAGCAGTGACTCCTGTGAATTAGGAGTGCCCCCTTTCAATTAGGAGTGACTCCTGTCAATTAAGAGAGTCCCCCGTCAATTAGAAGTGACTCCTGTCAATTAGGAGTGACTCCTGTCAATTAAGAGAGTCCCCCGTCAATTACGAGTGTCCCCTGTCAATTAGGAGTGACTCCTCTCAATTAGGAGTGTCTCCTGTCAATTAAGAGAGTCCCCCGTCAATTTGGAGTGACTCCTGTCAATTTTGAGTGCCCCCTTTCAATTAGGATTCCCCGCTGTCAATTAGGAGTGTCCCTGTCAATTAGCAGTGTCTCCTGGCAATTGGGAGTGACTCCTGTCAATTAGGAGTGTCCCCTGTTAATTAGGAGTGACTCCCGTCAATTAGGAGTGTCCCCCGTCAATTCGGTGTGACTCCTGTCAATTTGGAGGGCCCCCTTTCAATTAGGATTCCCCCCTGTCATTTAGGAGTGTCCATGTCAATTAGCAGTGTCTCCTGTCAATTAGGAGTGTCACTTCTCAATTAGCAGTGTCTCCAGTCAATTAGGAGTGACTCCAGTCAATTAGGAGTGACTCCTGTCAATTAGGAATGTCCCCTGTCAATTAGGCGTGACTCCTGTCAATTAGGAACGTCCTCTGTCAATTAGGAGTATCCACTGTCAATTAGGCGTGTCCACTGTAAATTAGGAGTGTCCCCTGTCAATTAGAAGTGCCCTCTGTCAAATAGTAGTGTCCCCTGTCAATTAGGAGGGTCTGCTGACGATTTGGAGTGTCCCCTGTCAATTAGGAGTGCGCTCTGTCAAATAATAGTGTCCCCCGTCAATTAGGAGTGTCCCTTGTCAATTAGGAGTGTCTGCTGACAATTAGGAGCGTCCCCTGTCAATTAGGAGTGACTCCTGACAATTTGGAGTGACTGCTGTCAATTGGGAGTGACTCCTGTCAGTTACAGGGTCTGCTGACGGTTAGGAGTGCCCTCTGTCAATTAGGAGTGACTCCTGTAAATTAGGAGTGTCCCCTCTCAATTAGGAGTGACTCCGGACAATTTGGAGTGTTCTCTGTCAATTAGCACTGTCCCCTGTCAATTAGGAGTGTCCCCTGACAATTAGGGGTGGGCCCTGTCTAGTAAGAGTGCTCCCTGTCAATTCGGAGTTGCCCCTGTCAATTAGCAGTGTACCCTGTCAATTAGCAGTGTCCCCTGTCAATTAGGAGTGCCCCCTGTCAATTAGGAGTGCCCTCTGTCTAGTAGGAGCGCCCCTGTCAATTAGGAGTGAAACCTGTCAATAAGGAGCGCCCCCTGTCAATTATTAGTGTTCCCTGTCAATTAGGAGTGTCTCCTGTCAATTAGGAGTGACTCCTGACAATTTGGAGTGACACCTGCCAATTGGGAGGGACTCCTGTCAATTAGGAGTGTCCCCTGTCAATTAGCAGAGACTCCTGTGAATTAGGAGTGCCCCCTTTCAATTAGGAGTGACTCCTGTCAATTAAGAGAGTCCCCCGTCAATTAGAAGTGACTCCTGTCAATTAGGAGTGACTCCTGTCAATTAAGAGAGTCCCCCGTCAATTACGAGTGACCCCTGTCAATTAGGAGTGACTCCTCTCAATTAGGAGTGTCTCCTGTCAACTAAGAGAGTCCCCCGTCAATTTGGAGTGACTCCTGTCAATTTTGAGTGCCCCCTTTCAATTAGGATTCCCCGCTGTCAATTAGGAGTGTCCCTGTCAATTAGCAGTGTCTCCTGGCAATTGGGAGTGACTCCTGTCAATTAGGAGTGTCCCCTGTTAATTAGGAGTGACTCCCGTCAATTAGGAGTGACTCCTGTCAATTAGGAACGTCCTCTGTCAATTAGTACTGTCCCCTGTCAATTAGGAGTGTCCCCTGTCAATTAGGATTGTCCTCTGTCAATTAGGAGTGGGCCCTGTCAAGTAGAAGTGCTCCCTGTCAATTAGGAGTGACCCCTGTCAATTAGCAGTGTACCCTGTCATTTAGCAGTGTCCCCTTTCAATTAGGAGTGTCCCCTCTCATTGAGTAGTGCCCCATGTCAATGAGGAGTGCTCACTGTCCATCAGAAGTCCCCCTGTCGATCAGGAGTGCCCCCTGTCAATTAGGAGTCTCCCTTGTCAATCTGGAGTGCCCCCCTTCAATTATGAGTGCCCCTTTTAAACTAGGAAGCTCCCCCTATCAATTCGGAGGGCCTCGGTCAGTTAGATTTGAGCCCTTTCAATGAGAAGTGTCCCATGTCAATTAGGAGTTCCCGGCTGTCAAGTACGAGTGCCCCCTGTCAATCAGCAGTGCCCCCGTCAATCAGGAATGCCCCTGTCAATGAGGAAGGCCCCCTGTCAATTAGGTGTGCCCCATGTCAATGAGGAGAGCCCCCTGTCAGTGATGATTGCCCCCTGTCAATGAAGAGTGCCCACTGTCTATTAGGGGGGCCCCCTGTCAATTGGCAGTCTCCCCTGTCAATTTGGAGTGCCCCCGTTCAATTTGCAGTGCCACTTGTGAATTAGGAGCTCCCCTTGTCAATTAGGGTTGGTCCCAATCAATTCTGAGTGACTCCTTCCAATTAGCAGTGCCCCCTGTCAATCCGGATTGCCCCTATTAGGAGTAACCACTGTGAATTAGGAGTTTCCTCCTGTCAAATAGGAGTGACTCCTGACAATTAGGAGTAACCCCCGCCAATTAGTAGTATCCCCAGTCAACTAGGAGTGCCTCCTGTCAATTAGGAGTGCCCGCTGTCAATTAGGAGAGCCCCCTGTCAATTAGGAGTGTCCCCTGTCAATTAGCAGTGTCCCGGACAATTAGGTGTGACTCCTGTGAATTAGGAGTGACTGCTGTCAATTGGGAGTGACTCGTGTCAATTAGGAGTGTCCCCTGTCAATTAGGAGTGTCCCGTGTCAATTAGGAGTGCCCTCTGCCAGATAGGAGCGCCCCTGTCAATTAGGAGTGACTCCTGTCAATTAGGAGTGTCCCCTGTCAATTAGGAGTGACTCCGGACAATTTGGAGTGACTCATGTCGATTGGGAGTGACTCCTGTCAATTAGGTGTGTCACCTGTCAATTAGGAGTGACTCCTATGAATTAGGAGTGCCCCTGTCAATTAGGAGTGCCCCCTGTCAATTGGGCGTGCCTCCTGTCAATTAGGAGTGACTCCAGTCAAAAAGGAGTGTCCCCTGTCAATTAGGAGTGTCCCCTGTCAATTAGGAGTGCCCTCTGTCAATTAGGAGTGTCCCCTGTCAGTTAGGAGTGACTACTGTGAATTAGGAGGGCCCCTGTCAATTAGGAGAGCCCCCTGTCAATTGGGAGTGACTCCTGTCAAATAGGAGTGTCCCCTGTCAATTATGAGTGTCCCCTGTCAGTTAGGAGTGTCCCGTGTCAATTAGGAGTGCCCTCTGTCAAGTAGGAGCGCCCCTGTCAATTAGGAGTGACTCCTGTCAATTAGGAGTGTCCCCTGTCAATTAGGAGTGACTCCGGACAATGTGGAGTGACTCATGTCAATTGGGAGTGACTACTGTCAATTAGGAGTGTCACCTGTCAATTAGGAGTGACACCTGTGAATTAGGAGTGCCCCTGTCAATTAGGATTGACTCCTGTCAATTAATCGTGTCCCCCGTCAATTCGGAGTGACTCCTGTCAATTTGGAGTGCCGGCTTTCAATTAGGATTCCCCTCTGTCAATTAGGAGTGTCCATGTCAATTAGCAGTGCCTCCTGTCAATTCGGAGTGACTCCAGTCAATTAGGAGTGACTCCTGTCAATTAGGAGTGACTCCTGTGAATTGGGAGTGCCCCTGTCAATTAGGAGGGCCTCCTGTCAATTAGGAACGTCCTTTGTCAATTGGGAGTGGCACCTGTCAATTAGGAGTGACTCCTGTCAATTGGGAACGTCCTCTGTCAATTTGGAGTATCCACTGTCAATTAGCGGTGTCCCCTGTCACTGAGGAGTGTCCCCTGTCAATTAGGAGTGTCCCCTGTCAATTCGGAGTGACTCCTGTGAGTTAGGAGTGCCCCTGTAAATTAGGAGTTTACCTGTCAATTAGCATTGTCTCCTGTCAATTGGTAGAGCCTCCTGTCAATTGGGAGAGTCCCCTGTCAAATAGGAATCCCCCCTGTCAATTAGGAGTGTCCATGTCAATTAGCAGTGTCTCCTGTCAATTGGGAGTGACTCCTGTCAAGGAGCAGTGGGCCCTGTCAAGTAGGAGTGCTCCCTGTCAATTAGGAGTGACCCCTGTCAATTAGCAGTGTACCCTGTCGATTAGTAGTGTCCCCTGTTATTAGGAGTGTCCCCAGTCAATTAGGAATGAATCCTGTCATTTAGGTGTGACTCCTGTGAATTTGGAGTGCCCCTGTCAATTATGAGTGCCCCCTGTCAATTGGGAGTGACTCCTGTCAATTAGGAGATTCCCCTGTCAATTATAAGTGTCCCCTGTCAAATAGGAGTGCCCTCTGTCAAATATTCGTGTCCCCTGTCAATTAGGAGTGTCCCCTCTCAATTAGGAGTGTCCCCTGTCAAATAGTAGTGTCCCCTGTCAATTAGGAGTGTCCTCTGTCAATTAGCAGTGTCCCCTGTCAATTAGGAGTGTCCCCTGTCAATTAGGAGTGACTCCTGACATTTGGAGTGACTGCTGTCAATTGGGAGTGACTCCTGTCAGTTAGGAGTGTCCGCTGCTAATTAGGTGTGCCTCCTGTCAGTTAGGAGTGACTCCTGTCAATTAGGAGTGACTCCTGTCAATTTGGAGTTACTCCTGTCAATTAGGAGTGCCCTCTGTCAATTAGGATTGTCCCCTGTCAATTAGGAGTGTCCCTTGTCAATTGGGCGTGTCTCATGTCAATTAGGAGTGACTCATGTCAATTTGGAGAACACCCTTTCAATTAGCAGTGTCCCCTGTCAATAAGGAGTAACCACTGTGAATTAGGAGTTTCCCCCTGTCAAATAGGAGTGACTCCTGTCAATTAGGAGTAACCCCCGCCAATTAGTAGTATCCCCAGTCATCTAGGAGTGCCTCCTGTCAATTAGGAGTGCCCGCTGTCAATTAGGAGAGCCCCCTGTCAATTAGGAGTGTCCCCTGTCAATTAGCAGTTTCCCGGGCAATTAGGAGTGACTCCTGTGAATTAGGAGTGACTGCTGTCAATTGGGAGTGACTCGTGTCAATTAGGAGTGTCCCCTGTCAATTGGGCGCGCCCCCTGTCAATTAGGAGTGTCGCTGTCAATTAGGAGTTACTCCAGTCAATTAGGAGTGTCCCCCGTCAATTAGGAGTGCCCTCTGTCAATTAGGAGTGCCCCTGTCAATTAGGAGTGCCCCCTGTCAATTGGGCGTGCCTCCTGTCAATTAGGAGTGACTCAGGTCAAAAAGGAATGTCCCCTGTCAATTAGGAGTGTCCCCTGTCAATTGGGCGTGCCTCCTGTCAATTAGGAGTGACTCCAGTCAAAAAGGAATGTCCCCTGTCAATTAGGAGTGTCCCCTGTCAATTAGGAGTGCCCCCTGGCAATTAGGAGTGTCCCATGTCAATTAGTCGTATCCCCTGTCAATTAGGAGTGACTCATGTCAATTTGGAGAACCCCCTGTCAATTAGCAGTGTCCCCTGTCTATTAGGAGTAACCACTGTGAATTAGGAGTTTCCTCCTGTCAAATAGGAGTGACTCCTGACAATTAGGAGTAACCCCCGCCAATTAGTCGTATCCCCAGTCAACTAGGAGTGCCTCCTGTCAATTAGGAGTGCCCGCTGTCAATTAGGAGAGCCCCCTGTCAATTAGGAGTGTCCCCTGTCAATTAGCAGTGTCCCGGACAATTAGGAGTGACTCCTGTGAATTAGGAGTGACTGCTGTCAATTGGGAGTGACTCGTGTCAATTAGGAGTGTCCCCTGTCAATTGGGCGCGCCCCCTGTCAATTAGGAGTGTCGCTGTCAATTAGGAGTTACTCCAGTCAATTAGGAGTGTCCCCTGTCAATTAGGAGTGTCCCCCGTCGATTAGGAGTGCCCTCTGTCAATTAGGAGTGCCCCCTGTCAATAAGGAGTGACTCCTATGAATTAGGACAGCCCCTGTCATTTAGGAGTGTCCCCTGTCAATTGAACGTGCCTCCCGTCAATTAGGAGTGACTCCGAAGAATTAGGAGTGCCCTCTGTCAATTAGGAGTGCCCCTGTCAATTAGGAGTGCCCCCTGTCAATTGGGCGTGCCTCCTGTCAATTAGGAGTGACTCCAGTCAAAAAGGAATGTCCCCTGTCAATTAGGAGTGACTCCAGTCAAAAAGGAATGTCCCCTGTCAATTAGGAGTGTCCCGTGTCAATTAGGAGTGCCCTCTGTCAATTAGGAGTGCCCCGGTCAATTGGGAGTGACTACTGCCAATTAGGAGTGTCCTCTGTCAATTAGGAGTGTCCCGTGTCAATTAGGAGTGCCCTCTGTCAAGTAGGAGCGCCCATGTCAATTAGGAGTGACTCCTGTCAATTAGGTGTGTCCCCTGTCAATGAGCAGTGTCCCGGACAATTAGGAGTGACTCCTCTGAATTAGGAGTGACTGCTGTCAATTGGGAGTGACTCGTGTCAAGTAAGAGTGTCCCCTGTCAATTGGGTGCGCCCCCTGTCAATTAGGAGTGTCGCTGTCAATTAGGAGTTACTCCAGTCAATTAGGAGTTTCCCCTGTCAATTAGGAGTGACTCCTGTCAATTAGGAATGTCCGCTGTCAATTAGGAGTGACTCCAGTCAATTAGGAGTGACTCCTTCAATTAGGAACGTCCTCTGTCAATTAGGAGTATCCAGTGTCAATTAGGATTGTCCACTGTCAATTAGGAGTGTCCCCTGTCAATTGGGAGTGACTCCTGTCAATTAGGAGTGTCGCCTGTCAATTATGAGTGTCCCATGTCAATTAGAAGTGCCCTCTGTCTAATAGTAGTGTCCCCTGTCAATTAGGAGTGTCCCCTGTCAATTTGGTGTGTCCTCTGTCAATTAGGTGTGTCCCCTGTCAATTAGGAGTGCCCTCTGTCAAATAATAGTGTCCCCTGTCAATTAGGAGTGTACCCTGTCAATTAGGAGTGTCTGCTGACAATTCGGAGTGTCCCCTGTCAATTAGGAGTGACTCCTGACAATTTGGAGTGACTGCTGTCAATTGGGAGTGACTCCTGTCAATTAGGAGTGTCCCCTGACAATTAGGAGTGCCTCCTGTCAGTTAGGAGTGACTCCTGTCAATTACGAGTGACTCCTGTCAATTAGGAGTGACTCCTGTCAATTAGGAGTGCCCTCTGTCAATTAGGAGTGACTCCTGTAAATTAGGAGTGTCCCCTCTCAATTTGGAGTGGCTCCGGACAATTTGGAGTGGCTCCGGACAATTTGGAGTGACTCCCGTCAATTGGGACTGACTCCTGTCAATTCGGAGTGTCCCCTGTCAATTCGGAGTGACTCCTGTGAATTAGGAGTGTCCCTGTCAATTAGGAGTGCATCCTGTCAATTAAGAGTGTCCCCCGTCAATTCGGAGTGACTCCTGTCAATTTGGAGGGGCCCCTTTCAATTAGGATTCCCCCCTGTCAATTTGGACTGTCCATGTCAATTAGCAGTGTCTCCTGTCAATTGGGAGTGACTCCTTTCAATTTGGAGTGCCCCTTGTCAATTAGCAGTGTCTCCAGTCAATTAGGAGTGACTCCAGTCAATTAGGAGTGACTCCTGTCAATTAGGAATGTCCCCTGTCAATTAGGAGTGTCCCCTGTCTATTAGAAGTGACTCCTGTCAATTAGGAACGTCCTCTGTCAATTCGGAGTATCCAGTGTCAATTAGGAGTGTCCACTGTCAATTACGAGTGCCCCCTGTCAATTGGGAGTGACTCCTGTCAATTAGGAGTGTCCCCTGTCAATTAGGAGTGTCCCCTGTCAATTAGGAGGGTCTGCTGACGATTTGGAGTGTCCCCTGTCAATTAGGATTGTCCACTGTCAATTTGGAGTGTCCCCTGTCAATTGGGAGTGACTCCTGTCAATTAGGAGTGTCGCCTGTCAATTATGAGTGTCCCCTGTCAATTCGGTGTGTCCTCTGTCAATTAGGTGTGTCCTCTGTCAATTAAGTGTGTCCCCTGTCAATTAGGAGTGCCCCCTGTCAAATAATATTGTCCCCTGTCAATTAGGAGTGTCCCCTGTCAATTAGGAGGGTCTGCTGACGATTTGGAGTGTCCCCTGTCAATTTGGAGTGTCCTCTGTCAATTAGTAGTGTCCCCTGTCAATTAGGAGTGCCCTCTGTCAAATAATAGTGTCCCCCGTCAATTAGGAGTGTCCTCTGTCAATTAGGAGTGTCTGCTGACTCTTAGGAGTGTCCCCTGTCAATTTGGAGTGACTCCTGACAATTTGGAGTGACTGCTGTCAATTGGGAGTGACTCCTGTCAGTGAAGAGTGTCCCCTGACAATAAGGAGTGCCTCCTGTCAGTTAGGAGTGACTCCTGTCAATTAGGAGTGACTCCTGTCAATTAGGAGTGACTCCTGTCAATTAGGAGTGACCTCTGTCAATTAGGAGTGTCTGCTGTCAATTAGGAGTGTCCCCTGTCAATTAGGAGTGTCCCCTGTCTATTCGGAGTAACCCATGTGAATTGGGAGATTCCTGCTGTTAAATAGGAGTAACTCCAGTCAATTAGGAGTAAACCCCGTCAATTAGTAGTATCCCCAGTCAACTAGGAGTGCCTCCTGTCAATTAGGAGTGCCCGCAATCAATTTGGAGAACACCCAGTCAATTAGGAGTGTCCCCTGTCAATTAGCAGTGTCCCCTGCCAATTACGAGTGTCCCCTGTCAATTAGGTGTGCCCCGGTCAATTAGGAGTGACTCCTGTGAATAAGGAGTGACTGCTGTCAATTGGGAGAGACTCGTTTCAATTAGGAGTGTCCCCTGTCAATTGGGCGCGCCCCCTGTCAATTAGGAGTGTCGCTGTCAATTAGGAGTGACTCCAATCAATTAGGAGTGACCACTGTCAATTAGGAGTGACCCCTGTCAATTAGGAGTGCCCTCTGTCAATTAGGAGTGCCCCTGTCACTTCGGAGTGACTCCTGTGAATTAGGAGGGCCCCTGTCAATTGGGAGTGCCCCCTGTCAATTGGGAATGACTCCTGTCAATTAGGAGTGTCCCCTGTCAATTATGAGTTTCCCCTGTCAATTAGGAGTGTCCCGTGTCAATTAGGAGTGCACTCTGTCAAGTACGAGCGCCCCTGTTATTTAGGAGTGACTCCTGTCAATTAGGAGTGTCCCCTGACAATTAGGAATGACTCCTGACAATTTGGAGTGACTCCTGTCAATTGGGGGAGTGACTCCTGTCAAATAGGAGTGTCCCCTGTCAATTAGGAGTGACCCTGCGAATTAGGAGTGCCCCCGTCAATTGGGAGTGACTCCTGTCAATTAAGAGTGTCCACCGTGAATTAGGAGTGCTTCCTGTCAATTTGGAGAGCCCCCTTTCAATTAGGATTCCCCCGTGTCAATGAGGAATGTCCCTGTCAGTTAGCAGTCCCTCCTGTCAATTAGGAGTGACTCCAGTCAATTAGGAGTGACTCCAGTCAATTATGAGTGACTCCTGTCAATTAGGAATGTCCCCTGTCAATTAGGAGTGACTCCAGTCAATTAGGAGTGACTCCTGTCAATTAGGAACGTCCTCTGTCAATTAGGAGTATCCACTGTCAATTAGGAGTGTCCACTGTCAATTGGGAGTGACTCCTGTCGGTTAAGAGTGTCCCCTGACAATAAGGAGTGCCTCCTGTCAGTTAGGAGTGACTCCTGTCAATTTGGAGAGCCCCCTTTCAATTAGGATTCCCCCGTGTCAATTAGGAATGTCCCTGTCAGTTAGCAGTGCCTCCTGTCAATTGGGAGTGACTCCTGTCAATTGGTAGTGTCCCCTATCAATTTGGAGTGACTCCTGTCAATTAGGAGTGACTCCTGTCAAATTGGAATGTCCACTGTCAATTAGCAGTGACTCCAGTCAATTAGGAGTCACTCCAGTCAATTAGGAGTGACTCCTGTCAATTAGGAATGTCCCCTGTCAATTAGGAGTGACTCCTGTCAATTAGGAGTGACTCCTGTCAATTAGGAACGTCCTCTGTCAATTAGGAGTATCCACTGTCAATTAGGAGTGTCCACTTTCAATTAGGAGTGTCCCCTGTCAATTGGGAGTGACTCTTGTCAATTAGGAATGTCCCCTGTCAATTATGAGTGTCCCCTGTCAATTAGAAGTGCCCTCTGTCAAATAGTAGTGTCCCCTGTCAATTAGGAGTGTCCCCTGTCAATTAGGAAGGTCTGCTGACGGTTTGGAGTGTCCCCTGTCAATTAGGAGGGTCCTCTGTCAATTAGTAGTGTCCCCAGTCAATAAGGAGTGCCCTCTGTCAATTAATAGTGTCCCCTGTCAATTAGGAGGGTCCTCTGTCAATTAGTAGTGTCCCCTGTCAATTAGGAGTGCCCTCTGTCATTTAATAGTGTCCCATGTCAATTAGGAGTGCCCCTGTCAATTAGGAGTGTCTGCTGACAATTAGGAGTGTCCCCTGTCAATTAGGAGTGACTCCTGACAATTTGGAGTGACTGCTGTCAATTGGGAGTGACTCCTGTCAGTTAACAGTGTCCCCTGACAATTAGGAGTGCCTCCTGTCAGTTAGGAGTGACTCCTGTCAATTAGGAGTGACTCCTGTCAATTAGGAGTGACTCCAGTCAATTAGGAGTGACTCCTGTCAATTAGGAACGTCCTCTGTCAATTAGGAGTATCCACTGTCAATTAGGAGTGTCCACTGTCAATTGGGAGTGACTCCTGTCGGTTAAGAGTGTCCCCTGACAATAAGGAGTGCCTCCTGTCAGTTAGGAGTGACTCCTGTCAATTTGGAGAGCCCCCTTTCAATTAGGATTCCCCCGTGTCAATTAGGAATGTCCCTGTCAGTTAGCAGTGCCTCCTGTCAATTGGGAGTGACTCCTGTCAATTGGTAGTGTCCCCTATCAATTTGGAGTGACTCCTGTCAATTAGGAGTGACTCCTGTCAAATTGGAATGTCCACTGTCAATTAGCAGTGACTCCAGTCAATTAGGAGTCACTCCAGTCAATTAGGAGTGACTCCTGTCAATTAGGAATGTCCCCTGTCAATTAGGAGTGACTCCTGTCAATTAGGAGTGACTCCTGTCAATTAGGAACGTCCTCTGTCAATTAGGAGTATCCACTGTCAATTAGGAGTGTCCACTTTCAATTAGGAGTGTCCCCTGTCAATTGGGAGTGACTCTTGTCAATTAGGAATGTCCCCTGTCAATTATGAGTGTCCCCTGTCAATTAGAAGTGCCCTCTGTCAAATAGTAGTGTCCCCTGTCAATTAGGAGTGTCCCCTGTCAATTAGGAAGGTCTGCTGACGGTTTGGAGTGTCCCCTGTCAATTAGGAGGGTCCTCTGTCAATTAGTAGTGTCCCCTGTCAATTAGGAGTGCCCTCTGTCAATTAATAGTGTCCCCTGTCAATTAGGAGGGTCCTCTGTCAATTAGTAGTGTCCCCTGTCAATTAGGAGTGCCCTCTGTCATTTAATAGTGTCCCATGTCAATTAGGAGTGCCCCTGTCAATTAGGAGTGTCTGCTGACAATTAGGAGTGTCCCCTGTCAATTAGGAGTGACTCCTGACAATTTGGAGTGACTGCTGTCAATTGGGAGTGACTCCTGTCAGTTAACAGTGTCCCCTGACAATTAGGAGTGCCTCCTGTCAGTTAGGAGTGACTCCTGTCAATTAGGAGTGACTCCTGTCAATTAGGAGTGACTCCTGTCAATTAGGAGTGACCTCTGTCAATTAGAAGTGTCCGCTGTCAATTTGGAGTGTCCCCTGTCAATTGGGCGTGTCTCATGTCAATTAGGATTGAATCATGTCAATTTGGTAAACCTCCTGTCAATTAGGAGTGTCCCCTGTCTATCAGGAGTAACCCATGAGAATTTCGAGTTTCCTGCTGTTAAATAAGAGTGACTCCTGTCAATTAGGAGTAAACCCCATCAATTAGTATTATCCCCAGTCAACTAGGAGTGCATCCTGTCAATTAGGAGTGCCCGCTGTCAATTTGGAGAACCCCCTGTCAATTCGGAGTGTCTCATGTCAATTAGGGGGGTGTGCTGGCGATTTGGAGTGTCCCCTGTCAATTAGGAATGTCCTCTGTCAATTAGTAGTGTCCCCTATCAATTAGGAATGCCCTCTGTCAAATAATAGTGTTCCCTGCCAATTAGGAGTGTCTGCTGACAATTCGGATTGTCCCCTGTCAATTAGGAGTGACTCCTGACAATGTGGAGTGACTGCTTTCAATTGGGAGTGACTCCTGTCAGTTAAGAGTGTCCCCTGACAATTAGGAGTGCCTCCTGTCAGTTAGGAGTGACTCCTGTCAATTAGGAGTGACTCCTGTCAATTTGGAGTGATTCCTGTCAATTTGGAGTGCCCTCTGTCAATTAGGAGTGACTCCTGTAAATTAGGAGTGTCCCCTCTCAATTAGGAGAGACTCCGGACAATTTGGAGTGACTCCTGTCAATTGGGACTGACTACCGTCAATTAGGAGTGTCCCCTGTCAATTCGGAGTGACTCCTGTGATTTAGGAAAGCCCCTGTCAATTAGGAGTCACTCCTGTCAATTAAGAGTGTCCCCCGTCAATTCGGAGTGACTCGTGTCAATTTGGAGGGCCCCCTTTCAATTAGGATTCCCCCCTGTCATTTAGGAGTGTCCATGTCAATTAGCAGTGTCTCCTATCAATTGGGAGTGACTACTGTCAATTAGGAGTGTCACTTGTCAATTAGCAGTGTCTCCAGTCAATTAGGAGTGTCCACTGTCAATTAGGAGTGTCCCCTGTCAATTGGGAGTGCCCCCTGTCAATTGGGAATGACTGCTGTCAATTAGGAGTGTCCACTGTCAATTATGAGTGTCCCCTGTCAATTAGGAGTGTCCCGTGTCAATTAGGAGTGCCCTCTGTCAAGTACGAGCGCCCCTGTTATTTAGGAGTGACTCCTGTCAATTAGGAGTGTCCCCTGACAATTAGGAGTGACTCCTGTCAATTTGGAGGGCCCCCTTTCAATTAGGATTCCCCCCTGTCAATTAGGACTGTCCATGTCAATTAGCAGTGTCTCCTGTCAATTGGGAGTGACTCCTTTCAATTTGGAGTGCCCCTTGTCAATTAGCAGTGTCTCCAGTCAATTAGGAGTGACTCCAGTCAATTAGGAGTGACTCCTGTCAATTAGGAATGTCCCCTGTCAATTAGGAGTGTCCCCTGTCTATTAGAAGTGACTCCTGTCAATTAGGAACGTCCTCTGTCAATTCGGAGTATCCAGTGTCAATTAGGAGTGTCCACTGTCAATTACGAGTGCCCCCTGTCAATTGGGAGTGACTCCTGTCAATTAGGAGTGTCCCCTGTCAATTAGGAGTGTCCCCTGTCAATTAGGAGGGTCTGCTGACGATTTGGAGTGTCCCCTGTCAATTAGGATTGTCCACTGTCAATTAGGAGTGTCCCCTGTCAATTGGGAGTGACTCCTGTCAATTAGGAGTGTCGCCTGTCAATTATGAGTGTCCCCTGTCAATTTGGTGTGTCCTCTGTCAATTAGGTGTGTCCTCTGTCAATTAAGTGTGTCCCCTGTCAATTAGGAGTGCCCCCTGTCAAATAATATTGTCCCCTGTCAATTAGGAGTGTCCCCTGTCAATTAGGAGGGTCTGCTGACGATTTGGAGTGTCCCCTGTCAATTTGGAGTGTCCTCTGTCAATTAGTAGTGTCCCCTGTCAATTAGGAGTGCCCTCTGTCAAATAATAGTGTCCCCCGTCAATTAGGAGTGTCCTCTGTCAATTAGGAGTGTCTGCTGACCCTTAGGAGTGTCCCCTGTCAATTTGGAGTGACTCCTGACAATTTGGAGTGACTGCTGTCAATTGGGAGTGACTCCTGTCAGTTAAGAGTGTCCCCTGACAATAAGGAGTGCCTCCTGTCAGTTAGGAGTGACTCCTGTCAATTAGGAGTGACTCCTGTCAATTAGGAGTGACTCCTGTCAATTAGGAGTGACCTCTGTCAATTAGGAGTGTCTGCTGTCAATTAGGCGTGTCCCCTGTCAATTAGGAGTGTCCCCTGTCAATTCGGAGTAACCCATGTGAATTGGGAGATTCCTGCTGTTAAATAGGAGTAACTCCAGTCAATTAGGAGTAAACCCCGTCAATTAGTAGTATCCCCAGTCAACTAGGCGTGCCTCCTGTCAATTAGGAGTGCCCGCAATCAATTTGGAGAACACCCAGTCAATTAGGAGTGTCCCCTGTCAATTAGCAGTGTCCCCTGCCAATTACGAGTGTCCCCTGTCAATTAGGTGTGCCCCGGTCAATTAGGAGTGACTCCTGTGAATAAGGAGTGACTGCTGTCAATTGGGAGAGACTCGTTTCAATTAGGAGTGTCCCCTGTCAATTGGGCGCGCCCCCTGTCAATTAGGAGTGTCGCTGTCAATTAGGAGTGACTCCAATCAATTAGGAGTGACCACTGTCAATTAGGAGTGACCCCTGTCAATTAGGAGTGCCCTCTGTCAATTAGGAGTGCCCCTGTCACTTCGGAGTGACTCCTGTGAATTAGGAGGGCCCCTGTCAATTGGGAGTGCCCCCTGTCAATTGGGAATGACTCCTGTCAATTAGGAGTGTCCCCTGTCAATTATGAGTTTCCCCTGTCAATTAGGAGTGTCCCGTGTCAATTAGGAGTGCACTCTGTCAAGTACGAGCGCCCCTGTTATTTAGGAGTGACTTCTGTCAATTAGGAGTGTCCCCTGACAATTAGGAGTGACTCCTGAGAATTTGGAGTGACTCCTGTCAATTGGGGGAGTGACTCCTGTCAAATAGGAGTGTCCCCTGTCAATTAGGAGTGACCCTGCGAATTAGGAGTGCCCCCGTCAATTGGGAGTGACTCCTGTCAATTAAGAGTGTCCACCGTGAATTAGGAGTGCTTCCTGTCAATTTGGAGAGCCCCCTTTCAATTAGGATTCCCCCGTGTCAATGAGGAATGTCCCTGTCAGTTAGCAGTCCCTCCTGTCAATTAGGAGTGACTCCAGTCAATTAGGAGTGACTCCAGTCAATTATGAGTGACTCCTGTCAATTAGGAATGTCCCCTGTCAATTAGGAGTGACTCCAGTCAATTAGGAGTGACTCCTGTCAATTAGGAACGTCCTCTGTCAATTAGGAGTATCCACTGTCAATTAGGAGTGTCCACTGTCAATTGGGAGTGACTCCTGTCGGTTAAGAGTGTCCCCTGACAATAAGGAGTGCCTCCTGTCAGTTAGGAGTGACTCCTGTCAATTTGGAGAGCCCCCTTTCAATTAGGATTCCCCCGTGTCAATTAGGAATGTCCCTGTCAGTTAGCAGTGCCTCCTGTCAATTGGGAGTGACTCCTGTCAATTGGTAGTGTCCCCTATCAATTTGGAGTGACTCCTGTCAATTAGGAGTGACTCCTGTCAAATTGGAATGTCCACTGTCAATTAGCAGTGACTCCAGTCAATTAGGAGTCACTCCAGTCAATTAGGAGTGACTCCTGTCAATTAGGAATGTCCCCTGTCAATTAGGAGTGACTCCTGTCAATTAGGAGTGACTCCTGTCAATTAGGAACGTCCTCTGTCAATTAGGAGTATCCACTGTCAATTAGGAGTGTCCACCTTCAATTAGGAGTGTCCCCTGTCAATTGGGAGTGACTCTTGTCAATTAGGAATGTCCCCTGTCAATTATGAGTGTCCCCTGTCAATTAGAAGTGCCCTCTGTCAAATAGTACTGTCCCCTGTCAATTAGGAGTGTCCCCTGTCAATTAGGAAGGTCTGCTGACGGTTTGGAGTGTCCCCTGTCAATTAGGAGGGTCCTCTGTCAATTAGTAGTGTCCCCTGTCAATTAGGAGTGCCCTCTGTCAATTAATAGTGTCCCCTGTCAATTAGGAGGGTCCTCTGTCAATTAGTAGTGTCCCCTGTCAATTAGGAGTGCCCTCTGTCATTTAATAGTGTCCCATGTCAATTAGGAGTGCCCCTGTCAATTAGGAGTGTCTGCTGACAATTAGGAGTGTCCCCTGTCAATTAGGAGTGACTCCTGACAATTTGGAGTGACTGCTGTCAATTGGGAGTGACTCCTGTCAGTTAACAGTGTCCCCTGACAATTAGGAGTGCCTCCTGTCAGTTAGGAGTGACTCCTGTTAATTAGGAGTGACTCCTGTCAATTAGGAGTGACTCCTGTCAATTAGGAGTGACCTCTGTCAATTAGAAGTGTCCGCTGTCAATTTGGAGTGTCCCCTGTCAATTGGGCGTGTCTCATGTCAATTAGGATTGAATCATGTCAATTTGGTAAACCTCCTGTCAATTAGGAGTGTCCCCTGTCTATCAGGGGTAACCCATGAGAATTTCGAGTTTCCTGCTGTTAAATAAGAGTGACTCCTGTCAATTAGGAGTAAACCCCATCAATTAGTATTATCCCCAGTCAACTAGGAGTGCATCCTGTCAATTAGGAGTGCCCGCTGTCAATTTGGAGAACCCCCTGTCAATTCGGAGTGTCTCATGTCAATTAGGGGGGTGTGCTGGCGATTTGGAGTGTCCCCTGTCAATTAGGAATGTCCTCTGTCAATTAGTAGTGTCCCCTATCAATTAGGAATGCCCTCTGTCAAATAATAGTGTTCCCTGTCAATTAGGAGTGTCTGCTGACAATTCGGATTGTCCCCTGTCAATTAGGAGTGACTCCTGACAATGTGGAGTGACTGCTTTCAATTGGGAGTGACTCCTGTCAGTTAAGAGTGTCCCCTGACAATTAGGAGTGCCTCCTGTCAGTTAGGAGTGACTCCTGTCAATTAGGAGTGACTCCTGTCAATTTGGAGTGATTCCTGTCAATTTGGAGTGCCCTCTGTCAATTAGGAGTGACTCCTGTAAATTAGGAGTGTCCCCTCTCAATTAGGAGAGACTCCGGACAATTTGGAGTGACTCCTGTCAATTGGGACTGACTACCGTCAATTAGGAGTGTCCCCTGTCAATTCGGAGTGACTCCTGTGATTTAGGAAAGCCCCTGTCAATTAGGAGTGACTCCTGTCAATTAAGAGTGTCCCCCGTCAATTCGGATTGACTCCTGTCAATTTGGAGGGCCCCCTTTCAATTAGGATTCCCCCCTGTCATTTAGGAGTGTCCATGTCAATTAGCAGTGTCTCCTATCAATTGGGAGTGACTACTGTCAATTAGGAGTGTCACTTGTCAATTAGCAGTGTCTCCAGTCAATTAGGAGTGTCCACTGTCAATTAGGAGTGTCCCCTGTCAATTGGGAGTGCCCCCTGTCAATTGGGAATGACTGCTGTCAATTAGGAGTGTCCCCTGTCAATTATGAGTGTCCCCTGTCAATTAGGAGTGTCCCGTGTCAATTAGGAGTGCCCTCTGTCAAGTACGAGCGCCCCTGTTATTTAGGAGTGACTCCTGTCAATTAGGAGTGTCCCCTGACAATTAGGAGTGACTCCTGACAATTTGGAGTGACTCCTGTCAATTGGGGGAGTGACTCCTGTCAATTAGGAGTGTCCCCTGTCAATTAGGAGTGACCCTGTGAATTAGGAGTGCCCCCGTCATTTGGGAGTGACTCCTGTCAATTAAGAGTGTCCCCCGTGAATTAGGACTGCCTCCTGTCAATTTGGAGAGCCCCCTTTCAATTAGGATTCCCCCGTGTCAATTAGGAATGTCCCTGTCAGTTAGCAGTGCCTCCTGTCAATTGGGAGTGACTCCTGTCAATTGGTAGTGTCCCCTTACAATTTGGAGTGACTCCTGTCAATTAGGAGTGACTCCTGTCAAATTGGAATGTCCACTGTCAATTAGCAGTGACTCCAGTCAATTAGGAGTCACTCCAGTCAATTAGGAGTGACTCCTGTCAATTAGGAATGTCCCCTGTCAATTAGGAGTGACTCCTGTCAATTAGGAACGTCCTCTGTCAAGTAGGAGTATCCACTGTCAATTAGGAGTGTCCACTTTCAATTAGGAGTGTCCCCTGTCAATTGGGAGTGACTCTTGTCAATTAGGAATGTCCCCTGTCAATTATGAGTGTCCCCTGTCAATTAGGAGGGTCTGCTGACGGTTTGGAGTGTCCCCTGTCAATTAGGAGGGTCCTCTGTCAATTAGTAGTGTCCCCTGTCAATTAGGAGTGCCCTCTGTCAATTAATAGTGTCTCATGTCAATTAGGAGTGCCCCTGTCAATTAGGAGTGTCTGCTGACAATTAGGAGTGTCCCCTGTCAATTAGGAGTGACTCCTGACAATTTGGAGTGACTGCTGTCAATTGGGAGTGACTCCTGTCAGTTAGGAGTGACTCCTGTCAATTAGGTGTGACTCCTGTCAATTAGGAGTGACTCCTGTCAATTAGGAGTGTCCTCTGTCAATTAGGAGTGTCCGCTGTCAATTAGGAGTGTCCCCTGTCAATTGGGCGTGTCTCATGTCAGTTAGGAGTGAATCATGTCAATTTGGAGTAACCCATGAGAATTTGGAGTTTCCTGCTGTTAAATAAGAGTGACTCCTGTCAATTAGGAGTAAACCCCATCAATTAGTAGTATCCCCAGTCAACTAGGAGTGCCTCCTGTCAATTAGGAGTGCCCGCTGTCAATTAGGAGAACCCCCTGTCAATTCGGAGTGTCTCCTGACAATTTGGAGTGACTGCTTTCAATTGGGAGTGACTCCTGTCAGTTAAGAGTGTCCCCTGACAATTAGGAGTGCCTCCTGTCAGTTAGAAGTGACTCCTGTCAATTAGGAGTGACTCCTGTCAATTTGGAGTGATTCAAGTCAATTAAGAGTGCCCTCTGTCAATTAGGAGTGACTCCTGTAAATTAGGAGTGTCCCCTCTCAATTAGGAGAGACTCCGGACACTTTGGAGCGACTCCTGTCAATTGGGACTGACTACCGTCAATTAGGATTGTCCCCTGTCAATTCGGAGTGACTCCTGTGAATTAGGAAAGCCCCTGTCAATTAGGAGTGACTCCTGTCAATTAAGAGTGTCCCCCGTCAATTCGGAGTGACTCCTGTCAATTTGGAGGGCCCCCTTTCAATTAGGATTCCCCCCTGTCATTTAGGAGTGTCCATGTCAATTAGCAGTGTCTCCTGTCAATTAGGAGTGTCACTTCTCAATTAGCAGTGTCTCCAGTCAATTAGGAGTGACTCCAGTCAATTAGGAGTGACTCCTGTCAATTAGGAATGTCCCCTGTCAATTAGGCGTGACTCCTGTCAATTAGGAACGTCCTCTGTCAATTAGGAGTATCCACTGTCAATTAGGCGTGTCCACTGTAAATTAGGAGTGTCCCCTGTCAATTAGAAGTGCCCTCTGTCAAATAGTAGTGTCCCCTGTCAATTAGGAGGGTCTGCTGACGATTTGGAGTGTCCCCTGTCAATTAGGAGTGCGCTCTGTCAAATAATAGTGTCCCCCGTCAATTAGGAGTGTCCCTTGTCAATTAGGAGTGTCTGCTGACAATTAGGAGCGTCCCCTGTCAATTAGGAGTGACTCCTGACAATTTGGAGTGACTGCTGTCAATTGGGAGTGACTCCTGTCAGTTACAGGGTCTGCTGACGGTTAGGAGTGCCCTCTGTCAATTAGGAGTGACTCCTGTAAATTAGGAGTGTCCCCTCTCAATTAGGAGTGACTCCGGACAATTTGGAGTGACTCCTGTCAATTGGGAGTGACTCCTGTCAATTTGGAGTGCCCCCTGTCAATTAGCAGTGACTCCTGTGAATTAGGGGTGCCCCCTGTCAATTAGGAGTGACTCCTGTCAATTAAGAGAGTCTCCCGTCAATGACGAGTGTCCCCTGTCAATTAGGAGTGACTCCAGTCAATTTGGAGTGCCCCCTTTCAATTAGGATTCCCCGCTGTCAATTAGGAGTGTCCCTGTCAATTAACAGTGTCTCCTGTCAATTGGGAGTGACTCCTGTCAATTCGGAGTGACTCCTGTCAATTAGGAGTGTCCCCTGTCAATTAGCAGTGACTCCTGTGAATTAGGAGTGCCTTCTGTCAATTAGGAGTGACTCCTTTCAATTAAGTGAGTCCCCCGTCAATTAGAAGTGACTCCTGTCAATTAGGAGTGACTCCTGTCTATTAAGAGAGTCCCCCGTCAATTACGAGTGTCCCCTGTCAATTAGGAGTGACTCCTGTCAATTAAGAGTGTCCCCCGTCAATTAGGAGTGTCCCCTGTCAATTAGGAATGACTCCTGTCAATTAGAAGTGTCTCCTGTCAATTAAGAGAACCCCCCGTCAATTAGGAGTGGCTCCTGTAAATTAGGAGTGGCTCCTGTCAATTAGGAGTGTCCTCTGTCAATTAGCACTGTCCCCTGTCAATTAGGAGTGTCCCCTGACAATTAGGGGTGGGCCCTGTCTAGTAAGAGTGCTCCCTGTCAATTCGGAGTTGCCCCTGTCAATTAGCAGTGTACCCTGTCAATTAGCAGTGTCCCCTGTCAATTAGGAGTGCCCCCTGTCAATTAGGAGTGCCCTCTGTCTAGTAGGAGCGCCCCTGTCAATTAGGAGTGAAACCTGTCAATAAGGAGCGCCCCCTGTCAATTATTAGTGTTCCCTGTCAATTAGGAGTGTCTCCAGTCAATTAGGAGTGACTCCTGACAATTTGGAGTGACACCTGCCAATTGGGAGTGACTCCTGTCAATTAGGAGTGTCCCCTGTCAATTAGCAGTGACTCCTGTGAATTAGGAGTGCCCCCTTTCAATTAGGAGTGACTCCTGTCAATTAAGAGAGTCCCCCGTCAATTAGAAGTGACTCCTGTCAATTAGGAGTGACTCCTGTCAATTAAGAGAGTCCCCCGTCAATTACGAGTGTCCCCTGTCAATTAGGAGTGACTCCTCTCAATTAGGAGTGTCTCCTGTCAATTAAGAGAGTCCCCCGTCAATTTGGAGTGACTCCTGTCAATTTTGAGTGCCCCCTTTCAATTAGGATTCCCCGCTGTCAATTAGGAGTGTCCCTGTCAATTAGCAGTGTCTCCTGGCAATTGGGAGTGACTCCTGTCAATTAGGAGTGTCCCCTGTTAATTAGGAGTGACTCCAGTCAATTAGGAGTGTCCCCCGTCAATTCGGAGTGACTCCTGTCAATTTGGAGGGCCCCCTTTCAATTAGGATTCCCCCCTGTCATTTAGGAGTGTCCATGTCAATTAGCAGTGTCTCCTGTCAATTAGGAGTGTCACTTCTCAATTAGCAGTGTCTCCAGTCAATTAGGAGTGACTCCAGTCAATTAGGAGTGACTCCTGTCAATTAGGAATGTCCCCTGTCAATTAGGCGTGACTCCTGTCAATTAGGAACGTCCTCTGTCAATTAGGAGTATCCACTGTCAATTAGGCGTGTCCACTGTAAATTAGGAGTGTCCACTGTCAATTAGAAGTGCCCTCTGTCAAATAGTAGTGTCCCCTGTCAATTAGGAGGGTCTGCTGACGATTTGGAGTGTCCCCTGTCAATTAGGAGTGCGCTCTGTCAAATAATAGTGTCCCCCGTCAATTAGGAGTGTCCCTTGTCAATTAGGAGTGTCTGCTGACAATTAGGAGCGTCCCCTGTCAATTAGGAGTGACTCCTGACAATTTGGAGTGACTGCTGTCAATTGGGAGTGACTCCTGTCAGTTACAGGGTCTGCTGACGGTTAGGAGTGCCCTCTGTCAATTAGGAGTGACTCCTGTAAATTAGGAGTGTCCCCTCTCAATTAGGAGTGACTCCGGACAATTTGGAGTGACTCCTGTCAATTGGGAGTGACTCCTGTCAATTTCGAGTGCCCCCTGTCAATTAGCAGTGACTCCTGTGAATTAGGGGTGCCCCCTGTCAATTAGGAGTGACTCCTGTCAATTAAGAGAGTCTCCCGTCAATGACGAGTGTCCCCTGTCAATTAGGAGTGACTCCAGTCAATTAGCAGTGTCTCCTGTCAATTAAGAGAGTCCCCCGTCAATTAGGAGTGACTCCTGTCAATTTGGAGTGCCCCCTTTCAATTAGGATTCACCGCTGTCAATTAGGAGTGTCCCTGTCAATTAACAGTGTCTCCAGTCAATTGGGAGTGACTCCTGTCAATAAGGAGTGTCCCCTGTAAATTAGGAGTGACTCCAGTCAATTCGGAGTGACTCCTGTCAATTAGGAGTGTCCCCTGTCAATTAGCAGTGACTCCTGTGAATTAGGAGTGCCTTCTGTCAATTAGGAGTGACTCCTTTCAATTAAGTGAGTCCCCCGTCAATTAGAAGTGACTCCTGTCAATTAGGAGTGACTCCTGTCTATTAAGAGAGTCCCCCGTCAATTACGAGTGTCCCCTGTCAATTAGGAGTGACTCCTGTCAATTAAGAGTGTCCCCCGTCAATTAGGAGTGTCCCCTGTCAATTAGGAATGACTCCTGTCAATTAGGAGTGTCTCCTGTCAATTAAGAGAACCCCCCGTCAATTAGGAGTGGCTCCTGTAAATTAGGAGTGGCTCCTGTCAATTAGGAGTGTCCTCTGTCAATTAGCACTGTCCCCTGTCAATTAGGAGTGTCCCCTGACAATTAGGGGTGGGCCCTGTCTAGTAAGAGTGCTCCCTGTCAATTCGGAGTTGCCCCTGTCAATTAGCAGTGTACCCTGTCAATTAGCAGTGTCCCCTGTCAATTAGGAGTGCCCCCTGTCAATTAGGAGTGCCCTCTGTCTAGTAGGAGCGCCCCTGTCAATTAGGAGTGAAACCTGTCAATAAGGAGCGCCCCCTGTCAATTATTAGTGTTCCCTGTCAATTAGGAGTGTCTCCTGTCAATTAGGAGTGACTCCTGACAATTTGGAGTGACACCTGCCAATTGGGAGTGACTCCTGTCAATTAGGAGTGTCCCCTGTCAATTAGCAGAGACTCCTGTGAATTAGGAGTGCCCCCTTTCAATTCGGAGTGACTCCTGTCAATTAAGAGAGTCCCCCGTCAATTAGAAGTGACTCCTGTCAATTAGGAGTGACTCCTGTCAATTAAGAGAGTCCCCCGTCAATTACGAGTGTCCCCTGTCAATTAGGAGTGACTCCTCTCAATTAGGAGTGTCTCCTGTCAATTAAGAGAGTCCCCCGTCAATTTGGAGTGACTCCTGTCAATTTTGAGTGCCCCCTTTCAATTAGGATTCCCCGCTGTCAATTAGGAGTGTCCCTGTCAATTAGCAGTGTCTCCTGGCAATTGGGAGTGACTCCTGTCAATTAGGAGTGTCCCCTGTTATTTAGGAGTGACTCCCGTCAATTAGGAGTGACTCCTGTCAATTAGGAACGTCCTCTGTCAATTAGTACTGTCCCCTGTCAATTAGGAGTGTCCCCTGTCAATTAGGATTGTCCCCTGTCAATTAGGAGTGGGCCCTGTCAAGTAGAAGTGCTCCCTGTCAATTAGGTGTGCCCCATGTCAATGAGGAGAGCCCCCTGTCAATGAGGATTGCCCCCTGTCAATGAAGAGTGCTCACTGTCTATTAGGGGGGCCCCCTGTCAATTGGCAGTCTCCCCTGTCAATTTGGAGTGCCCCCGTTCAATTTGCAGTGCCACTTGTGAATTAGGAGCTCCCCTTGTCAGTTAGGGTTGGTCCCAATCAATTCTGAGTGACTCTTTCCAATTAGCAGTGCCCCCTGTCAATCCGGATTGCCCCTTGCCAATGAGAAGTGCCCCCTGTCAATGAGTAGTGCCCCATGCCAATGAGGAGTGCCGCCTGTCAATGACGAGTGCCCCCTGTCAATGAAGAGTGCCCCCTGTCAATCAGGAGTTCCCCCTGTCAATGAGGAGTGCCCCCTGTCAATGAGGAGTGCCCCATGCCAATGAGGAGTACCCCTGTCAATGTGGAATGCACCCTGTCAATGAGGAGTGCGCCTGGTCTATTGGGAGTGCCCTTTGTCAATTAGGAGTGCCCCCCTTTCAATTTGGACTGCACCCTGTAAATTAGGAGTGCCCCCTGTCAAGTAGGAGTAACCCCTTTGAATTAGGAGTGCCACTTGTCAATTAGGAGATCGCCCGGTCAGTTAGGAGTGTTCCGTGTCAATTAGCAATTCCCCCCGCCAATTAGGGATGACCCTTGACAATTAGGAATGACACCTGAAATTAGGAGTGCCCCTCTCAATGAGGTCGGCCCCCTGTCAGTGAGGAGGGCCGGCTGTCAATGAGGAGTGCCCCCTGTCAACGCGGAGTGTCCCCTTTCAATGAGTAGTGCCCTCTGTCAATGAGGAGTGCCCACTGTCCATGAGGAGTGCCCCCTGTCAATTAAGAGTCTCCCCTGTCAATTTGGAGTGCCCCCTTCCAATTACGAGTGTCCTGTGTCAATTAGGAACTCCCCCTGTCAATTAGGAGTGTCCCCGGTTAATTACGAGAGACCACTTTCAATTAATGGTCCCCCCCCTGTCAATAAGGAGTGCCCCCTGTCAATCAGGAGTGCCCCTGTCAATGAGGAGTGCCCCACCGTCAATGAGAAATGCCCCATGTTGATTAGGAGTGCACCATGTCAATTAAGATTGCCCCTACCAATTAGGAGTGACCCCTGCTAATTCGGAGTGTCTCCTGTCATTGAGGAGTGCCCCTATCAATGAGGAGTGCCCCGTGTCAATGAGGAATGCTCCCTGTCAATTATGAGTGCCCCCTGTCAAGTTGGAGTAACCCCTTTCAATTTGGAGCTCACCCTGTCGGTTAGGAATGTCCCCTGCCAATTAGGTGTGACCGCTGTCAATAAGGAGTGCCCGCTGTCAATGAGGAGTCCCCCTGTAAATGAGGAGTGCCCGTGTCAATGAGGAGCCCCCTGTAAATGAGGAGTGCCCCCTGTCAATGAGGTGTCCCCCTGTAAATGAGGAGTGGGCCCTGTCAATTAGGAGTGCCCCCTTTCGATTAGGAGTGCCCCCTGTCAATTAGGAATCTCCCCTGTCTGTTAGGAGTGCCCCCTTTCAATTTGGAGTGTCCCTTGTCAATTAGGAGCTCACCCTGTCAATTCGGTGTGGCCCCGGTCAATTATGAGTGACCCCTTTCAATTTGGAGTGCCCCCTGTCAATGAGGCGTGCCTCCTGTAAATGAGGAGTGCCCCCTGTCAATGAGCAGTGCCCCCTGTCAAAAAGGAGTGCCCTCTCTCAATAAGGAGTGCCCCATACCAATTTGCAGTGACGCCTGCAAATTCAGAGTGCCCCACCGTCAATGAGGAGATCCCCCTGTCAATGAGGTGTGCCCCCTGTCAATGAGGTGTGCCCCCTGTCAATGAGTAGTGCCCATGTCAATGAGGAGTGCCCACTGTTCATGAGAAGTGCTCTCTGTCGATCAGGAGTGACCTCTGTCAATTAGGAGTCTCCCTTGTCAATCTGGAGCGCCCCCTTTCAATTAGGAGTGCCCCTTGTCAACTCGGAGCTCCCCCTGTCAATTAGAAGTGGCCCCGGTCAATTAGGAGTGAGCCCTTTTAATTGGTAGTGCCCCCTTTCAATTAGTAGTGTCCCGTGACAATTATGAGTGCCCGCTGTCAATTACGAGTTCCCCCCTTCAATCAGGAATGCCCCCTGTCAATGAGGAATGCCCCAAGTCAATTAGGAGTACCCCATGTCAATTAGGAGTGCCCCATGTCAATTAGGAGTCTCCCCTGTCCAGTCGGAGAGCACATTTTCAATTAGGAGTACCCCTCATCAATTAGGTGCTCTCCTTGTCAATTGGGAGTGCCCCCTGTCAATGAAGAGTTCCCCCGTTAATGAGTAGTGCCGCCCGTCAATGAGGAGTGCCCCACTGTCAATGAGGAGTGCCCCACCGTCAATGAGGAGTGCCCTCTGTCAATGAGGGCTGCCCCCTGTCAATGAGGTGTGCCCTCTGTCAATGAGTAGTGCCCCATGTCAATGAGGAGTGCCCACTGTCCATGAGGAGTGCCCCCTGTCGATCAGGAGTGACCCCTGCCAATTAGGAGTCTCCCTTGTCAATTTGGAGTACCCCCTTTCAATTAGGATTGCCCCTTGTCAACTCGGACCTCCCCCTGTCAATTAGGAGTGGCCCCGGTCAATTAGGAGTGAGCCCTTTCAATTAGTAGTGCCCACTTTCAATGAGTAGTGCCCCCTATCACTTAGGACTGCCAATTACGAGTGCCCCCTGCCAATGTGGAGTGCCCCCTGTCAATCAGGAGTCCCCCATGTCAATTGGATTCCCCCCAGTCAATTGGAGTGCTCCCTGTCAATTGGAGTGCCCACTGTCAATTGGAGTGCTCCCTCTTAATTGGAGTGCCCCCCTGTCATTTGGAGTGCCACCTGTCAATAGATGTTCCCCTTGTCAATAAGGAGTGCACGCTGTTCATAAGGAGTGCCACCTGTCAAAAAGGAGTGCACAGTGTCAATAAGGAGTGCCTGCTGTCAATTAGGAGTAACCCATGTGGTGCCCCCCCACCCCCGTCTATGACAATTCCCCCCACGTCAATGAGGAGTGCCACCCTGTCAATGAAGAGAGCCCCACCCTCAATGAGGAGTAACCCACCATCCATGAGGAGAGCCCCACCATCAATGCGGAGTGCCTCCCTGTCAATTAGGAGTGCCCCCTGTCAATGTGTGGTGTCCACTTTCAAATAGGAGTGCCCCCTGTCAATTAGCATTGACCCCTGTCAATTAGGAGTGCTCCTTGTCAATTAGGAGTAACCCCTTTCAGGTAGGAGTGCCCCCTGTCAATTAGGAGTGTCCCCTTTCAATTAGGAGTGCTCCTTGTCAATTACGAGCTCCCCCAATCAGTCAGGAGTATCCCCTGTCAATTATGATTGACCCATGTCAACGGGAAGTGCCCCCCTGTCATTTTGCTGTGCCCCCACTGTCAATGAGGAGTCTGCACTGTCTATGAGCAGTGCCCCCTGTCAATGAAGAGTGCACCCTACCAATGAGTATTGCCCCCAGTCAATTAGGAGTGCCCCTGTCTATTGGGAGTGACTCCTGTCAATTTGGATTCCCCCTTGTCAATGAGGAGTGTCCCTGTCTATTAGCAGTGTCTCCTGTTAATTTGGAGTGACTCCTGTCAATTAGTAGTGCCCTCTGTCAATTTGGAGTCACTCCAGTCAATTAAGAGTGTCCCCTGTCAATTAGGAGTGCCCCTGTCAATTAGGAGTGCCCTCTGTCAATTTGGAGTGACTCCTGTCAATTAGGAGTGTCTCCTGTCAATTAGGAGTGCCCGCTGTCAATTAGGAGTGTCTGTGTCTATTAGGAGTGACCCCTGTCAATTAGGAGTGACTCATCTCAATTAACAGTATCCCCCGTCAATTAGGAGTGACTCCTGTCAATTAGGAGTGGCCCTTTCAATTTGGAATCCTCCCTGTTAATTAGGGGTGTCCCTGTCTATTAGCAGTGTCTCCTGTCAATGGGGAGTGACTCCAGTCAATTAGGAGTGTCCCCTGTCAATTAGGAGCGTCCTCTGTCAATTCGGAGTATCCACTGTCAGTTAGCACTGTCCCCTGTCAATTCGGAGTGACTCCTGTCAATTAGGAGTTTCCCCTGTCAATTATGAGTGTCCCCTGTCAATTAGGAGTGCCCTCTGTCAAATAGTAGTGTCCCCTGTCAATTAGGAGTGTCCCCTGTCAATTAGGAGTGTCTGCTGACAATTTGGAGTGTCCCCTGTCAATTAGGAGTGTCCTCTGTCAATTAGTCGTGTCCCCTGCCAATTAGGAGTGTCCCCTGTCAATTAGGAGTGACTCCTGACATTTGGAGTGGCTGCTGTCAATTGGGAGTGACTCCTGTAAGTTAGGAGTGACTCCTGTGAATTAGGAGTGCCCCTGTCAATTATGAGTGTCCCCTGTCAAATAGGAGTGCCCTCTGTCAAATAGTAGTGTCCCCTGTCAATTAGGAGTGGCCCCTGTCAATTAGGAGTGCCCTCTGTCAAAGAGTAGAGCCCCTGTCAATTAGGAGTGGCCCCTGTCAATTAGGAGTGTCCCCTGTCAAATAGTAGTGTCCCCTGTCAATTAGGAGTGTCCCCTGTCAATTAGGAGTGCCCTCTGTCAAAGAGTAGTGCCCCTGTCAATTAGTAGTGTCCCCTGTCAATTAGGAGTGTCCCCTGTCAATTAGTCGTGTCCCCTGTCAATTAAGAGTGTCCCCTGTCAATTAGGAGAGACTCCTGACATTTGGAGTGACTGCTGTCAATTGGGAGTGACTCCTGTAAGTTAGGAGTGTCCGCTGACAATTAGGTGTGCCTCCTGTCAGTTAGGAGTTACTCCTGTCAATTAGGAGTGCCCTCTGTCAATTAGGAGTGTACCCTGTCAATTAGGAGTGTCCCCTGTCAATTGGTCGTGTCTCATGTCAATTAGGAGTGACTCATGTCAATTTGGAGAACCCCCTGTCAATTAGCAGTGTCCCCTGTCTATTAGGAGTAACCACTGTGAAATAGGAGTTTCTTCCTGTCAAATAGGAGTGACTCCTGTCAATTAGGAGTAACCCCCGCCAATTAGTAGTATCCCCAGTCAACTAGGAGTGCCTCCTGTCAATTAGGAGTGCCCGCTGTCAATTAGGAGAGCCCCCTGCCAATTCGGAGTTTCCCCTGTCACTTAGCATTGTCCCGGACAATTTGGAGTGACTCCTGTGAATTAGGAGTGACTGCTGTCAATTGGGAGTGACTCGTGTCAATTAGGAGTGTCCCCTGTCAATTGGGCGCGCCCCCTGCCAATTTGGAGTGTCGCTGTCAATTAGGAGTTACACCAGTCAATTAGGAGTGTCCCCTGTCAATTACGAGTGTCCCCCGTCAATTAGGAGTGCCCTTTGTCAATTAGGAGTATCCCCTGTCAATTAGGAGTGACTCCTATGAAATAGGAGTGCCCCTGTCAATTGGACGTGCCTCCTGTCAATTAGGAGTGACTCCAGTCAAAAAGGAATGTCCCCTGTCAATTAGGAGTGTCCCCTGTCAATTAGGAGTGCCCTCTGTCAATTAGGAGTGCCCCCTGTCAATTGGGAGTGACTACTGTCAATTAGGAGTGCCCCTGTCAATTAGGATTGTCCCGTGTCAATTAGGAGTGCCCTCTGTCAAGTAGGAGCGCCCCTGTCAATTAGGAGTGACTCCTGTCTATTAGGAGTGTCCCCTGTCAATTAGGAGTGACTCCGGACAATTTGGAGTGATCATGTCAATTGGGAGTGACTCCTGTCAATTAGGAGTGTCACCTGTCAATTAGGAGTGAGTCCTATGAATTAGGAGTGCCCCTTTCAATTAGGAGTGCCCCCTGTCAATTGGGCGTGCCTCCTGTCAATTAGGAGTGACTCCAATTAAAAAGGAGTGTCTCCTGTCAATTAGGAGTGTCCCCTGTCAATTAGGAGTGCCCTCTGTCAATTAGGAGTGTCCCCTGTGAATTAGGAGTGACTACTGCGAATTAGGAGGGCCCTCTGTCAATTAGGAGAGCCCCCTGTCAATTGGGAGTGACTGTTGTCAAATAGAAGTGTCCCCTGTCAATTATGAGTATCCCCTGTCAATTAGGAGTGTCCCGTGTCAATTAGGAGTGCCCTCTGTCAAGTAGGAGCGCCCCTGCCAATTAGGAGTGACTCCTGTCAATTAGGAGTGTCCCCTGTCAATTAGTAGTGACTCCGGACAATCTGGAGTGACTCATGTCAATTGGGAGTGACTCCTGTCAATTAGGAGTGTCACCTGTCAATTAGGTGTGACACCTGTGAATTAGGAGTGCCCCTGTCAATTAGGAGTGACTCCTGTCAATTAAGCGTGTCCCCCGTCAATTCGGAATGACTCCTGTCAATTTGGAGCGCCGGCTTTCAATTAGGATCCCCCCTGTCAATTAGGAGTGCCCCTGTCAATTAGCAGTGCCTCCTGTCAATTCGGAGTGACTCCAGTCAATTAGGAGTGACTCCTGTCAATTAGGAGTGACTCCTGTGAATTAGGAGTGTCCCTGTCAATTAGGAGTGCCTCCTGTCAATTAGGAACGTCCCTTGTCAATTGGGAGTGACTCCTGTCAATTAGGAGTGACTCCTGTCAATTGGGAACGTCCTCTGTCAATTAGGAGTATCCACTGTCAATTAGCAGTGTCCCCTGTCAATTAGGAGTGTCCCCTGTCAATTAGGAGTGTCATAGAATCATAGAAACCCTACAGTGCCGAAGGAGGCCATTCGGCCCATCGAGTCTGCACCGACCACAACCCCACCCAGGCCCTACCCCAACATGTTTACCCGCTAACCTACGAATCTCAGGGGCAATTTTTAACCTGGCCAATCAACCTAAACCGCACATCTTTGGACTCTATCAATTTGGAGTGTCCCCTGACAAGTCGCAGTGACTCCTGTGAATTAGGATTGCCCCTGTCAATTAGGAGTTTACCTGTCAATTAGCATTGTCTCCTGTCAATTGGTAGAGCATCCTGTCAATTGGGAGAGTCCCTTGTCAATTAGGAATCCCTCTGTCAATTAGGAGTGTCCATGTCAATTAGCAGTGTCTCCTGTCAATTGGGAGTGACTCCTGTCAAGTAGCAGTGGGCCCTGTCAAGTAGGAGTGCTCCCTGTCAATTTGGAGTGACCCCTGTCAATTAGCTGTGTACCCTGTCAATTAGGAGTGTCCCCTGTCATTAGGAGTGTCCCCAGTCAATTAGGAGTGAATCCTGTCATTTAGGAGTGACTCCTGTGAATTAGGAGTGCCCCTGTCAATTATGAGTGTCCCCTGTCAATTGGGAGTGACTCCTGTCAATTAGGAGTTTCCCCTGTCAATTATGAGTGTCCCCTGTCTATTAAGAGTGCCCTCTGTCACATATTAGTGTCCCCTGTCAATTAGGAGTGTCCCCTGTCAATTAGGAGTGTCCCCTGTCAAATAATAGTGTCCCCTGTCAATTAGGAGTGTCCCCTGTCAATTAGGAGTGCCCTCTGTCAAATAGTAGAGTCCGCTGTCAATTAGTAGTGTCCACTGTCAATTACGAGTGTCCCCTGTCAATTAGGAGTGTTTGCTGACAATTTGGAGTGTCCCCTGTCAATTAGGAGTGTCCTCTGTCAATTAGTAGTGTCCCGTGTCAATTAGGAGTGTCCCCTGTCAATTAGGAGTGAGTCCTGACATTTGGAGTGACTGCTGTCAATTGGGAGTGACTCCTGTCAATTAGGAGTGACTCCTGTCAATTTGGAGTGTCTCCTGTCAATTAGGAGTGCCCTCTGTCAATTAGGAGTGTCCGCTGTCAATTAGGAGTGTCCCCTGTCAATTGGGCGTGTCTCATGTCAATTAGGAGTGATTCATGTCAATTTGGAGAACCCCCTGTCAATTAGCAGTGTCCCCTGTCTATTAGGAGTAACCACTGTGAATTAGGAGTTTCCTCATGTCAAATAGGAGTGACTCCTGTCAATTTGGAGTAACCACCGCCAATTAGTGGTATCCCCAGTCAACTAGGAGTGCCTCCTGTCAATTAGGAGTGCCCGCTGTCAATTAGGAGAGCCCCCTGTCAATTAGGAGTGTCCCCTGTCAATTAGCAGTTTCCCGGGCAATTAGGCGTGACACCTGTGAATTAGGAGTGACTGCTGTCAATTGGGAGTGACTCGTGTCAATTAGGAGTGTCCCCTGTCAATTGGGCGCCCCCCCTGTCAATTAGGAGTGTCGCTGTCAATTAGGAGTTACCCCAGTCAATTAGGAGTGTCCCCCGTCAATTAGGAGTGCCCTCTGTCAATTAGGAGTGTCCCCTGTCAATTAGGAGTGACTCCTATGAAGTAGGAGTGTCCCTGTAATTTAGGAGTGTCCCCTGTCCATTGGACGTGCCTCCTGTCAATTAGGAGTGACTCCAGTCAAAAAGGAATGTCCCCTGTCAATTAGGAGTGTCCCCTGTCAATTAGGAGTGCCCTCTGTCAATTAGGAGTGCCCCCTGTCAATTGGAAGTGACTACTGTCATTTAGGAGTGTCAACCGTCAATTAGGAGTGTCCCGTGTCAATTAGGAGTGCCCTCTGTCAAGTAGGAGCGCCCCTGTCAATTAGGAGTGACTCCTGTCAATTAGGAGTGTCACTTGTCAATTAAGAGTGACACCGGACAATTTGGAGTGACTCATGTCAATTGGGAGTGACTCCTGTCAATTAGGAGTGTCACCTGTCAATTAGGAGTGACTCCTATGAATTTGGAGTGCCCCTGTCAATTAGGAGTGCCCCTGTCAATTGGGCGTGCCTCCTGTCAATTAGGAGTGACCCCAGTAAAAAAGGAGTGTCCCCTGTCAATTAGGAGTGTCCCCTGTCAATTAGGAGTTCCCTCTGTCAATTAGGAGTGTCCCCTGTCAATTAGGAGTGACTACTGTGAATTAGGAGGGCCCCTGTCAATTAGGAGAGCCCCCTGTCAATTAGGAGTGACTCCTGTCAAATAGGAGTGTCCCCTGTCAATTAGGAGTGTCCCGTGTCAATTAGGAGTGCCCTCTGTCAAGTCGGAGCGCCCCTGTCAATTAGGAGTGACTCCTGTCAATGAGATGTGTCCCCTGTCAATTAGGAGTGACTCCGGGCAATGTGGAGTGACTCATGTCAATTGGGAGTGACTCCTGTCAATTAGAAGTGCCATCTGTCAATTAGGAGTGACACCTGTGAATTCGGAGTGCCTCCTGTCAATTCGGAGTGATTCCTGTCAATTAATCGTGTCCCCCGTCAATTCGGAGTGACTCCTGTCAATTTGGAGCGCCGGCTTTCAATTTGGAACCCCCCCCTGTCAATTAGGAGTGTCCATGTCAATTAGCAGTGCCTCCTGTCAATTCGGAGTGACTCCAGTCAATTAGGAGTGACTCCAGTCAATTAGGAGTGACTCCTGTGAATTCGGAGTGCCCCTGTCAATTAGTAGTGCCTCCTGTCAATTAGGAACGTCCTTTGTCAATTGGAAGTGACTCCTGTCAATTAGGAGTGACTCCTGTCAATTAGGAACGTCCTCTGTCAATTAGGAGTATCCACTGTCAATTAGCAGTGTCCCCTGTCAATTATGAGTGTCCCGTGTCAATTAGGAGTGCCCTCTGTCAAGTAGGAGCGCCCCTGTCAATTAGGAGTGACTCCTGTCAATTAGGAGTGTCACTTGTCAATTAAGAGTGACACCGGACAATTTGGAGTGACTCATGTCAATGGGGAGTGACTCCTGTCAATTAGGAGTGTCACCTGTCAATTAGGAGTGACTCCTATGAATTTGGAGTGCCCCTGTCAATTAGGAGTGCCCCTGTCAATTGGGCGTGCCTCCTGTCAATTAGGAGTGACCCCAGTCAAAAAGGAGTGTCCCCTGTCAATTAGGAGTGTCCCCTGTCAATTTGGAGTGCCCTCTGTCAATTAGGAGTGTCCCCTGTCAATTAGGAGTGACTACTGTGAATTAGGAGGGCCCCTGTCAATTAGGAGAGCCCCCTGTCAATTAGGAGTGACTCCTGTCAAATAGGAGTGTCCCCTGTCAATTAGGAGTGTCCCGTGTCAATTTGGAGGGCCCTCTGTCAAGTAGGAGCGCCCCTGTCAATTAGGAGTGACTCCTGTCAATTAGATGTGTCCCCTGTCAATTAGGAGTGACTCCGGGCAATGTGGAGTGACTCATGTCAATTGGGAGTGACTCCTGTCAATTAGAAGTGCCACCTGTCAATTAGGAGTGACACCTGTGAATTCGGAGTGCCTCCTGTCAATTCGGAGTGATTCCTGTCAATTAATCGTGTCCCCCGTCAATTCGGAGTGACTCCTGTCAATTTGGAGCGCCGGCTTTCAATTAGGATCCCCCCCCTGTCAATAAGGAGTGTCCATGTCAATTAGCAGTGCCTCCTGTCAATTCGGAGTGACTCCAGTCAATTAGGAGTGACTCCTGTCAATTAGGAGTGACTCCTGTGAATTCGGAGTGACCCTGTCAATTAGGAGTGCCTCCTGTCAATTAGGAACGTCCTTTGTCAATTGGCAGTGACTCCTGTCAATTAGGAGTGACTCCTGTCAATTAGGAACGTCCTCTGTCAATTAGGAGTATCCACTGTCAATTAGCAGTGTCCCCTGTCAATTAGGAGTGTCCCCTGTCAATTTGGAGTGTCCCCTGTCAATTCGGAGTGACTCCTGTGAATTAGGAGTGCCTCTGTCAATGAGGAGTTTACCTGTCAATTCGCATTGTCTCCTGTCAATTGGTAGAACCTCCTGTCAATTGGGAGAGTCCCCTGTCAAATAGGAATCCCCCCTATCAATTAGGAGTGTCCATGTCAATTAGCAGTGTCCCCTGTCAATTGGGAGTGACTCCTGTCAAGTAGCAGTGGGCCCTGTCAAGTAGGAGTGCTCCCTGTCAATTAGGAGTGACCCCTGTCAATTAGCAGTGTACCCTGTCAATTAGGAGTGTCCCGTGTCAATTAGGAGTGCCCTCTGTCAAGTAGGAGCGCCCCTGTCAATTAGGAGTGACTCCTGTCAATTAGGAGTGTCCCCTGTCAATTAGGAGTGACTCCGGACAATTTGGAGTGACTCATGTCAATTGGGAGTGACTCATGTCAATTAGGAGTGTCACCTGTCAATTAGGAGTGACTCCTATGAATTTGGAGTGCCCCTGTCAATTAGGAGTGCCCCCTGTCAATTGGGCGTGCCTCCTGTCAATTAGGAGTGACTCCAGTCAAAAAGGAGTGTCCCTTGTCAATTAGGAGTGTCCCCTGTCAATTAGGAGTGCCCTCTGTCAATTAGGAGTGTCCCCTGTCAATTAGGAGTGACTACTGTGAATTAGGAGGGCCCCTGTCAATTAGCAGAGCCCCCTGTCAATTAGGAGTGTCCATGTCAATTAGCAGTGTCTCCTGTCAATTGGGAGTGACTCCTGTCAAGTAGCAGTGGGCCCTGTCAAGTAGGAGTGCTCCCAGTCAATTAGGAGTGACCCCTGTCAATTAGCAGTGTACCCTGTCGATTAGGAGTGTTCCCTGTCATTAGGAGTGTCCCCAGTCAATTAGGAGTGAATCCTGTCATTTAGGAGTGACTCCTGTGAATTAGGAGTGCCCCTGTCAATTATGAGTGCCCCCTGTCAATTTGGAGTGACTCCTGTCAATTAGGAGTTTCCCCTGTCAATTATGCTTGTTCCCTGTCAATTAGGACTGCCCTCAGTCAAATATTAGTGTCCCCTGTCAATTAGGAGTGTCCCCTGTCAATTAGGAGTGTCCCCTGTCAAATAGTAGTGTCCCCTGTCAATCAGGAGTGTCCCCTGTCAATTAGGAGTGTCCTCTGTCAATTAGCAGTGTCCCCTGTCAATTACGAGTGTCCCCCGTCAATTAGGAGTGACTCCTGACATTTGGAGTGACTGCTGTCAATTGGGAGTGACTCCTGTCAGTTAGGAGTGTCCGCTGCCAATTAGGTGTGCCTCCTGTCAGTTAGGAGTGACTCCTGTCAATTAGGAGTGACTCCTGTCAATTTGGAGTTACTCCTGTCAATTAGGAGTGCCCTCTGTCAATTAGGATTGTCCCCTGTCAATTCGGATTGTCCCCTGTCAATTAGCAGTGTCCCCTGTCAATTGGGCGTGTCTCATGTCAATTAGGAGTGACTCAAGTCAATTTGGAGAACACCCTTTCAATTTGCAGTGTCCCCTGTCAATAAGGAGTAACCACTGTGAATTAGGAGTTTCCTCCTGTCAAATAGGAGTGACTCCTGTCAATTAGGAGTAACCCCCGCCAATTAGTAGTATCCCCAGTCAACTAGGAGTGCCCGCTGTCAATTAGGAGAGCCCCCTATCAATTAGGAGAGCCCCCTATCAATTAGGAGTGTCCCCTGTCAATTAGCAGTTTCCCGGTCAATTAGGAGTGACTCATGTGAATTAGGAGTGACTGCTGTCAATTGGGATTGACTCGTGTCAATTAGGAGTGTCCCCTGTGAATTGGGCGCGCCCCCTGTCAATTAGGAATGTCGCTGTCAATTAGGAGTTACTCCAGTCAATTAGGAGTGTCCCCTGTCAATTAGGAGTGACCCCAGTCAAAAAGGAGTGTCCCCTGTCAATTAGGAGTGTCCCCTGTCAATTAGGAGTGCCCTCTGTCAATTAGGAGTGTCCCCTGTCAATTAGGAGTGACTACTGTGAATTAGGAGGGCCCCTGTCAATTAGGAGAGCCCCCTGTCAATTAGGAGTGACTCCTGTCAAATAGGAGTGTCCCCTGTCAATTAGGAGTGTCCCGTGTCAATTAGATGTGCCCTCTGTCAAGTCGGAGCGCCCCTGTCAATTAGGAGTGACTCCTGTCAATGAGATGTGTCCCCTGTCAATTAGGAGTGACTCCGGGCAATGTGGAGTGACTCATGTCAATTGGGAGTGACTCCTGTCAATTTGAAGTGTCACCTGTCAATTAGGAGTGACACCTGTGAATTCGGAGTGCCTCCTGTCAATTCGGAGTGATTCCTGTCAATTAATCGTGTCCCCCGTCAATTCGGAGTGACTCCTGTCAATTTGGAGCGCCGGCTTTCAATTTGGATCCCCCCCTGTCAATTAGGAGTGTCCATGTCAATTAGCAGTGCCTCCTGTCAATTCGGAGTGACTCCAGTCAATTAGGAGTGACTCCAGTCAATTAGGAGTGACTCCTGTGAATTCGGAGTGCCCCTGTCAATTAGGAGTGCCTCCTGTCAATTAGGAACGTCCTTTGTCAATTGGTAGTGACTCCTGTCAATTAGGAGTGACTCCTGTCAATTAGGAACGTCCTCTGTCAATTAGGAGTATCCACTGTCAATTAGCAGTGTCCCCTGTCAATTATGAGTGTCCCGTGTCAATTAGGAGTGCCCTCTGCCAAGTAGGAGCGCCCCTGTCAATTAGGAGTGACTCCTGTCAATTAGGAGTGTCACTTGTCAATTAAGAGTGACACCGGACAATTTGGAGTGACTCATGTCAATGGGGAGTGACTCCTGTTAATTAGGAGTGTCACCTGTCAATTAGGAGTGACTCCTATGAATTTGGAGTGCCCCTGTCAATTAGGAGTGCCCCTGTCAATTGGGCGTGCCTCCTGTCAATTAGGAGTGACCCCAGTCAAAAAGGAGTGTCCCCTGTCAATTAGGAGTGTCCCCTGTCAATTTGGAGTGCCCTCTGTCAATTAGGAGTGTCCCCTATCAATTAGGAGTGACTACTGTGAATTAGGAGGGCCCCTGTCAATTAGGAGAGCCCCCTGTCAATTAGGAGTGACTCCTGTCAAATAGGGGTGTCCCCTGTCAATTAGGAGTGTCCCGTGTCAATTAGGAGTGCCCTCTGTCAAGTAGGAGCGCCCCTGTCAATTAGGAGTGACTCCTGTCAATTAGATGTGTCCCCTGTCAATTAGGAGTGACTCCGGGCAATGTGGAGTGACTCATGTCAATTGGGAGTGACTCCTGTCAATTAGAAGTGTCACCTGTCAATTAGGAGTGACACCTGTGAATTCGGAGTGCCTCCTGTCAATTCGGAGTGATTCCTGTCAATTAATCGTGTCCCCCGTCAATTCGGAGTGACTCCTGTCAATTCGGAGCGCCGGCTTTCAATTAGGATCCCCCCCCTGTCAATTAGGAGTGTCCATGTCAATTAGCAGTGCCTCCTGTCAATTCGGAGTGACTCCAGTCAATTAGGAGTGACTCCTGTCAATTAGGAGTGACTCCTGTGAATTCGGAGTGACCCTGTCAATTAGGAGTGCCTCCTGTCAATTAGGAACGTCCTTTGTCAATTGGCAGTGACTCCTGTCAATTAGGAGTGTCACTTGTCAATTAAGAGTGACACCGGACAATTTGGAGTGACTCATGTCAATGGGGAGTGACTCCTGTCAATTAGGAGTGTCACCTGTCAATTAGGAGTGACTCCTATGAATTTGGAGTGCCCCTGTCAATTAGGAGTGCCCCTGTCAATTGGGCGTGCCTCCTGTCAATTAGGAGTGACCCCAGTCAAAAAGGAGTGTCCCCTGTCAATTAGGAGTGTCCCCTGTCAATTTGGAGTGCCCTCTGTCAATTAGGAGTGTCCCCTGTCACTAGGAGTGACTACTGTGAATTAGGAGGGCCCCTGTCAATTAGGAGAGCCCCCTGTCAATTAGGAGTGACTCCTGTCAAATAGGAGTGTCCCCTGTCAATTAGGAGTGTCCCGTGTCAATTAGGAGTGCCCTCTGTCAAGTAGGAGCGCCCCTGTCAATTAGGAGTGACTCCTGTCAATTAGATGTGTCCCCTGTCAATTAGGAGTGACTCCGGGCAATGTGGAGTGACTCATGTCAATTGGGAGTGACTCCTGTCAATTTGAAGTGTCACCTGTCAATTAGGAGTGACACCTGTGAATTCGGAGTGCCTCCTGTCAATTCGGAGTGATTCCTGTCAATTAATCGTGTCCCCCGTCAATTCGGAGTGACTCCTGTCAATTCGGAGCGCCGGCTTTCAATTAGGATCCCCCCCCTGTCAATTAGGAGTGTCCATGTCAATTAGCAGTGCCTCCTGTCAATTCGGAGTGACTCCAGTCAATTAGGAGTGACTCCTGTCAATTAGGAGTGACTCCTGTGAATTCGGAGTGACCCTGTCAATTAGGAGTGCCTCCTGTCAATTAGGAACGTCCTTTGTCAATTGGCAGTGACTCCTGTCAATTAGGAGTGACTCCTGTCAATTAGGAACGTCCTCTGTCAATTAGGAGTATCCACTGTCAATTAGCAGTGTCCCCTGTCAATTAGGAGTGTCCCCTGTCAATTTGGAGTGTCCCCTGTCAATTCGGAGCGACTCCTGTGAATTAGGAGTGCCCCTGTCAATGAGGAGTTTACCTGTCAATTCGCATTGTCTCCTGTCAATTGGTAGAACCTCCTGTCAATTGGGAGAGTCCCCTGTCAAATAGGAATCCCCCCTGTCAATTAGGAGTGTCCATGTCAATTAGCAGTGTCCCCTGTCAATTGGGAGTGACTCCTGTCAAGTAGCAGTGGGCCCTGTCAAGTAGGAGTGCTCCCTGTCAATTAGGAGTGACCCCTGTCAATTAGCATTGTACCCTGTCAATTAGGAGTGTCCCGTGTCAATTAGGAGTGCCCTCTGTCAAGTAGGAGCGCCCCTGTCAATTAGGAGTGACTCCTGTCAATTAGGAGTGTCCCCTGTCAATTAGTAGTGACTCCGGACAATCTGGAGTGACTCATGTCAATTGGGAGTGACTCCTGTCAATTAGGAGTGTCACCTGTCAATTAGGTGTGACACCTGTGAATTAGGAGTGCCCCTGTCAATTAGGAGTGACTCCTGTCAATTAAGCGTGTCCCCCGTCAATTCGGAATGACTCCTGTCAATTTGGAGCGCCGGCTTTCAATTAGGATCCCCCTGTCAATTAGGAGTGTCCCTGTCAATTAGCAGTGCCTCCTGTCAATTCGGAGTGACTCCAGTCAATTAGGAGTGACTCCTGTCAATTAGGAGTGACTCCTGTGAATTAGGAGTGTCCCTGTCAATTAGGAGTGCCTCCTGTCAATTAGGAACGTCCTTTGTCAATTGGGAGTGACTCCTGTCAATTAGGAGTGACTCCTGTCAATTGGGAACGTCCTCTTTCAATTAGGAGTATCCACTGTCAATTAGCAGTGTCCCCTGTCAATTAGGAGTGTCCCCTGTCAATTAGGAGTGTCATAGAATCCTAGAAACCCTACAGTGCCGAAGGAGGCCATTCGGCCCATCGAGTCTGCACCGACCACAACCCCACCCAGGCCCTACCCCAACATGTTTACCCGCTAACCTACGAATCTCAGGGGCAATTTTTAACCTGGCCAATCAACCTAAACCGCACATCTTTGGACTCTGTCAATTTGGAGTGTCCCCTGACAAGTCGCAGTGACTCCTGTGAATTAGGATTGCCCCTGTCAATTAGGAGTTTACCTGTCAATTAGCATTGTCTCCTGTCAATTGGTAGAGCATCCTGTCAATTGGGAGAGTCCCTTGTCAATTAGGAATCCCTCTGTCAATTAGGAGTGTCCATGTCAATTAGCAGTGTCTCCTGTCAATTGGGAGTGACTCCTGTCAAGTAGCAGTGGGCCCTGTCAAGTAGGAGTGCTCCCTGTCAATTAGGAGTGACCCCTGTCAATTAGCTGTGTACCCTGTCAATTAGGAGTGTCCCCTGCCATTAGGAGTGTCCCCAGTCAATTAGGAGTGAATCCTGTCATTTAGGAGTGACTCCTGTGAATTAGGAGAGCCCCTGTCAATTATGAGTGTCCCCTGTCAATTGGGAGTGACTCCTGTCAATTAGGAGTTTCCGCTGTCAATTATGAGTGTCCCCTGTCTATTAAGAGTGCCCTCTGTCAAATATTAGTGTCCCCTGTCAATTAGGAGTGTCCCCTGTCAATTAGGAGTGTCCCCTGTCAAATAGTAGTGTTCCCTGTCAATTAGGAGTGTCCCCTGTCAATTAGGAGTGCCCTCTGTCAAATAGTAGAGTCCGCTGTCAATTAGTAGTGTCCACTGTCAATTACGAGTGTCCCCTGTCAATTAGGAGTGTTTGCTGACAATTTGGAGTGTCCCCTGTCAATTAGGAGTGTCCTCTGTCAATTAGTAGTGTCCCCTGTCAATTAGGAGTGTCCCCTGTCAATTTGGAGTGAGTCCTGACAATTGGAGTGACTGCTGTCAATTGGGAGTGACTCCTGTCAATTAGGAGTGACTCCTGTCAATTTGGAGTGTCTCCTGTCAATTAGGAGTGCCCTCTGTCAATTAGGAGTGTCCGCTGTCAATTAGGAGTATCCCCTGTCAATTGGGCGTGTCTCATGTCAATTAGGAGTGACTCATGTCAATTTGGAGAACCCCCTGTCAATTAGCAGTGTCCCCTGTCTATTAGGAGTAACCACTGTGAATTAGGAGTTTCCTCATGTCAAATAGGAGTGACTCCTGTCAATTTGGAGTAACCACCGCCAATTAGTGGTATCCCCAGTCAACTCGGAGTGCCTCCTGTCAATTAGGAGTGCCCGCTGTCAATTAGGAGAGCCCCCTGTCAATTAGGAGTGTCCCCTGTCAATTAGCAGTTTCCCGGGCAATTAGGAGTGACACCTGTGAATTAGGAGTGACTGCAGTCAATTGGGAGTGACTCGTGTCAATTAGGAGTGTCCCCTGTCAATTGGGCGCCCCCCCTGTCAATTAGGAGTGTCGCTGTCAATTAGGAGTTACCCCAGTCAATTAGGAGTGTCCCCCGTCAGTTAGGAGTGCCCTCTGTCAATTAGGAGTGTCCCCTGTCAATTAGGAGTGACTCCTATGAAGTAGGAGTGTCCCTGTAATTTAGGAGTGTCCCCTGTCCGTTGGACGTGCCTCCTGTCAATTAGGAGTGACTCCAGTCAAAAAGGAATGTCCCCTGTCAATTAGGAGTGTCCCCTGTCAATTAGGAGTGCCCTCTGTCAATTAGGAGAGCCCCCTCTCAATTGGGAGTGACTGTTGTCAAATAGAAGTGTCCCCTGTCAATTATGAGTATGCCCTGTCAATTAGGAGTGTCCCGTGTCAATTGGAGTGCCCTCTGTCAAGTAGGAGCGCCCCTGCCAATTAGGAGTGACTCCTGTCAATTCGGAGTGTCCCCTGTCAATTAGTAGTGACTCCGGACAATCTGGAGTGACTCATGTCAATTGGGAGTGACTCCTGTCAATTAGGAGTGTCACCTGTCAATTAGGTATGACACCTGTGAATTAGGAGTGCCCCTGTCAATTAGGAGTGACTCCTGTCAATTAAGCGTGTCCCCCGTCAATTCGGAATGACTCCTGTCAATTTGGAGCGCCGGCTTTCAATTAGGATCCCCCCTGTCAATTAGGAGTGTCCCTGTCAATTAGCAGTGCCTCCTGTCAATTCGGAGTGACTCCAGTCAATTAGGAGTGACTCCTGTCAATTAGGAGTGACTCCTGTGAATTAGGAGTGTCCCTGTCAATTAGGAGTCCCTCCTGTCAATTAGGAACGTCCTTTGTCAATTGGGAGTGACTCCTGTCAATTAGGAGTGACTCCTGTCAATTGGGAACGTCCTCTGTCAATTAGGAGTATCCACTGTCAATTAGCAGTGTCCCCTGTCAATTAGGAGTGTCCCCTGTCAATTAGGAGTGTCATAGAATCATAGAAACCCTACAGTGCCGAAGGAGGCCATTCGGCCCATCGAGTCTGCACCGACCACAACCCCACCCAGGCCCTACCCCAACATGTTTACCCGCTAACCTACGAATCTCAGGGGCAATTTTTAACCTGGCCAATCAACCTAAACCGCACATCTTTGGACTCTGTCAATTAGGAGTGTCCCCTGACAAGTCGCAGTGACTCCTGTGAATTAGGATTGCCCCTGTCAATTAGGAGTTTACCTGTCAATTAGCATTGTCTCCTGTCAATTGGTAGAGCATCCTGTCAATTGGGAGAGTCCCTTGTCAATTAGGAATCCCTCTGTCAATTAGGAGTGTCCATGTCAATTAGCAGTGTCTCCTGTCAATTGGGAGTGACTCCTGTCAAGTAGCAGTGGGCCCTGTCAAGTAGGAGTGCTCCCTGTCAATTAGGAGTGACCCCTGTCAATTAGCTGTGTACCCTGTCAATTAGGAGTGTCCCCTGTCATTAGGAGTGTCCCCAGTCAATTAGGAGTGAATCCTGTCATTTAGGAGTGACTCCTGTGAATTAGGAGAGCCCCTGTCAATTATGAGTGTCCCCTGTCAATTGGGAGTGACTCCTGTCAATTAGGAGTTTCCCCTGTCAATTATGAGTGTCCCCTGTCTATTAAGAGTGCCCTCTGTCAAATATTAGTGTCCCCTGTCAATTAGGAGTGTCCCCTGTCAATTAGGAGTGTCCCCTGTCAAATAATAGTGTCCCCTGTCAATTAGGAGTGTCCCCTGTCAATTAGGAGTGCCCTCTGTCAAATAGTAGAGTCCGCTGTCAATTAGTAGTGTCCACTGTCAATTACGAGTGTCCCCTGTCAATTAGGAGTGTTTGCTGACAATTTGGAGTGTCCCCTGTCAATTAGGAGTGTCCTCTGTCAATTAGTAGTGTCCCGTGTCAATTAGGAGTGTCCCCTGTCAATTAGGAGTGAGTCCTGACATTTGGAGTGACTGCTGTCAATTGGGAGTGACTCCTGTCAATTAGGAGTGACTCCTGTCAATTTGGAGTGTCTCCTGTCAATTAGGAGTGCCCTCTGTCAATTAGGAGTGTCCGCTGTCAATTAGGAGTGTCCCCTGTCAATTGGGCGTGTCTCATGTCAATTAGGAGTGACTCATGTCAATTTGGAGAACCCCCTGTCAATTAGCAGTGTCCCCTGTCTATTAGGAGTAACCACTGTGAATTAGGAGTTTCCTCATGTCAAATAGGAGTGACTCCTGTCAATTTGGAGTAACCACCGCCAATTCGTGGTATCCCCAGTCAACTAGGAGTGCCTCCTGTCAATTAGGAGTGCCCGCTGTCAATTAGGAGAGCCCCCTGTCAATTAGGAGTGTCCCCTGTCAATTAGCAGTTTCCCGGGCAATTAGGAGTGACACCTGTGAATTAGGAGTGACTGCTGTCAATTGGGAGTGACTCGTGTCAATTAGGAGTGTCCCCTGTCAATTGGGCGCCCCCCCTGTCAATTAGGAGTGTCGCTGTCAATTAGGAGTTACCCCAGTCAATTAGGAGTGTCCCCCGTCAATTAGGAGTGCCTTCTGTCAATTAGGAGTGTCCCCTGTCAATTAGGAGTGACTCCTATGAAGTAGGAGTGTCCCTGTAATTTAGGAGTGTCCCCTGTCCATTGGACGTGCCTCCTGTCAATTAGGAGTGACTCCAGTCAAAAAGGAATTTCCCCTGTCAATTAGGAGTGTCCCCTGTCAATTAGGAGTGCCCTCTGTCAATTAGGAGTGCCCCCTGTCAATTGGAAGTGACTACTGTCATTTAGGAGTGTCAACCGTCAATTAGGAGTGTCCCGTGTCAATTAGGAGTGCCCTCTGTCAAGTAGGAGCGCCCCTGTCAATTAGGAGTGACTCCTGTCAATTAGGAGTGTCACTTGTCAATTAAGAGTGACACCGGACAATTTGGAGTGACTCATGTCAATTGGGAGTGACTCCTGTCAATTAGGAGGGTCACCTGTCAATTAGGAGTGACTCCAATGAATTTGGAGTGCCCCTGTCAATTAGGAGTGCCCCTGTCAATTGGGCGTGCCTCCTGTCAATTAGGAGTGACCCCAGTAAAAAAGGAGTGTCCCCTGTCAATTAGGAGTGTCCCCTGTCAATTAGGAGTTCCCTCTGTCAATTAGGAGTGTCCCCTGTCAATTAGGAGTGACTACTGTGAATTAGGAGGGCCCCTGTCAATTAGGAGAGCCCCCTGTCAATTAGGAGTGACTCCTGTCAAATAGGAGTGTCCCCTGTCAATTAGGAGTGTCCCGTGTCAATTAGGAGTGCCCTCTTTCAAGTAGGAGCGCCCCTGTCAATTAGGAGTGACTCCTGTCAATGAGATGTGTCCCCTGTCAATTAGGAGTGACTCCGGGCAATGTGGAGTGACTCATGTCAATTGGGAGTGACTCCTGTCAATTAGAAGTGTCACCTGTCAATTAGGAGTGACACCTGTGAATTCGGAGTGCCTCCTGTCAATTCGGAGTGATTCCTGTCAATTAATCGTGTCCCCCGTCAATTCGGAGTGACTCCTGTCAATTTGGAGCGCCGGCTTTCAATTTGGAACCCCCCCCTGTCAATTAGGAGTGTCCATGTCAATTAGCAGTGCCTCCTGTCAATTCGGAGTGACTCCAGTCAATTAGGAGTGACTCCAGTCAATTAGGAGTGACTCCTGTGAATTCGGAGTGCCCCTGTCAATTAGGAGTGCCTCCTGTCAATTAGGAACGTCCTTTGTCAATTGGTAGTGACTCCTGTCAATTAGGAGTGACTCCTGTCAATTAGGAACGTCCTCTGTCAATTAGGAGTATCCACTGTCAATTAGCAGTGTCCCCTGTCAATTATGAGTGCCCTCTGTCAAGTAGGAGCGCCCCTGTCAATTAGGAGTGACTCCTGTCAATTAGGAGTGTCACTTGTCAATTAAGAGTGACACCGGACAATTTGGAGTGACTCATGTCAATGGGGAGTGACTCCTGTCAATTAGGAGTGTCACCTGTCAATTAGGAGTGACTCCTATGAATTTGGAGTGCCCCTGTCAATTAGGAGTACCCCTGTCAATTGGGCGTGCCTCCTGTCAATTAGGAGTGACCCCAGTCAAAAAGGAGTGTCCCCTGTCAATTAGGAGTGTCCCCTGTCAATTAGGAGTGACTACTGTGAATTAGGAGGGCCCCTGTCAATTAGGAGAGCCCCCTGTCAATTAGGAGTGACTCCTGTCAAATAGGAGTGTCCCCTGTCAATTAGGAGTGTCCCGTGTCAATTAGGAGTGCCCTCTGTCAAGTAGGAGCGCCCCTGTCAATTAGGAGTGACTCCTGTCAATTAGATGTGTCCCCTGTCAATTAGGAGTGACTCCGGGCAATGTGGAGTGACTCATGTCAATTGGGAGTGACTCCTGTCAATTAGAAGTGTCACCTGTCAATTAGGAGTGACACCTGTGAATTCGGAGTGCCTCCTGTCAATTCGGAGTGATTCCTGTCAATTAATCGTGTCCCCCGTCAATTCGGAGTGACTCCTGTCAATTTGGAGCGCCGGCTTTCAATTAGGATCCCCCCCCCCTGTCAATTAGGAGTGTCCATGTCAATTAGCAGTGCCTCCTGTCAATTCGGAGTGACTCCAGTCAATTAGGAGTGACTCCTGTCAATTAGGAGTGACTCCTGTGAATTCGGAGTGACCCTGTCAATTAGGAGTGCCTCCTGTCAATTAGGAACGTCCTTTGTCAATTGGCAGTGACTCCTGTCAATTAGGAGTGACTCCTGTCAATTAGGAACGTCCTCTGTCAATTAGGAGTATCCACTGTCAATTAGCAGTGTCCCCTGTCAATTAGGAGTGTCCCCTGTCAATTTGGAGTGTCCCCTGTCAATTCGGAGTGACTCCTGTTAATTAGGAGTGCCCCTGTCAATGAGGAGTTTACCTGTCAATTCGCATTGTCTCCTGTCAATTGGTAGAACCTCCTGTCAATTGGGAGAGTCCCCTGTCAAATAGGAATTCCCCCCTGTCAATTAGGAGTGTCCATGTCAATTAGCAGTGTCCCCTGTCAATTGGCAGTGACTCCTGTCAAGTAGCAGTGGGCCCTGTCAAGTAGGAGTGCTCCCTGTCAATTAGGAGTGACCCCTGTAAATTAGCAGTGTACCCTGTCAATTAGGAGTGTCCCGTGTCAATTAGGAGGCCCTCTGTCAAGTAGGAGCGCCCCTGTCAATTAGGAGTGACTCCTGTCAATTAGGAGTGTCACTTGTCAATTAAGAGTGACTCCGGACAATTTGGAGTGACTCATGTCAATTGGGAGTGACTCATGTCAATTAGGAGTGTCACCTGTCAATTAGGAGTGACTCCTATGAATTTGGAGTGCCCCTGTCAATTAGGAGTGCCCCCTGTCAATTGGGCGTGCCTCCTGTCAATTAGGAGTGACTCCAGTCAAAAAGGAGTGTCCCTTGTCAATTAGGAGTGTCCCCTGTCAATTAGGAGTGCCCTCTGTCAATTAGGAGTGTCCCCTGTCAATTAGGAGTGACTACTGTGAATTAGGAGGGCCCCTGTCAATTAGCAGAGCCCCCTGTCAATTAGGAGTGTCCATGTCAATTAGCAGTGTCTCCTGTCAATTGGGAGTGACTCCTGTCAAGTAGCAGTGGGCCCTGTCAAGTAGGAGTGCTCCCTGTCAATTAGGAGTGACCCCTGTCAATTAGCAGTGTACCCTGTCGATTAGGAGTGTTCCCTGTCATTAGGAGTGTCCCCAGTCAATTAGGAGTGAATCCTGTCATTTAGGAGTGACTCCTGTGAATTAGGAGTGCCCCTGTCAATAATGAGTGCCCCCTGTCAATTTGGAGTGACTCCTGTCAATTAGGAGTTTCCCCTGTCAATTATGCTTGTTCCCTGTCAATTAGGACTGCCCTCAGTCAAATATTAGTGTCCCCTGTCAATTAGGAGTGTCCCCTGTCAATTAGGAGTGTCCCCTGTTAAATAGTAGTGTCCCCTGTCAATCAGGAGTGTCCCCTGTCAATTAGGAGTGTCCTCTGTCAATTAGCAGTGTCCCCTGTCAATTAGGAGTGTCCCCCGTCAATTAGGAGTGACTCCTGACATTTGGAGTGACTGCTGTCAATTGGGAGTGACTCCTGTCAGTTAGGAGTGTCCGCTGCCAATTAGGTGTGCCTCCTGTCAGTTAGGAGTGACTCCTGTCAATTAGGAGTGACTCCTGTCAATTTGGAGTTACTCCTGTCAATTAGGAGTGCCCTCTGTCAATTAGGATTGTCCCCTGTCAATTCGGATTGTCCCCTGTCAATTAGCAGTGTCCCCTGTCAATTGGGCGTGTCTCATGTCAATTAGGAGTGACTCAAGTCAATTTGGAGAACACCCTTTCAATTTGCAGTGTCCCCTGTCAATAAGGAGTAACCACTGTGAATTAGGAGTTTCCTCCTGTCAAATAGGAGTGACTCCTGTCAATTAGGAGTAACCCCCGCCAATTAGTAGTATCCCCAGTCAACTAGGAGTGCCCGCTGTCAATTAGGAGAGCCCCCTATCAATTAGGAGAGCCCCCTATCAATTAGGAGTGTCCCCTGTCAATTAGCAGTTTCCCGGTCAATTAGGAGTGACTCCTGTGAATTAGGAGTGACTGCTGTCAATTGGGATTGACTCGTGTCAATTAGGAGAGTCCCCTGTGAATTGGGCGCGCCCCCTGTCAATTAGGAATGTCGCTGTCAATTAGGAGTTACTCCAGTCAATTAGGAGTGTCCCCTGTCAATTAGGAGTGACCCCAGTCAAAAAGGAGTGTCCCCTGTCAATTAGGAGTGTCCCCTGTCAATTAGGAGTGCCCTCTGTCAATTAGGAGTGTCCCCTGTCAATTAGGAGTGACTACTGTGAATTAGGAGGGCCCCTGTCAATTAGGAGAGCCCCCTGTCAATTAGGAGTGACTCCTGTCAAATAGGAGTGTCCCCTGTCAATTAGGAGTGTCCCGTGTCAATTAGGAGTGCCCTCTGTCAAGTAGGAGCGCCCCTGTCAATTAGGAGTGACTCCTGTCAATTAGATGTGTCCCCTGTCAATTAGGAGTGACTCCGGGCAATGTGGAGTGACTCATGTCAATTGGGAGTGACTCCTGTCAATTTGAAGTGTCACCTGTCAATTAGGAGTGACACCTGTGAATTCGGAGTGCCTCCTGTCAATTCGGAGTGATTCCTGTCAATTAATCGTGTCCCCCGTCAATTCGGAGTGACTCCTGTCAATTTGGAGCGCCGGCTTTCAATTTGGATCCCCCCCTGTCAATTAGGAGTGTCCATGTCAATTAGCAGTGCCTCCTGTCAATTCGGAGTGACTCCAGTCAATTAGGAGTGACTCCAGTCAATTAGGAGTGACTCCTGTGAATTCGCAGTGCCCCTGTCAATTAGGAGTGCCTCCTGTCAATTAGGAACGTCCTTTGTCAATTGGTAGTGACTCCTGTCAATTAGGAGTGACTCCTGTCAATTAGGAACGTCCTCTGTCAATTAGGAGTATCCACTGTCAATTAGCAGTGTCCCCTGTCAATTATGAGTGTCCCGTGTCAATTAGGAGTGCCCTCTGTCAAGTAGGAGCGCCCCTGTCAATTAGGAGTGACTCCTGTCAATTAGATGTGTCCCCTGTCAATTAGGAGTGACTCCGGGCAATGTGGAGTGACTCATGTCAATTGGGAGTGACTCCTGTCAATTTGAAGTGTCACCTGTCAATTAGGAGTGACACCTGTGAATTCGGAGTGCCTCCTGTCAATTCGGAGTGATTCCTGTCAATTAATCGTGTCCCCCGTCAATTCGGAGTGACTCCTGTCAATTTGGAGCGCCGGCTTTCAATTTGGATCCCCCCCTGTCAATTAGGAGTGTCCATGTCAATTAGCAGTGCCTCCTGTCAATTCGGAGTGACTCCAGTCAATTAGGAGTGACTCCAGTCAATTAGGAGTGACTCCTGTGAATTCGCAGTGCCCCTGTCAATTAGGAGTGCCTCCTGTCAATTAGGAACGTCCTTTGTCAATTGGTAGTGACTCCTGTCAATTAGGAGTGACTCCTGTCAATTAGGAACGTCCTCTGTCAATTAGGAGTATCCACTGTCAATTAGCAGTGTCCCCTGTCAATTATGAGTGTCCCGTGTCAATTAGGAGTGCCCTCTGCCAAGTAGGAGCGCCCCTGTCAATTAGGAGTGACTCCTGTCAATTAGGAGTGTCACTTGTCAATTAAGAGTGACACCGGACAATTTGGAGTGACTCATGTCAATGGGGAGTGACTCCTGTCAATTAGGAGTGTCACCTGTCAATTAGGAGTGACTCCTATGAATTTGGAGTGCCCCTGTCAATTAGGAGTGCCCCTGTCAATTGGGCGTGCCTCCTGTCAATTAGGAGTGACCCCAGTCAAAAAGGAGTGTCCCCTGTCAATTAGGAGTGTCCCCTGTCAATTTGGAGTGCCCTCTGTCAATTAGGAGTGTCCCCTGTCAATTAGGAGTGACTACTGTGAATTAGGAGGGCCCCTGTCAATTAGGAGAGCCCCCTGTCAATTAGGAGTGACTCCTGTCAAATAGGAGTGTCCCCTGTCAATTAGGAGTGTCCCGTGTCAATTAGGAGTGCCCTCTGTCAAGTAGGAGCGCCCCTGTCAATTAGGAGTGACTCCTGTCAATTAGATGTGTCCCCTGTCAATTAGGAGTGACTCCGGGCAATGTGGAGTGACTCATGTCAATTGGGAGTGACTCCTGTCAATTAGAAGTGTCACCTGTCAATTAGGAGTGACACCTGTGAATTCGGAGTGCCTCCTGTCAATTCGGAGTGATTCCTGTCAATTAATCGTGTCCCCCGTCAATTCGGAGTGACTCCTGTCAATTCGGAGCGCCGGCTTTCAATTAGGATCCCCCCCCTGTCAATTAGGAGTGTCCATGTCAATTAGCAGTGCCTCCTGTCAATTCGGAGTGACTCCAGTCAATTAGGAGTGACTCCTGTCAATTAGGAGTGACTCCTGTGAATTCGGAGTGACCCTGTCAATTAGGAGTGCCTCCTGTCAATTAGGAACGTCCTTTGTCAATTGGCAGTGACTCCTGTCAATTAGGAGTGACTCCTGTCAATTAGGAACGTCCTCTGTCAATTAGGAGTATCCACTGTCAATTAGCAGTGTCCCCTGTCAATTAGGAGTGTCCCCTGTCAATTTGGAGTGTCCCCTGTCAATTCGGAGTGACTCCTGTTAATTAGGAGTGCCCCTGTCAATGAGGAGTTTACCTGTCAATTCGCATTGTCTCCTGTCAATTGGTAGAACCTCCTGTCAATTGGGAGAGTCCCCTGTCAAATAGGAATCCCCCCTGTCAATTAGGAGTGTCCATGTCAATTAGCAGTGTCCCCTGTCAATTGGGAGTGACTCCTGTCAAGTAGCAGTGGGCCCTGTCAAGTAGGAGTGCTCCCTGTCAATTAGGAGTGACCCCTGTCAATTAGCAGTGTACCCTGTCAATTAGGAGTGTCCCGTGTCAATTAGGAGTGCCCTCTGTCAAGTAGGAGCGCCCCTGCCAATTAGGAGTGACTCCTGTCAATTAGGAGTGTCCCCTGTCAATTAGTAGTGACTCCGGACAATCTGGAGTGACTCATGTCAATTGGGAGTGACTCCTGTCAATTAGGAGTGTCACCTGTCAATTAGGTGTGACACCTGTGAATTAGGAGTGCCCCTGTCAATTAGGAGTGACTCCTGTCAATTAAGCGTGTCCCCCGTCAATTCGGAATGACTCCTGTCAATTTGGAGCGCCGGCTTTCAATTAGGATCCCCCTGTCAATTAGGAGTGTCCCTGTCAATTAGCAGTGCCTCCTGTCAATTCGGAGTGACTCCAGTCAATTAGGAGTGACTCCTGTCAATTAGCAGTGACTCCTGTGAATTAGGAGTGTCCCTGTCAATTAGGAGTGCCTCCTGTCAATTAGGAACGTCCTTTGTCAATTGGGAGTGACTCCTGTCAATTAGGAGTGACTCCTGTCAATTGGGAACGTCCTCTGTCAATTAGGAGTATCCACTGTCAATTAGCAGTGTCCCCTGTCAATTAGGAGTGTCCCCTGTCAATTAGGAGTGTCATAGAATCATAGAAACCCTACAGTGCCGAAGGAGGCCATTCGGCCCATCGAGTCTGCACCGACCACAACCCCACCCAGGCCCTACCCCAACATGTTTACCCGCTAACCTACGAATCTCAGGGGCAATTTTTAACCTGGCCAATCAACCTAAACCGCACATCTTTGGACTCTGTCAATTTGGAGTGTCCCCGACAAGTCGCAGTGACTCCTGTGAATTAGGATTGCCCCTGTCAATTAGGAGTTTACCTGTCAATTAGCATTGTCTCCTGTCAATTGGTAGAGCATCCTGTCAATTGGGAGAGTCCCTTGTCAATTAGGAATCCCTCTGTCAATTAGGAGTGTCCATGTCAATTAGCAGTGTCTCCTGTCAATTGGGAGTGACTCCTGTCAAGTAGCAGTGGGCCCTGTCAAGTAGGAGTGCTCCCTGTCAATTAGGAGTGACCCCTGTCAATTAGCTGTGTACCGTGTCAATTAGGAGTGTCCCCTGTCATTAGGAGTGTCCCCAGTCAATTAGGAGTGAATCCTGTCATTTAGGAGTGACTCCTGTGAATTAGGAGAGCCCCTGTCAATTATGAGTGTCCCCTGTCAATTGGGAGTGACTCCTGTCAATTAGGAGTTTCCCCTGTCAATTATGAGTGTCCCCTGTCTATTAAGAGTGCCCTCTGTCAAATATTAGTGTCCCCTGTCAATTAGGAGTGTCCCCTGTCAATTAGGAGTGTCCCCTGTCAAATAGTAGTGTCCCCTGTCAATTAGGAGTGTCCCCTGTCAATTAGGAGTGCCCTCTGTCAAATAGTAGAGTCCGCTGTCAATTAGTAGTGTCCACTGTCAATTACGAGTGTCCCCTGTCAATTAGGAGTGTTTGCTGACAATTTGGAGTGTCCCCTGTCAATTAGGAGTGTCCTCTGTCAATTAGTAGTGTCCCCTATCAATTAGGAGTGTCCCCTGTCAATTTGGAGTGAGTCCTGACAATTGGAGTGACTGCTGTCAATTGGGAGTGACTCCTGTCAATTAGGAGTGACTCATGTCAATTAGGAGTGTCACCTGTCAATTAGGAGTGACTCCTATGAATTTGGAGTGCCCCTGTCAATTAGGAGTGCCCCCTGTCAATTGGGCGTGCCTCCTGTCAATTAGGAGTGACTCCAGTCAAAAAGGAGTGTCCCCTGTCAATTAGGAGTGTCCCCTGTCAATTAGGAGTGCCCTCTGTCAATTAGCAGTGTCCCCTGTCAATTGGGCGTGTCTCATGTCAATTAGGAGTGACTCAAGTCAATTTGGAGAACACCCTTTCAATTTGCAGTGTCCCCTGTCAATAAGGAGTAACCACTGTGAATTAGGAGTTTCCTCCTGTCAAATAGGAGTGACTCCTGTCAATTAGGAGTAACCCCCGCCAATTAGTAGTATCCCCAGTCAACTAGGAGTGCCCGCTGTCAATTAGGAGAGCCCCCTATCAATTAGGAGAGCCCCCTATCAATTAGGAGTGTCCCCTGTCAATTAGCAGTTTCCCGGTCAATTAGGAGTGACTCCTGTGAATTAGGAGTGACTGCTGTCAATTGGGATTGACTCGTGTCAATTAGGAGAGTCCCCTGTGAATTGGGCGCGCCCCCTGTCAATTAGGAATGTCGCTGTCAATTAGGAGTTACTCCAGTCAATTAGGAGTGTCCCCTGTCAATTAGGAGTGACCCCAGTCAAAAAGGAGTGTCCCCTGTCAATTAGGAGTGTCCCCTGTCAATTAGGAGTGCCCTCTGTCAATTAGGAGTGTCCCCTGTCAATTAGGAGTGACTACTGTGAATTAGGAGGGCCCCTGTCAATTAGGAGAGCCCCCTGTCAATTAGGAGTGACTCCTGTCAAATAGGAGTGTCCCCTGTCAATTAGGAGTGTCCCGTGTCAATTAGGAGTGCCCTCTGTCAAGTAGGAGCGCCCCTGTCAATTAGGAGTGACTCCTGTCAATGAGATGTGTCCCCTGTCAATTAGGAGTGACTCCGGGCAATGTGGAGTGACTCATGTCAATTGGGAGTGACTCCTGTCAATTTGAAGTGTCACCTGTCAATTAGGAGTGACACCTGTGAATTCGGAGTGCCTCCTGTCAATTCGGAGTGATTCCTGTCAATTAATCGTGTCCCCCGTCAATTCGGAGTGACTCCTGTCAATTTGGAGCGCCGGCTTTCAATTTGGATCCCCCCCTGTCAATTAGGAGTGTCCATGTCAATTAGCAGTGCCTCCTGTCAATTCGGAGTGACTCCAGTCAATTAGGAGTGACTCCAGTCAATTAGGAGTGACTCCTGTGAATTCGCAGTGCCCCTGTCAATTAGGAGTGCCTCCTGTCAATTAGGAACGTCCTTTGTCAATTGGTAGTGACTCCTGTCAATTAGGAGTGACTCCTGTCAATTAGGAACGTCCTCTGTCAATTAGGAGTATCCACTGTCAATTAGCAGTGTCCCCTGTCAATTATGAGTGTCCCGTGTCAATTAGGAGTGCCCTCTGCCAAGTAGGAGCGCCCCTGTCAATTAGGAGTGACTCCTGTCAATTAGGAGTGTCACTTGTCAATTAAGAGTGACACCGGACAATTTGGAGTGACTCATGTCAATGGGGAGTGACTCCTGTCAATTAGGAGTGTCACCTGTCAATTAGGAGTGACTCCTATGAATTTGGAGTGCCCCTGTCAATTAGGAGTGCCCCTGTCAATTGGGCGTGCCTCCTGTCAATTAGGAGTGACCCCAGTCAAAAAGGAGTGTCCCCTGTCAATTAGGAGTGTCCCCTGTCAATTTGGAGTGCCCTCTGTCAATTAGGAGTGTCCCCTGTCAATTAGGAGTGACTACTGTGAATTAGGAGGGCCCCTGTCAATTAGGAGAGCCCCCTGTCAATTAGGAGTGACTCCTGTCAAATAGGAGTGTCCCCTGTCAATTAGGAGTGTCCCGTGTCAATTAGGAGTGCCCTCTGTCAAGTAGGAGCGCCCCTGTCAATTAGGAGTGACTCCTGTCAATTAGATGTGTCCCCTGTCAATTAGGAGTGACTCCGGGCAATGTGGAGTGACTCATGTCAATTGGGAGTGACTCCTGTCAATTAGAAGTGTCACCTGTCAATTAGGAGTGACACCTGTGAATTCGGAGTGCCTCCTGTCAATTCGGAGTGATTCCTGTCAATTAATCGTGTCCCCCGTCAATTCGGAGTGACTCCTGTCAATTCGGAGCGCCGGCTTTCAATTAGGATCCCCCCCCTGTCAATTAGGAGTGTCCATGTCAATTAGCAGTGCCTCCTGTCAATTCGGAGTGACTCCAGTCAATTAGGAGTGACTCCTGTCAATTAGGAGTGACTCCTGTGAATTCGGAGTGACCCTGTCAATTAGGAGTGCCTCCTGTCAATTAGGAACGTCCTTTGTCAATTGGCAGTGACTCCTGTCAATTAGGAGTGACTCCTGTCAATTAGGAACGTCCTCTGTCAATTAGGAGTATCCACTGTCAATTAGCAGTGTCCCCTGTCAATTAGGAGTGTCCCCTGTCAATTTGGAGTGTCCCCTGTCAATTCGGAGTGACTCCTGTTAATTAGGAGTGCCCCTGTCAATGAGGAGTTTACCTGTCAATTCGCATTGTCTCCTGTCAATTGGTAGAACCTCCTGTCAATTGGGAGAGTCCCCTGTCAAATAGGAATCCCCCCTGTCAATTAGGAGTGTCCATGTCAATTAGCAGTGTCCCCTGTCAATTGGGAGTGACTCCTGTCAAGTAGCAGTGGGCCCTGTCAAGTAGGAGTGCTCCCTGTCAATTAGGAGTGACCCCTGTCAATTAGCAGTGTACCCTGTCAATTAGGAGTGTCCCGTGTCAATTAGGAGTGCCCTCTGTCAAGTAGGAGCGCCCCTGCCAATTAGGAGTGACTCCTGTCAATTAGGAGTGTCCCCTGTCAATTAGTAGTGACTCCGGACAATCTGGAGTGACTCATGTCAATTGGGAGTGACTCCTGTCAATTAGGAGTGTCACCTGTCAATTAGGTGTGACACCTGTGAATTAGGAGTGCCCCTGTCAATTAGGAGTGACTCCTGTCAATTAAGCGTGTCCCCCGTCAATTCGGAATGACTCCTGTCAATTTGGAGCGCCGGCTTTCAATTAGGATCCCCCTGTCAATTAGGAGTGTCCCTGTCAATTAGCAGTGCCTCCTGTCAATTCGGAGTGACTCCAGTCAATTAGGAGTGACTCCTGTCAATTAGCAGTGACTCCTGTGAATTAGGAGTGTCCCTGTCAATTAGGAGTGCCTCCTGTCAATTAGGAACGTCCTTTGTCAATTGGGAGTGACTCCTGTCAATTAGGAGTGACTCCTGTCAATTGGGAACGTCCTCTGTCAATTAGGAGTATCCACTGTCAATTAGCAGTGTCCCCTGTCAATTAGGAGTGTCCCCTGTCAATTAGGAGTGTCATAGAATCATAGAAACCCTACAGTGCCGAAGGAGGCCATTCGGCCCATCGAGTCTGCACCGACCACAACCCCACCCAGGCCCTACCCCAACATGTTTACCCGCTAACCTACGAATCTCAGGGGCAATTTTTAACCTGGCCAATCAACCTAAACCGCACATCTTTGGACTCTGTCAATTTGGAGTGTCCCCTGACAAGTCGCAGTGACTCCTGTGAATTAGGATTGCCCCTGTCAATTAGGAGTTTACCTGTCAATTAGCATTGTCTCCTGTCAATTGGTAGAGCATCCTGTCAATTGGGAGAGTCCCTTGTCAATTAGGAATCCCTCTGTCAATTAGGAGTGTCCATGTCAATTAGCAGTGTCTCCTGTCAATTGGGAGTGACTCCTGTCAAGTAGCAGTGGGCCCTGTCAAGTAGGAGTGCTCCCTGTCAATTAGGAGTGACCCCTGTCAATTAGCTGTGTACCGTGTCAATTAGGAGTGTCCCCTGTCATTAGGAGTGTCCCCAGTCAATTAGGAGTGAATCCTGTCATTTAGGAGTGACTCCTGTGAATTAGGAGAGCCCCTGTCAATTATGAGTGTCCCCTGTCAATTGGGAGTGACTCCTGTCAATTAGGAGTTTCCCCTGTCAATTATGAGTGTCCCCTGTCTATTAAGAGTGCCCTCTGTCAAATATTAGTGTCCCCTGTCAATTAGGAGTGTCCCCTGTCAATTAGGAGTGTCCCCTGTCAAATAGTAGTGTCCCCTGTCAATTAGGAGTGTCCCCTGTCAATTAGGAGTGCACTCTGTCAAATAGTAGAGTCCGCTGTCAATTAGTAGTGTCCACTGTCAATTACGAGTGTCCCCTGTCAATTAGGAGTGTTTGCTGACAATTTGGAGTGTCCCCTGTCAATTAGGAGTGTCCTCTGTCAATTAGTAGTGTCCCCTATCAATTAGGAGTGTCCCCTGTCAATTTGGAGTGAGTCCTGACAATTGGAGTGACTGCTGTCAATTGGGAGTGACTCCTGTCAATTAGGAGTGACTCATGTCAATTAGGAGTGTCACCTGTCAATTAGGAGTGACTCCTATGAATTTGGAGTGCCCCTGTCAATTAGGAGTGCCCCCTGTCAATTGGGCGTGCCTCCTGTCAATTAGGAGTGACTCCAGTCAAAAAGGAGTGTCCCCTGTCAATTAGGAGTGTCCCCTGTCAATTAGGAGTGCCCTCTGTCAATTAGGAGTGTCCCCTGTCAATTAGGAGTGACTAATGTGAATTAGGAGGGCCCCTGTCAATTAGCAGAGCCCCCTGTCAATTAGGAGTGACTCCTGTCAAATAGGAGTGTCCCCTGTCAATTAGGAGTGTCCCGTGTCAATTAGGAGTGCCCTCTGTCAAGTAGGAGCGCCCCTGTCAATTAGGAGTGACTCCTGTCAATTAGGAATGTCCCCTGTCAATTAGGAGTGACTCCGGGCAATGTGGAGTGACTCATATCAATTGGGAGTGACTCCTGTCAATTAGGAGTGTCACCTGTCAATTAGGAGTGGCACCTGTGAATTCGGAGTGCCTCCTGTCAATTCGGAGTGATTCCTGTCAATTAATCGTGTCCCCCGTCAAATCGGAGTGACTCCTGTCAATTTGGAGCGCCGGCTTTCAATTAGGATCCCCCCCTGTCAATTAGGAGTGTCCATGTCAATCAGCAGTGCCTCCTGTCAATTCGGAGTGACTCCAGTCAATTAGGAGTGACTCCTGTCAATTTGGAGTGACTCCTGTGAATTCGGAGTGCCCCTGTCAATTAGGAGTGCCTCCTGTCAATTAGGAACGTCCTTTGTCAATTGGTAGTGACTCCTGTCAATTAGGAGTGACTCCTGTCAATTAGGAACGTCCTCTGTCAATTAGGAGTATCCACTGTCAATTAGCAGTGTCCCCTGTCAATTAGGAGTGTCCCCTGTCAATTAGGAGTGTCCCCTGTCAATTCGGAGTGACTCCTGTGAATTAGGAGTGCCCCTGTCAATGAGGAGTTTACCTGTCAATTCGCATTGTCTCCTGTCAATTGGTAGAACCTCCTGTCAATTGGGAGAGTCCCCAGTCAAATAGGAATCCCCCCTGTCAATTAGGAGTGTCCATGTCAATTAGCAGTGTCTCCTGTCAATTGGGAGTGACTCCTGTCAAGTAGCAGTGGGCCCTGTCAAGTAGGAGTGCTCCCTGTCAATTAGGAGTGACCCCTGTCAATTAGCAGTGTACCCTGTCGATTAGGAGTGTCCCCTGTCATTAGGAGTGTCCCCAGTCAATTAGGAGTGAATCCTGTCATTGAGGAGTGACTCCTGTGAATTAGGAGTGCCCCTGTCAATTATGAGTGCCCCCTGTCAATTTGGAGTGACTCCTGTCAATTAGGATTTTCCCCTGTCAATTATGAGTGTTCCCTGTCAATTAGGAGTGCCCTCAGTCAAATATTAGTGTCCCCTGACAATTAGGAGTGTCCCCTGTCAATTAGGAGTGTCCCCTGTTAAATAGTAGTGTCCCCTGTCAATCAGGAGTGTCCCCTGTCAATTAGGAGTGTCCTCTGTCAATTAGCAGTGTCCCCTGTCAATTAGGAGTGTCCCCCGTCAATTAGGAGTGACTCCTGACATTTGGAGTGACTGCTGTCAATTGGGAGTGACTCCTGTCAGTTAGGAGTGTCCGCTGCCAATCAGGTGTGCCTCCTGTCAGTTAGGAGTGACTCCTGTCAATTAGGAGTGACTCCTGTCAATTTGGAGTTACTCCTGTCAATTAGGAGTGCCCTCTGTCAATTAGGATTGTCCCCTGTCAATTCGGATTGTCCCCTGTCAATTAGCAGTGTCCCCTGTCAATTGGGCGTGTCTCATGTCAATTAGGAGTGACTCAAGTCAATCTGGAGAACACCCTTTCAATTTGCAGTGTCCCCTGTCAATAAGGAGTAACCACTGTGAATTAGGAGTTTCCTCCTGTCAAATAGGAGTGACTCCTGTCAATTAGGAGTAACCCCCGCCAATTAGTAGTATCCCCAGTCAACTAGGAGTGCCCGCTGTCAATTAGGAGAGCCCCCTATCAATTAGGAGAGCCCCCTATCAATTAGGAGTGTCCCCTGTCAATTAGCAGTTTCCCGGTCAATTAGGAGTGACTCCTGTGAATTAGGAGTGAATGCTGTCAATTGGGATTGACTCGTGTCAATTAGGAGTGTCCCCTGTGAATTGGGCGCGCCCCCTGTCAATTAGGAATGTCGCTGTCAATTAGGAGTTACTCCAGTCAATTAGGAGTGTCCCCTGTCAATTAGGAGTGTCCCCCGTCAATTAGGAGTGCCCTCTGTCAATTAGGAGTGCCCCTGTCGATTAGGAGTGCCCCCTGTCAATTGGGCGTGCCTCCTGTCAATTAGGAGTGACTCCAGTCAAAACGGAATGTCCCCTGTCAATTAGGAGTGTCCCCTGTCAATTAGGAGTGCCCTCTGTCAATTAGGAGTGCCCCCTGTCAATTGGGAGTGACTACTGTCAATTAGAAGTGTCCCGTGTCAATTAGGAGTGCCCTCTGTCAAGTAGGAGCGCCCCTGTCAATTAGGAGTGGCTCCTGTCAATTAGGAGTGTCCCCTGTCAATTAGGAGTGACTCCGGACAATTTGGTGTGACTCATGTCAATTTGGAGTGACTCCTGTCAATTCGGAGTGTCTCCTGTCAATTAGGAGTGCCCGCTGTCAATTAGGAGCGTCTGTGTCTATTAGGAGTGACCCCTGTCAATTAGGAGTGACTCATCTCAATTAACAGTGTTCCCCGTCAATTAGGAGTGACTCCTGTCAATTAGGAGTACCCCCTTTCAATTTGGAATCCCCCCTGTTAATTAGCGGTGTCCCTGTCCATTAGCAGTGTCTCCTGTCAATGGGGAGTGACTCCAGTCAATTAGGAGTGTCCCCTGTCAATTAGGAGCGTCCTCTGTCAAATCGGAGTATCCACTGTCAGTTAGCAGTGTCCCCTGTCAATTAGGAGTGCTCCCTGTCAATGAGGAGTGACCCCTGTCAATGAGGAGTGACCCCTGTCAATTAGCAGTGTACCCTGTCAATTAGCAGTGTTCCCTGTCAATTAGGAGTGTCCCCTGTCAATTAGGAGTTTCCATTGTCAATGAGGAGTGACTCCTGACATTTAGGGGTGATACCTGTGAATTAGGAGTACCCGTGTCAATTTGGAGTGACTCCTGTCAATTAAGGGTGTCCCCCGTCAATTAGGAGTGACTCCTGTAAATTAGGAGTGCCCCATGTCAATGAGGAGTGCCCACTGTCCATGAGGAGTACCCCCTGTCAATTAGGAGTCTCCCCTGTCCAGTCGGAGAGCACATTTTCAATTAGGAGTACCTCTCATCAATTAGGTGCTCCCCATGTCAATTGGGAGTGCCCCCTGTCAATGAGGAGTTCCCCGTTAATGAGGAGTGCCCCCCGTCAATGAGGAGTGCCCCACTGTCAATCAGGAGTGCCCCACCGTCAATGAGGAGTGCCCTCTGTCAATGAGGGCTGCCCCCTATCAATGAGGTGTGCCCTCTGTCAATGAGTAGTGCCCCATGTCAATGCGGAGTGCCCACTGTCCATGAGAAATGCCTCCTGTCGATCAGGAGTGACCCCTGTCAATTAGGAGTCTCCCTTGTCAATTTGGAGTACCCCCTTTCAATAAGGATTGCCCCTTGTCAACTCGGAGCTCCCCCTGTCAATTAGGAGTGGCCCCGGTCAATTAGGAGTGAGCCCTTTCAATTAGTAGTGCCCCCTTTCAATGAGTAGTGCCCCCTATCAATTAGGACTGCCAATTACGAGTGCCCCCTGCCAATGTGGAGTGCCCCCTGTCAATCAGGAGTCCCCCATGTCAATTGGATTCCCCCCAGTCAATTGGAGTGCTCTCTGTCAATTGGAGTGCCCACTGTCAATTGGAGTGCTCCCTCTTAATTGGAGTGCCCCCTGTCATTTGGAGTGCCACCTGTCAATAGAAGTTCCCCTTGTCAATAAGGAGTGCGCCCTGTCCATAAGGAGTGCCACCTGTCAAAAAGGAGTGCACAATGTCAATAAGGAGTGCCTGCTGTCAATTAGCAGTAACCCATGTAGTGCCCCCCCACCCCCGTCTATGACAATTCCCCCCACGTCAATGAGGAGTGCCACCCTGTCAATGAAGAGAGCCCCACCCTCAATGAGGAGTAACCCACCATCCATGAGGAGAGCCCCACCATCAATGCGGAGTGCCTCCCTCTCAATTAGGAGTGCCCCCTGTCAATGTGTGGTGTCCACTTTCAACTAGGAGTGCCCCCTGTCAATTAGCATTGACCCCTTTCAATTAGGAGTGCTCCTTGTCAATTAGGAGCTCCCCCAGTCAGTCAGGAGTATCCCCTGTCAATTATGATTGACCCCTGTCAACGGGAAGTGCCCCCCTGTCATTTAGCTGTGCCCCCACTGTCAATGAGGAGCCTGCACTGTCTATGAGGAGTGCCCCCTCTCAATGAAGAGTGCACCCTACCAATGAGTATTGCCCCAAGTCAATTAGGAGTGCCCCTGTCTATTGGGAGTGACTCCTGTCAATTTGGATTCCCCCTTGTCAATTAGGAGTGTCCCTGTCTATTAGCAGTGTCTCCTGTCAATTTGGAGTGACTCCTGTCAATTAGTAGTGCCCTCTGTCAATTTGGAGTCACTCCAGTCAATTAAGAGTGTCCCACGTCAATTAGGAGTGCCCCTGTCAATTAGGAGTGCCTTCTGTCAATTTGGAGTGACTCCTGTCAATTAGGAGTGTCTCCTGTCAATTAGGAGTGCCCGCTGTCAATTAGGAGTGTCTGTGTCAATTAGGAGTGACCCCTGTCAATTAGGAGTGACTCATCTCAATTAACAGTGTCCCCCGTCAATTAGGAGTGACTCCTGTCAATTAGGAGTGCCCCCTTTCTATTTGGAATCCCCCCTGTTAATTAGGGGTGTCCCTGTCTATTAGCAGTTTCTCCTGTCAATGGGGAGTGACTCCAGTCAATTAGGAGTGTCCCCTGTCAATTAGGAGCGTCCTCTGTCAATTCGGAGTATCCACTGTCAGTTAGCAGTGTCCCCTGTCAATTAGGAGTGCTCCCTGACAATGAGGAGTGACCCCTGTCAATTAGCAGTGTACCCTGTCAATTAGCAGTGTCCCCTTTCAATTAGGAGTGTCCACTGTCAATTAGGAGTTTCCCCTGTCAATGAGGAGTGACTCCTGACATTTAGGGGTGATACCTGTGAATTAGGAGTGCCCGTGTCAATTAGGAGTGACTCCTGTCAATTAAGGGTGTCCCCCGTCAATTAGGAGTGACTCCTGTCAATTAGGAGTGCCCTCTTTCAATTTGGATTCCCCCCTGTCAATTAGCAGTGTCTCCTGTCAATTGGTAGTGACTCCTGTCAATTAGGAGAGTCCCCTGTCAATTAGGAGTTGCTCCTGTCAATTAGCTGTGTCCCCTGTCAATTAGGAGTGTCCCCTGTCAAGTAGCAGTGGGCCCTGTCAAGTAGGATTGCTCCCTGTCAATTAGGAGTGACCCCTGTCAATTAGCAGCGTACCCTGTCATTTAGCAGTGTCCCCTGTCATTAGGAGTGTCCCCAGTCAATTAGGAGTGAATCCTGTCATTTAGGAGTGACTCCTGTGACAGGAGTGCCCCTGTCAATTATGAGTGCCCCCGGTCAATTGGGAGTGACTCCTGTCAATTAGGAGTTTCCCCTGTCAATTATGAGTGTCCCCTGTCAATTAGGAGTGCCCACTGTCAAATAGTAGTGTCCCCTGTCAATTAGGAGTGAGACCTGTCAATTAGGAGTGTCCCCTGTCAAATAGTAGTGTCCCCTGTCAATTAGGAGTGTCCCCTGTCAATTAGGAGTGCCCTCTGTCAAATAGTAGTGTCCCCTGTCAATTAGTAGTGGCCCCTATCAATTAGGAGTGCCCCCTGTCAATTAGGAGTGTCTGCTGACAATCTGGAGTGTCCCCTGTCAATTAGGAGTGTCCTCTGTCAATTAGTCGTGTCCCCTGTCAATTAGGAGTGTCCCCTGTCAATTAGGAGTGACTCCTGACTTTTGGAGTGACTGCTGTCAATTGGGAGTGACTCCTGTAAGTTAGGAGTGACTCCTGTGAATTAGGAGTGCCCCTGTCAATTATGAGTGCCCCCTGTCAATTGGGAGTGACTCCTGTCAATTAGGAGTTTCCCCTGTCAATTATGAGTGTCCCCTGTCAAGTAGGAGTGCCCTCTGTCAAATAGTGGTGTCCCCTGTCAATTAGGAGTGACACCTGTCAATTTGGAGTGTCCCCTGTCAAATAGTAGTGTCCCCTGTCAATTAGGAGTGTCCCCTGTCAATTAGGAGTGCCCTTTGTCAAATAGTAGTGTTCACTGTCAATTAGTAGTGTCCCCTGTCAATTATGAGTGTCCCCTGTCAATTAGTCGTGTCCCCTGTCAATTAGGAGTGTCCCCTGTCAATTAGGAGTGACTCCTGACATTTGGAGTGACTGCTGTCAATTGGGAGTGACTCCGTAAGTTAGGAGTGTCCGCTGACAATTAGGTGTGCCTCCTGTCAGTTAGGAGTTACTCCTGTCAATTAGGAGTGCCCTCTGTCAATTAGGAGTGTCCCCTGTCAATTAGGAGTGTCCCCTGTCAATTGGGCGTGTCTCATGTCAATTAGGAGTGACTCATGTCAATTTGGAGAACCCCCTGTCAATTAGCAGTGTCCCCTGTCTATTAGGGGTTACCACTGTGAATTAGGAGTTTCCTCCTGTCAAATAGGAGTGACTCCTGTCAATTAGGAGTAACCCCCGCCAATTAGTAGTATCCCCAGTCAACTAGGAGTGCCTCCTGTCAATTAGGAGTGCCCGCTGTCAATTAGGAGAGCCCCCTGTCAATTAGGAGTGACTCCTGTCAATTAGGAATGTCCCCTGTCAATTAGGAGTGACTCCGGGCAATGTGGAGTGACTCATGTCAATTGGGAGTGACTCCTGTCAATTAGGAGTGTCACCTGTCAATTAGGAGTGACACCTGTGAATTCGGAGTGCCTCCTGTCAATTCGGAGTGATTCCTGTCAATTAATCGTATCCCCCGTCAAATCGGAGTGACTCCTGTCAATTTGGAGCGCCGGCTTTCAATTAGGATCCCCCCCTGTCAATTAGGAGTGTCCATGTCAATCAGCAGTGCCTCCTGTCAATTCGGAGTGACTCCAGTCAATTAGGAGTGACTCCTGTCAATTAGGAGTGACTCCTGTGAATTCGGAGTGCCCCTGTCAATTAGGAGTGCCTCCTGTCAATTAGGAACGTCCTTTGTCAATTGGTAGTGACTCCTGTCAATTAGGAGTGACTCCTGTCAATTTGGAACGTCCTCTGTCAATTAGGAGTATCCACTGTCAATTAGCAGTGTCCCCTGTCAATTAGGAGTGTCCCCTGTCAATTCGGAGTGTCCCCTGTCAATTCGGAGTGACTCCTGTGAATTAGGAGTGCCCCTGTCAATGAGGAGTTTACCTGTCAATTCGCATTGTCTCCTGTCAATTGGTAGAACCTCCTGTCAATTGGGAGAGTCCCCAGTCAAATAGGAATCCCCCCTGTCAATTAGGATTGTCCATGTCAATTAGCAGTGTCTCCTGTCAATTGGGAGTGACTCCTGTCAAGTAGCAGTGGGCCCTGTCAAGTAGGAGTGCTCCCTGTCAATTAGGGGTGACTCCTGTCAATTAGCAGTGTACCCTGTCGATTAGGAGTGTCCCCTGTCATTAGGAGTGTCCCCAGTCAATTAGGAGTGAATCCTGTCATTTAGGAGTGACTCCTGTGAATTAGGAGTGCCCCTGTCAATTATGAGTGCCCCCTGTCAATTTGGAGTGACTCCTGTCAATTAGGATTTTCCCCTGTCAATTATGAGTGTTCCCTGTCAATTAGGAGTGCCCTCAGTCAAATATTAGTGTCCCCTGTCAATTAGGAGTGTCCCCTGTCAATTAGGACTGTCCCCTGTTAAATAGTAGTGTCCCCTGTCAATCAGGAGTGTCCCCTGTCTATTAGGAGTGTCCTCTGTCAATTAGCAGTGTCCCCTGTCAATTAGGAGTGTCCCCCGTCAATTAGGAGTGACTCCTGACATTTGGAGTGACTGCTGTCAATTGGGAGTGACTCCTGTCAGTTAGGAGTGTCCGCTGCCAATCAGGTGTGCCTCCTGTCAGTTAGGAGTGACTCCTGTCAATTAGGAGTGACTCCTGTCAATTTGGAGTTACTCCTGTCAATTAGGAGTGCCCTCTGTCAATTAGGATTGCCCCCTGTCAATTCGGATTGTCCCCTGTCAATTAGCAGTGTCCCCTGTCAATTGGGCGTGTCTCATGTCAATTAGGAGTGACTCTAGTCAATTTGGAGAACACCCTTTCAATTTGCAGTGTCCCCTGTCAAAAAGGAGTAACCACTGTGAATTAGGAGTTTCCTCCTGTCAAATAGGAGTGACTCCTGTCAATTAGGAGTAACCCCCGCCAATTAGTAGTATCCCCAGTCAACTAGGAGTGCCCGCTGTCAATTAGGAGAGCCCCCTATCAATTAGGAGAGCCCCCTATCAATTAGGAGTGTCCCCTGTCAATTACCAGTTTCCCGGTCAATTAGCAGTGACTCCTGTGAATTAGGAGTGACTGCTGTCAATTGGGATTGACTCGTGTCAATTAGGAGTGTCCCCTGTGAATTGGGCGCGCCCCCTGTCAATTAGGAATGTCGCTGTCAATTAGGAGTTACTCCAGTCAATTAGGAGTGTCCCCTGTCAATTAGGAGTGTCCCCCGTCAATTAGGAGTGCCCTCTGTCAATTAGGAGTGCCCCTGTCGATTAGGAGTGCCCCCTGTCAATTGGGCGTGCCTCCTGTCAATTAGGAGTGACTCCAGTCAAAACGGAATGTCCCCTGTCAATTAGGAGTGTCCCCTGTCAATTAGGAGTGCCCTCTGTCAATTAGGAGTGCCCCCTGTCAATTGGGAGTGACTACTGTCAATTAGAAGTGTCCCGTGTCAATTAGGAGTGCCCTCTGTCAAGTAGGAGCGCCCCTGTCAATTAGGAGTGGCTCCTGTCAATTAGGAGCGTCCTCTGTCAAATCGGAGTATCCACTGTCAGTTAGCAGTGTCCCCTGTCAATTAGGAGTGCTCCCTGTCAATGAGGAGTGACCCCTGTCAATGAGGAGTGACCCCTGTCAATTAGCAGTGTACCCTGTCAATTAGCAGTGTCCCCTGTCAATTAGGAGTGTCCCCTGTCAATTAGGAGTTTCCCCTGTCAATGAGGAGTGACTCCTGACATTTAGGGGTGATACCTGTGAATTAGGAGTACCCGTGTCAATTTGGAGTGACTCCTGTCAATTAAGGGTGTCCCCCGTCAATTAGGAGTGACTCCTGTAAATTAGGAGTGCCCCATGTCAATGAGGAGTGCCCACTGTCCATGAGGAGTACCCCCTGTCAATTAGGAGTCTCCCCTGTCCAGTCGGAGAGCACATTTTCAATTAGGAGTACCTCTCATCAATTAGGTGCTCCCCATGTCAATTGGGAGTGCCCCCTGTCAATGAGGAGTTCCCCGTTAATGAGGAGTGCCCCCCGTCAATGAGGAGTGCCCCACTGTCAATCAGGAGTGCCCCACCGTCAATGAGGAGTGCCCTCTGTCAATGAGGGCTGCCCCCTATCAATGAGGTGTGCCCTCTGTCAATGAGTAGTGCCCCATGTCAATGCGGAGTGCCCACTGTCCATGAGAAATGCCTCCTGTCGATCAGGATTGACCCCTGTCAATTAGGAGTCTCCCTTGTCAATTTGGAGTACCCCCTTTCAATAAGGATTGCCCCTTGTCAACTCGGAGCTCCCCCTGTCAATTAGGAGTGGCCCCGGTCAATTAGGAGTGAGCCCTTTCAATTAGTAGTGCCCCCTTTCAATGAGTAGTGCCCCCTATCAATTAGGACTGCCAATTACGAGTGCCCCCTGCCAATGTGGAGTGCCCCCTGTCAATCAGGAGTCCCCCATGTCAATTGGATTCCCCCCAGTCAATTGGAGTGCTCCCTGTCAATTGGAGTGCCCACTGTCAATTGGAGTGCTCCCTCTTAATTGGAGTGCCCCCTGTCATTTGGAGTGCCACCTGTCAATAGAAGTTCCCCTTGTCAATAAGGAGTGCGCCCTGTCCATAAGGAGTGCCACCTGTCAAAAAGGAGTGCACAATGTCAATAAGGAGTGCCTGCTGTCAATTAGCAGTAACCCATGCAGTGCCCCCCCACCCCCGTCTATGACAATTCCCCCCACGTCAATGAGGAGTGCCACCCTGTCAATGAAGAGAGCCCCACCCTCAATGAGGAGTAACCCACCATCCATGAGGAGAGCCCCACCATCAATGCGGAGTGCCTCCCTCTCAATTAGGAGTGCCCCCTGTCAATGTGTGGTGTCCACTTTCAACTAGGAGTGCCCCCTGTCAATTAGCATTGACCCCTGTCAATTAGGATTGCTCCTTGTCAATTAGGAGTACCCCCTTTCAGGTAGGAGTGCCCCCTGTCAATTAGGAGTGTCCCCTTTCAATTAGGAGTGCTCCTTGTCAATTAGGAGCTCCCCCAGTCAGTCAGGAGTATCCCCTGTCAATTATGATTGACCCCTGTCAACGGGAAGTGCCCCCCTGTCATTTAGCTGTGCCCCCACTGTCAATGAGGAGTCTGCACTGTCTATGAGGAGTGCCCCCTGTCAATGAAGAGTGCACCCTACCAATGAGTATTGCCCCAAGTCAATTAGGAGTGCCCCTGTCTATTGGGAGTGACTCCTGTCAATTTGGATTCCCCCTTGTCAATTAGGAGTGTCCCTGTCTATTAGCAGTGTCTCCTGTCAATTTGGAGTGACTCCTGTCAATTAGTAGTGCCCTCTGTCAATTTGGAGTCACTCCAGTCAATTAAGAGTGTCCCACGTCAATTAGGAGTGCCCCTGTCAATTAGGAGTGCCCTCTGTCAATTTGGAGTGACTCCTGCCAATTAGGAGTGTCTCCTGTCAATTAGGAGTGCCCGCTGTCAATTAGGAGTGTCTGTGTCAATTAGGAGTGACCCCTGTCAATTAGGAGTGACTCATCTCAATTAACAGTGTCCCCCGTCAATTAGGAGTGACTCCTGTCAATTAGGAGTGCCCCCTTTCTATTTGGAATCCCCCCTGTTAATTAGGGGTGTCCCTGTCTATTAGCAGTTTCTCCTGTCAATGGGGAGTGACTCCAGTCAATTAGGAGTGTCCCCTGTCAATTAGGAGCGTCCTCTGTCAATTCGGAGTATCCACTGTCAGTTAGCAGTGTCCCCTGTCAATTAGGAGTGCTCGCTGTCAATGAGGAGTGACCCCTGTCAATTAGCAGTGTACCCTGTCAATTAGCAGTGTCCCCTTTCAATTAGGAGTGTCCACTGTCAATTAGGAGTTTCCCCTGTCAATGAGGAGTGACTCCTGACATTTAGGGGTGATACCTGTGAATTAGGAGTGCCCGTGTCAATTAGGAGTGACTCCTGTCAATTAAGGGTGTCCCCCGTCAATTAGGAGTGACTCCTGCCAATTAGGAGTGCCCTCTTTCAATTTGGATTCCCCCCTGTCAATTAGCAGTGTCTCCTGTCAATTGGTAGTGACTCCTGTCAATTAGGAGAGTCCCCTGTCAATTAGGAGTTGCTCCTGTCAATTAGCTGTGTCCCCTGTCAATTAGGAGTGTCCCCTGTCAAGTAGCAGTGGGCCCTGTCAAGTAGGATTGCTCCCTGTCAATTAGGAGTGACCCCTGTCAATTAGCAGCGTACCCTGTCATTTAGCAGTGTCCCCTGTCATTAGGAGTGTCCCCAGTCAATTAGGAGTGAATCCTGTCATTTAGGAGTGACTCCTGTGACAGGAGTGCCCCTGTCAATTATGAGTGCCCCCTGTCAATTGGGAGTGACTCCTGTCAATTAGGAGTTTCCCCTGTCAATTATGAGTGTCCCCTGTCAATTAGGAGTGCCCACTGTCAAATAGTAGTGTCCCCTGTCAATTAGGAGTGAGACCTGTCATTTAGGAGTGTCCCCTGTCAAATAGTAGTGTCCCCTGTCAATTAGGAGTGTCCCCTGTCAATTAGGAGTGCCCTCTGTCAAATAGTAGTGTCCCCTGTCAATTAGTAGTGGCCCCTATCAATTAGGAGTGCCCCCTGTCAATTAGGAGTGTCTGCTGACAATCTGGAGTGTCCCCTGTCAATTAAGAGTGTCCTCTGTCAATTAGTCGTGTCCCCTGTCAATTAGGAGTGTCCCCTGTCAATTAGGAGTGACTCCTGACATTTGGAGTGACTGCTGTCAATTGGGAGTGACTCCTGTAAGTTAGGAGTGACTCCTGTGAATTAGGAGTGCCCCTGTAAATTATGAGTGCCCCCTGTCAATTGGGAGTGACTCCTGTCAATTAGGAGTTTTCCCTGTCAATTATGAGTGTCCCCTGTCAAGTAGGAGTGCCCTCTGTCAAATAGTGGTGTCCCCTGTCAATTAGGAGTGACACCTGTCAATTTGGAGTGTCCCCTGTCAAATAGTAGTGTCCCCTGTCAATTAGGAGTGTCCCCTGTCAATTAGGAGTGCCCTTTGTCAAATAGTAGTGTTCACTGTCAATTAGTAGTGTCCCCTGTCAATTATGAGTGTCCCCTGTCAATTAGTCGTGTCCCCTGTCAATTAGGAGTGTCCCCTGTCAATTAGGAGTGACTCCTGACATTTGGAGTGACTGCTGTCAATTGGGAGTGACTCCGTAAGTTAGGAGTGTCCGCTGACAATTAGGTGTGCCTCCTGTCAGTTAGGAGTTACTCCTGTCAATTAGGAGTGCCCTCTGTCAATTAGGAGTGTCCCCTGTCAATTAGGAGTGTCCCCTGTCAATTGGGCGTGTCTCATGTCAATTAGGAGTGACTCATGTCAATTTGGAGAACCCCCTGTCAATTAGCAGTGTCCCCTGTCTATTAGGGGTTACCACTGTGAATTAGGAGTTTCCTCCTGTCAAATAGGAGTGACTCCTGTCAATTAGGAGTAACCCCCGCCAATTAGTAGTATCCCCAGTCAACTAGGAGTGCCTCCTGTCAATTAGGAGTGCCCGCTGTCAATTAGGAGAGCCCCCTGTCAATTAGGAGTGTCACGTGTCAATTAGCAGTGTCCCGGGCAATTAGCAGTGACTCCTGTGAATTAGGAGTGACTGCTGTCAATTAGGAGTGATTCGTGTCAATTAGGAGTGTCTCCTGTCAATTGGGCGCGCCCCCTGCCAATTAGGAGTGTCGCTGTCAATTAGGAGTTACTCCAGCCAATTAGGAGTGTCCCCTGTCAATTAGGAGTGTCCCACGTCAAATAGGAGTGCCCTCTGTCAATTAGGAGTGTTCCCTGTCAATTAGGAGTTACTCCTATGAATTAGGAGTGCCCCTGTCATTTAGGAGTGTCCCCTGTCAATTGGACGTGCCTCCTGTCAATTAGGAGTGACTCCAGTCAAAAAGGAGTGTCTCCTGTCAATTAGGAGTGACTCCGGACAATCTGGAGTGACTCATGTCAATTGGGAGTGACTCCTGTCAATTAGGAGTGTCACCTGTCAATTAGGAGTGAGTCCTATGAATTTGGAGTGCCCCTGTCAATTATGAGTGTCCCCTGTCAATTGGGCGTGCGTCCTGTCAATTAGGAGTGATTCCAGTCAAAAAGGAGTGTCTCCTGTCAATTAGGAGTGTCCCCTGTCAATTAGGAGTGCCCTCTGTCAATTAGTAGTGTCCCCTGTCAATTAGGAGTGACTACTGTGAATTAGGAGGGCCCCTGTCAATTAGGAGAGCACCCTGTCAATTAGGACTGACTCCTGTCAAATAGGAGTGTCCCCTGTCAATTATGAGTGTCCCCTGTCAATTAGGAGTGTCCCGTGTCAATTAGGAGTGCCCTCTGTCAAGTAGGAGCGCCCCTGTCAATTAGGAGTGTCCCCTGTCAATTAGGAGTGCCCTCTGTCAATTAGTAGTGTCCCCTGTCAATTAGGAGTGACTACTGTGAATTAGGAGGGCCCCTGTCAATTAGGAGAGCACCCTGTCAATTAGGACTGACTCCTGTCAAATAGGAGTGTCCCCTGTCAATTATGAGTGTCCCCTGTCAATTAGGAGTGTCCCGTGTCAATTAGGAGTGCCCTCTGTCAAGTAGGAGCGCCCCTGTCAATTAGGAGTGTCCCCTGTCAATTAGGAGTGACTCCGGACAATTTGGAGTGACTCATGTCAATTGGGAGTGACTCCTGTCAATTTGGAGTGTCACCTGTCAATTAGGAGTGACACCTGTGAATTAGGAGTGCCCCTGTCAATTAGGAGTGACTCCTGTCAATTAAGCGTGTCCCCCGTCAATTCGGAGTGACTCCTGTCAATTTGGAGTGCCGGCTTTCAATTAGGATTCCCCCCTGTCAATTAGGAGTGTCCATGTGAATTAGCAGTGCCTCCTGTCAATTCGGAGTGACTCCAGTCAATTAGGAGTGACTCCTGTCAATTAGGAGTGACTCCTGTGAGTTAGGAGTGCCCCTGTCAATTAGGAGTGCCTCCTGTCAATTAGGAACGTCCTTTGTCAATTGGGAGTGACTCCTGTCAATTAGGAATGACTCCTGTCAATTGGGAACGTCCTCTGTCAATTAGGAGTATCCACTGTCAATTAGCAGTGTCCCCTGTCAATTAGGAGTGTCCCCTGTCAATTAGGAGTGTCCCCTGTCAATTTGGAGTGACTCCTGTGAATTAGGAGTGCCCCTGGCAATTAGGAGTTTACCTGTCAATTAGCCTTGTCTCCTGTCAATTGGTAGAGCCTCCTGTCAATTGGGAGAACCCCCTGTCAATTAGGAATCCCCCTGTCAATTAGGAGTGTCCATGTCAATTAGCAGTGTCTCCTGTCAATTGGGAGTGACTCCTGTCAAGTAGCAGTGGGCCCTGTCAAGTAGGAGTGCTCCCTGTCAATTAGGAGTGACCCCTGTCAATTAGCAGTGTAACCTGTCAATTAGGAGTGTCCCCTGTCATTAGGAGTGTCCCCAGTCAATTAGGAGTGAATCCTGTCATTTAGGAGTGACTCCTGTGAACTAGGAGTGTCCCTGTCAATTATGAGTGCCCCCTGTCAATTGGGAGTGACTCCTGTCAATTAGGAGTTTCCCCTGTCAATTATGAGTGTCCCCTGTCAATTAGGAGTGTCCCCTGTCAATTAGGAGTGAACCCTGTCATTTAGGAGTGACTCCTGTGAATTAGGAGTGCCCCTGTCAATTATGAGTGTCCCCTGTCAATTAGGAGTGCCCTCTGTCAAATATTAGTGTCCCCTGTCAATTAGGAGTGTCCCCTATCAATTAGGAGTGTCCCCTGTCAAATAGTAGTGTCCCCTGTCAATTAGGAGTGTCCCCTGTCAATTAGGAGTGCCCTCTGTCAAATAGTAGTGTCCCCTGTCAATTAGTAGTGTCCCCTGTCAATTAGGAGTGTGCCCTGTCAATCAGGAGTGTCTGCTGACAATTTGGAGTGTCCCCTGTCAATTAGGAGTGACCTCTGTCAATTTGTCGTGTCCCCTGTCAATTAAGAGTGTCCCCTGTCAATTAGGAGTGACTCCTGACATTTGGAGTGACTGCTGACAATTGGGAGTGACTCCTGTCAGTTAGGAGTGTCCGCTGCCAATTAGGTGTGCCTCCTGTCAGTTAGGAGTGACTCCTGTCAATTAGGAGTGACTCCTGTCAATTTGGAGTGACTCCTGTCAATTAGGAGTGCCCTCTGTCAGTTAGGAGTGTCCGCTGTCAATTAGGAGTGTCCCCTGTCAATTGGGCGTGTCTCATGTGAATTTGGAGTGACTCATGTCAATTTGGAGAACCCCCTGTCAATTTGCAGTCTCCCCTGTCTATTAGGAGTAACCACTGTGAATTAGGAGTTTCCTCCTGTCAAATAGGAGTGACTCCTGTCAATTAGGAGTAACCCCCGCCAATTAGTCGTATCCCCAGTCAACTAGGAGTGCCTCCTGTCAATTAGGAGTGCCCGCTGTCAATTAGGAGAGCACCCTGTCAATTAGGAGTGCCCCCTGTCAATTAGCAGTTTCCCGGGCAATTAGGAGTGACTCCTGTGAATTTGGAGTGACTGCTGTCAATTGGGAGTGACTCGTGTCAATTAGGAGTGTCCCCTGTCAATTGGGCGCTCCTCCTGACAATTAGGTGTGTCGCTGTCAATTAGGAGTTACTCCAGTCAATTAGGAGTGTCCCCCGTTAGTTAGGAGTGCCCTCTGTCAATTAGGAGTGTCCCCTGTCAATTAGGAGTGACTCCTATGAATTAGGAGTGTCCCTGTCATTTAGGAGTGTCCCTGTCAATTGGACGTGCCTCCTGTCAATTAGGAGTAACTCCAGTCAAAAAGGAAAGTCCCCTGTCAAATAGGAGTGTCCCCTGTCAATTAGGAGTGCCCTCTGTAAATTAGGAGTGCCCCCTGTCAATTGGGAGTGACTATTGTCAATTAGGTGTGTCCCCTTTCAATTAGGAGTGTCCCGTGTCAATTAGGAGTGCCCTCTGTCAGGTAGGAGCGCCCCTGTCAATTAGGAGTGACTCCTGTCAATTAGGAGTGTCCCCTGTCAATTAGGAGTGACTCCGGACAATTTGGAGTGACTCATGTCAATTCGGAGTGACTCCTGTCAATTAGGTGTGTCACCTGTCAATTAGGAGTGACTCCTATGAATTAGGAGTGCCCCTGTCAACTAGGAGTGCCCCCTGTCAATTGGGCGTGCCTCCTGTCAATTAGGAGTGACTCCAGTCAAAAAGGAGTGTCCCCTGTCAATGAGGAGTGTCCCCTGTCAATTAGGAGTGCCCTCTGTCAATTAGGAGTGTCCCCGGTCAGTTAGGAGTGACTACTGTGAATTAGGAGGGCCCCTGTCAATTAGGAGAGCCCCCTGTCAATTGGGAGTGACTCCTGTCAAATAGGAGTGTCCCCTGTCAATTATGAGTGTCCCCTGTCAATTACGAGTGTCCCGTGTCAATTAGGAGTGCCCTCTGTCAAGTAGGAGCGCCCCTGTCAATTAGGAGTGACTCCTGTCAATTAGGAGTGTCCCCTGTCAATTAGGAGTGACTCCGGACAATTTGGAGTGACTCATGTCAATTGGGAGTGACTACTGTCAATTAGGAGTGTCACCTGTCAATTAGGAGTGACACCTGTGAATTAGGAGTGCCCCTGTCAATTAGGATTGACTCCTGTCAATTAATCGTGTCCCCTGTCAATTCGGAGTGACTCCTGTCAATTTGGAGTGCCGGCTTTCAATTAGGATTCCCCTCTGTCAATTAGGAGTGTCCATGTCAATTAGCAGTGCCTCCTGTCAATTCGGAGTGACTCCAGTCAAATAGGAGTGACTCCTGTCAATTAGGAGTGGCTCCTGTGAATTAGGAGTGTACCCTGTCAATTAGGTGTGCCCTCTGTCAAATAGTAGTGTCCCCTGTCAATTAGTAGTGTCCCCTGTCAATTAGGAGTGTCCCCTGTCAATTAAGAGTGTCTGCTGACAATTGGGAGTGTCCCCTGTCAATTAGGAGTGTCCCCTGTCATTAGGAGTGTCCCCAGTCAATTAGGAGTGCATCCTGTCATTTAGGAGTGACTCCTGTGAATTAGGAGTGCCCCTGTCAATTATGAGTGCCCCCTGTCAATTGGGAGTGACTCCTGTCAATTAGGAGTTTCCCCTGTCAATTATGAGTGTCCCCTGTCAATTAGGAGTGCCCTCTGTCAAATATTCGTGTCCCCTGTCAATTAGGAGTGTCCCCTTTCAATTAGGAGTGTCCCCTGTCAAATAGTAGTGTCCCCTGTCAATTAGGAGTGTCCCCTGTCAATTAGGAGTGCCCTCTGTCAAATAGTAGTGTCCCCTGTCAATTTGTAGTGCCCCTTGTCAATTAGGAGTGTGCCCTGTCATTCAGGAGTGTCTGCTGACAATTTGGAGTGTCCCCTGTCAATTAGGAGTGTCCTCTGTCAATTAGTCGTGTCCCCTGTCAATTAAGAGTGTCCCCTGTCAATTAGGAGTGAACCCTGACATTTGGAGTGCCTGCTGACAATTGGGAGTGCCCTCTGTCAATTAGGAGTGTCCGCTGTCAATTAGGAGTGTCCCCTGTCAATTGGGCGTGTCTCATGTGAATTAGGAGTAACTCATGTCAATTTGGAGAACCCCCTGTCAATTAGCAGGGTCCCCTGTCTATTAGGAGTAAGAACTGTGAATTAGGAGTTTCCTCCTGTCAAATAGGAGTGACTCCTGTCAATTAGGAGTAACCCCCGCCAATTAGTCGTATCCCCAGTCAACTAGGAGTGCCTCCTGTCAATTAGGAGTGCCCGCTGTCAATTTGGAAAGCCCCCTGTCAATTAGGAGTGCCCCCTGTCAATTAGGAGTTTCCCTGGCAATTAGGAGTGTCCCCTGTCAATTAGGAGTGACTCCTATGAATTCGGAGTGTCCCTGTCATTTCGGAGTGTCCCCTGTAAATTGGACGTTACTCCAGTCAATTAGGAGTGTCCCCTGTCAATTAGGAGTGTCCCCCGTCGATTAGGAGTGCCCTCTGTCAATTAGGAGTGTCCCCTGTCAATAAGGAGTGACTCCTATGAATTAGGACAGCCCCTGTCATTTAGGAGTGTCCCCTGTCAATTGGACGTGCCTCCTGTCAATTAGGAGTGACTGCGATGAATTAGGAGTGCCCTCTGTCAATTAGGAGTGCCCCTGTCAATTACGAGTGCCCCCTGTCAATTGGGCGTGCCTCCTGTCAATTAGGAGTGACTCCAGTCAAAACGGAATGTCCCCTGTCAATTAGGAGTGACTCCAGTCAAAAAGGAATGTCCCCTGTCAATTAGGAGTGTCCCCTGTCAATTTGGAGTGCCCTCTGTCAATAAGGAGTGCCCCCTGTCAATTGGGAGTGACTACTGTCAATTAGGAGTGTCCCCTGTCAATTAGGAGTGTCCCGTGTCAATTTGGATTGCCCTCTGTCAAGTAGGAGCGCCTCTGTCAACTAGGAGTGACTCCTGTCAATTAGGAGTGTCCCCTGTCAATTAGGAGTAACTCCGGACAATTTGGAGTGACTCATGTCAATTGGGAGTGACTCCTGTCAATTGGGAGTGTCACCTGTCAATTAGGAGTGACTCCTATGAATTAGGAGTGCCCCTGTCAATTAGGAGTGCCCCCTGTCAACTGGGCGTGCCTCCTGTCAATTAGGAGTGACTCCAGTCAAAAAGGAGTGTCCCCTGTCAATTAGGAGTGTCCCCTGTCAATTAGGAGTGCTCTCTGTCAATTAGGAGTGTCCCCTGTCAAGTAGGAGTGACTACTGTGAATTAGGAGGGCCCCTGTCAATTAGGAGAGCCCCCTGTCAATTAGGAGTGTCCCATGTCAATTAGTCGTGTCCCCTGTCAATTAGGAGTGACTCATGACAATTTGGAGAACCCCCTGTCAATTAGCAGTGTCCCCTGTCTATTAGGAGTAACCACTGTGAATTAGGAGTTTCCTCCTGTCAAATAGGAGTGACTCCTGACAATTAGGAGTAACCCCCGCCAATTAGTAGTATCCCCAGTCAACTAGGAGTGCCTCCTGTCAATTAGGAGTGCCCGCTGTCAATTAGGAGAGCCCCCTGTCAATTAGGAGTGTCCCCTGTCAATTAGCAGTGTCCCGGACAATTAGGAGTGACTCCTGTGAATTAGGAGTGACTGCTGTCAATTGGGAGTGACTCGTGTCAATTAGGAGTGTCCCCTTTCAATTAGGAGTGTCCCGTGTCAATTAGGAGTGCCCGCTTTCAGATAGGAGCGCCCCTGTCAATTAGGAGTGACTCCTGTCAATTAGGAGTGTCCCCTGTCAATTAGGAGTGACGCCGGACAATTTGGAGTGACTCATGTCAATTGGGAGTGACTCCTGTTAATTAGGTGTGTCACCTGTCAATTAGGAGTGACTCCTATGAATTAGGAGTGCCCCTGTCAATTAGGAGTGCCCCCTGTCAATTGGGCGTGCCTCCTGTCAATTAGGAGTGACTCCAGTCAAAAAGGAGTGTCCCCTGTCAATTAGGAGTGTCCCTTGTCAATTAGGATTGCCCTCTGTCAATTAGGAGTGTCCCCTGTCAGTTAGGAGTGACTACTGTGAATTAGGAGGGCCCCTGTCAATTAGGAGAGCCCCCTGTCAATTGGGAGTGACTCCTGTCAAATAGGAGTGTCCCCTGTCAATTATGAGTGTCCCCTGTCAATTAGGAGTTTCCCCTTTCAATTAGGAGTGACTCCTGACAATTTGGAGTAACCCCCGCCAATTAGTCGTATCCCCAGTCAACTAGGAGTGCCTCCTGTCAATTAGGAGTGCCCGCTGTCAATTAGGAGAGCCCCCTGTCAATTAGGAGTGCCCCCTGTCAATTAGCAGTTTCCCTGGCAATTAGGAGTGTCCCCTGTCAATTAGGAGTGACTCCTATGAATTCGGAGTGTCCCTGTCATTTAGGAGTGTCCCCTGTCAATTGGACGTTACTCCAGTCAATTAGGAGTGTCCCCTGTCAATTAGGAGTGTCCCCCGTCGATTAGGAGTGCCCTCTGTTAATTAGGAGTGTCCCCTGTCAATAAGGAGTGACTCCTATGAATTAGGACAGCCCCTGTCATTTAGGAGTGTCCCCTGTCAATTGGACGTGCCTCCTGTCAATTAGGAGTGACTGCGATGAATTAGGAGTGCCCTCTGTCAATTAGGAGTGCCCCTGTCAATTACGAGTGCCCCCTGTCAATTGGGCGTGCCTCCTGTCAATTAGGAGTGACTCCAGTCAAAACGGAATGTCCCCTGTCAATTAGGAGTGACTCCAGTCAAAAAGGAATGTCCCCTGTCAATTAGGAGTGTCCCCTGTCAATTAGGAGTGCCCTCTGTCAATAAGGAGTGCCCCCTGTCAATTGGGAGTGACTACTGTCAATTAGGAGTGTCCCCTGTCAATTAGGAGTGTCCCGTGTCAATTAGGAGTGCCCTCTGTCACGTAGGAGCGCCTCTGTCAACTAGGAGTGACTCCTGTCAATTAGGAGTGTCCCCTGTCAATTAGGAGTAACTCCGGACAATTTGGAGTGACTCATGTCAATTGGGAGTGACTCCTGTCAATTGGGAGTGTCACCTGTCAATTAGGAGTGACTCCTATGAATTAGGAGTGCCCCTGTCAATTAGGAGTGCCCCCTGTCAACTGGGCGTGCCTCCTGTCAATTAGGAGTGACTCCAGTCAAAAAGGAGTGTCCCCTGTCAATTAGGAGTGTCCCCTGTCAATTAGGAGTGCTCTCTGTCAATTAGGAGTGTCCCCTGTCAAGTAGGAGTGACTACTGTGAATTAGGAGGGCCCCTGTCAATTAGGAGAGCCCCCTGTCAATTAGGAGTGTCCCATGTCAATTAGTCGTGTCCCCTGTCAATTAGGAGTGACTCATGTCAATTTGGAGAATCCCCTGTCAATTAGCAGTGTCCCCTGTCTATTAGGAGTAACCACTGTGAATTAGGAGTTTCCTCCTGTCAAATAGGAGTGACTCCTGACAATTAGGAGTAACCCCCGCCAATTAGTAGTATCCCCAGTCAACTAGGAGTGCCTCCTGTCAATTAGGGTTGCCCGCTGTCAATTAGGAGAGCCCCCTGTCAATTAGGAGTGTCCCCTGTCAATTAGCAGTGTCCCGGACAATTAGGAGTGACTCCTGTGAATTAGGAGTGACTGCTGTCAATTGGGAGTGACTCGTGTCAATTAGGAGTGTCCCCTTTCAATTAGGAGTGTCCCGTGTCAATTAGGAGTGCCCGCTTTCAAATAGGAGCGCCCCTGTCAATTAAGAGTGACACCTGTCAATTAGGAGTGTCCCCTGTCAATTAGGAGTGACTCCGGACAATTTGGAGTGACTCATGTCAATTGTGAGTGACTCCTGTCAATTAGGTGTGTCACCTGTCAATTAGGAGTGACTCCTATGAATTAGGAGTGCCCCTGTCAATTAGGAGTGCCCCCTGTCAATTGGGCGTGCCTCCTGTCAATTAGGAGTGACTCCAGTCAAAAAGGAGTGTCCCCTGTCAATTAGGAGTGTCCCCTGTCAATTAGGATTGCCCTCTGTCAATTAGGAGTGTCCCCTGTCAGTTAGAAGTGACTACTGTGAATTAGGAGGGCCCCTGTCAATTAGGAGAGCCCACTGTCAATTTGGAGTGACTGCTGTCAAATAGGAGTGTCCCCTGTCAATTATGAGTGTCCCCTGTCAATTCGGAGTTTCCCCTTTCAATTAGGAGTGACTCCGGACAATTTGGAGTGACTCATGTCAATTGGGAGTGACTACTGTCAATTAGGAGTGTCACCTGTCAATTAGGAGTGACACCTGTCAATAAGGATTGCCCTCTGTCAATTAGGAGTGTCCCCTGTCAGTTAGGAGTGACTACTGTGAATTAGGAGGGCCCCTGTCAATTAGGAAAGCCCCCTGTCAATTAGGAGTGCCCTCTGTCAAGTAGGAGCGCCCCTGTCAATTAGGAGTGACTCCTGTCAATTAGGAGTGTCCCCTGTCAATTAGGAGTGACTCCGGACAATTTGGAGTGACTCATGTCAATTGGGAGTGACTACTGTCAATTAGGAGTGTCACCTGTCAATTAGGAGTGACACCTGTGAATTAGGAGTGCCCCTGTCAATTAGGATTGACTCCTGTCAATTAATCGTGTCCCCCGTCAATTCGGAGTGACTCCTGTCAATTTGGAGTGCCGGCTTTCAATTAGGATTCCCCTCTGTCAATTAGGAGTGTCCATGTCAATTAGCAGTGCCTCCTGTCAATTCGGAGTGACTCCAGTCAATTAGGAGTGACTCCTGTCAATTAGGAGTGACTCCTGTGAATTAGGAGTGCCCCTGTCAATTAGGAGGGCCTCCTGTCAATTAGGAACGTCCTTTGTCAATTGGGAGTGACTCCTGTCAATAAGGAGTGACTCCTGTCAATTGGGAACGTCCTCTGTCAATTAGGAGTATCCACTGTCAATTAGCGGTGTCGCCTGTCAATTAGGAGTGTCCCCTGTCAATTAGGAGTGTCCCCTGTCAATTCGGAGTGACTCCTGTGAATTAGGAGTGCCCCTGTCAATTAGGAGTTTACCTGTCAATTAGCATTGTCTCCTGTCAATTGGTAGAGCCTCCTGTCAATTGGGAGAGTCCCCTGTCAAATAGGAATCCCCCCTGTCAATTAGGAGTGTCCATGTCAATTAGCAGTTTCTCCTGTCAATTGGGAGTGACTCCTGTCAAGTAGCAGTGGGCCCTGTCAAGTAGGAGTGCTCCCTGTCAATTAGGAGTGACCCCTGTCAATTAGCAGTGTACCCTGTCGATTAGGAGTGTCCCCGTCATTAGGAGTAACTCCGGACAATTTGGAGTGACTCGTGTCAATTGGGAGTGACTCCTGTCAATTGGGAGTGTCACCTGTCAATTAGGAGTGACTCCTATGAATTAGGAGTGCCCCTGTCAATTAGGAGTGCCCCCTGTAAATTGGGCGTGCCTCCTGTCAATTAGGAGTGACTCCAGTCAAAAAGGAGTGTCCCCTGTCAATTAGGAGTGTCCCCTGTCAATTAGGAGTGCTCTCTGTCAATTAGGAGTGTCCCCTGTCAAGTAGGAGTGACTACTGTGAATTAGGAGGGCCCCTGTCAATTAGGAGAGCCCCCTGTCAATTAGGAGTGTCCCCAGTCAATTTGGAGTGAATCCTGTCATTTAGGAGTGACTCCTGTGAATTTGGAGTGCCCCTCTCAATTAGGAGTGTCCCCTGTCAATTAGGAGTGCCCTCTGTCAAATAGTAGTGTCCCCAGTCAATTAGTAGTGTCCCCTGTCAATTACGAGTGTCCCCGGTCAATTAGGAGTGTCTGCTGACAATTTGGAGTGTCCCCTGTCAATTAGGAGTGTCCTCTGTCAATTAGCAGTGTCCCCTGTCAATTAGGAGTGACTCCTGTCAATTAAGAGTGTCCCCTGTCAATTAGCATTGTCCCGGACAATTAGGAGTGACTCCTGTGAATTAGGAGTGACTGCTGTCAATTGGGAGTGACTCGTGTCAAGTAGGAGTGCCCCCTGTCAATTGGGAGTGACTACTGTCAATTAGGAGTGTCCCCTGTCAATTTGGAGTGTCCCGTGTCAATTATGAGTGCCCTCTGTCAAGTAGGAGCGCCTCTGTCAATTAGGAGTAACTCCTGTCAATTAGGAGTGTCCCCTGTCAATTAGGAGTAACTCCGGACAATTTGGAGTGACTCGTGTCAATTGGGAGTGACTCCTGTCAATTGGGAGTGTCACCTGTCAATTAGGAGTGACTCCTATGAATTAGGAGTGCCCCTGTCAATTAGGAGTGCCCCCTGTAAATTGGGCGTGCCTCCTGTCAATTAGGAGTGACTCCAGTCAAAAAGGAGTGTCCCCTGTCAATTAGGAGTGTCCCCTGTCAATTAGGAGTGCTCTCTGTCAATTAGGAGTGTCCCCTGTCAAGTAGGAGTGACTACTGTGAATTAGGAGGGCCCCTGTCAATTAGGAGAGCCCCCTGTCAATTAGGAGTGTCCCATGTCAATTAGTCGTGTCCCCTGTCAATTAGGAGTGACTCATGTCAATTTGGAGAACCCCCTGTCAATTAGGAGTGTCCCCTGTCTATTAGGAGTAACCACTGTGAATTAGGAGTTTCCTCCTGTCAAATAGGAGTGACTCCTGACAATTAGGAGTAACCCCCGCCAATTAGTCGTATCCCCAGTCAACTAGGAGTGCCTCCTGTCAATTAGGAGTGCCCGCTGTCAATTAGGAGAGCCCCCTGTCAATTAGGAGTGTCCCCTGTCAATTAGCAGTGTCCCGGACAATTAGGAGTGACTCCTGTGAATGAGGAGTGACTGCTGTCAATTGGGAGTGACTCGTGTCAATTAGGAGTGTCCCCTGTCAATTAGGAGTGTCCCGTGTCAATTAGGAGTGCCCTCTGCCAGATAGGAGCGCCCCTGTCAATAAGGAGTGACTCCTGTCAATTAGGAGTGCCCTCTGTCAATTAGGATTGTCCCCTGTCAATTAGGAGTGTCCCTTCTCAATTGGGCGTGTCTCATGTCAATTAGGAGTGACTCATGTCAATTTGGAGAACACCCTTTCAATTAGCAGTGTCCCCTGTCAATAAGGAGTAACCACTGTGAATTAGGAGTTTCCTCCTGTCAAATAGGAGTGACTCCTGTCAATTAGGAGTAACCCCCGCCAATTAGTAGTATCCCCAGTCAACTAGGAGTGCCTCCTGTCAATTAGGAGTGCCCGCTGTCAATTAGGAGAGCCCCCTGTCAATTAGGAGTGTCCCCTGTCAATTAGCAGTTTCCCGGGCAATTAGGAGTGACTCCTGTGAATTAGGAGTGACTGCTGTCAATTGGGAGTGACTCGTGTCAATTAGGAGTGTCCCCAGTCAATTGGGCGCGCCCCCTGTCAATTAGGAGTGTCGCTGTCAATTAGGAGTTACTCCAGTCAATTAGGAGTGTCCCCTGTCAATTAGGAGTGTCCCCCGTCAATTAGGATTGCCCTCTGTCAATTAGGAGTGCCCCTGTCAATTAGGAGTGACTGCTGTCAATTAGGAGTGTCCCCTGTCAATTAGCAGTGTCCCGGACAATTAGGAGTGACTCCTGTGAATTAGGAGTGACTGCTGTCAATTGGGAGTGACTCGTGTCAAGTAGGAGTGTCCCCTGTCAATTGGGCGCGCCCCCTGTCAATTAGGAGTGTCGCTGTCAATTAGGAGTTACTCCAGTCAATTAGGAGTGTCCCCTGTCAATTAGGAGTGTCCCCCGTCGATTAGGAGTGCCCTCTGTCAATTAGGAGTGTCCCCTGTCAATAAGGAGTGACTCCTATGAATTAGGACAGCCCCTGTCATTTAGGAGTGTCCCCTGTCAATTGGACGTGCCTCCTGTCAATTAGGAGTGACTGCGATGAATTAGGAGTGCCCTCTGTCAATTAGGAGTGCCCCTGTCAATTACGAGTGCCCCCTGTCAATTGGGCGTGCCTCCTGTCAATTAGGAGTGACTCCAGTCAAAACGGAATGTCCCCTGTCAATTAGGAGTGACTCCAGTCAAAAAGGAATGTCCCCTGTCAATTAGGAGTGTCCCCTGTCAATTTGGAGTGCCCTCTGTCAATAAGGAGTGCCCCCTGTCAATTGGGAGTGACTACTGTCAATTAGGAGTGTCCCCTGTCAATTAGGAGTGTCCCGTGTCAATTAGGAGTGCCCTCTGTCAAGTAGGAGCGCCTCTGTCAACTAGGAGTGACTCCTGTCAATTAGGAGTGTCCCCTGTCAATTAGGAGTAACTCCGGACAATCTGGAGTGACTCATGTCAATTGGGAGTGACTCCTGTCAATTGGGAGTGTCACCTGTCAATTAGGAGTGACTCCTATGAATTAGGAGTGCCCCTGTCAATTAGGAGTGCCCCCTGTCAACTGGGCGTGCCTCCTGTCAATTAGGAGTGACTCCAGTCAAAAAGGAGTGTCCCCTGTCAATTAGGAGTGTCCCCTGTCAATTAGGAGTGCTCTCTGTCAATTAGGAGTGTCCCCTGTCAAGTAGGAGTGACTACTGTGAATTAGGAGGGCCCCTGTCAATTAGGAGAGCCCCCTGTCAATTAGGAGTGTCCCATGTCAATTAGTCGTGTCCCCTGTCAATTAGGAGTGACTCATGGCAATTTGGAGAACCCCCTGTCAATTAGCAGTGTCCCCTGTCTATTAGGAGTAACCACTGTGAATTAGGAGTTTCCTCCTCTCAAATAGGAGTGACTCCTGACAATTAGGAGTAACCCCCGTCAATTAGTAGTATCCCCAGTCAACTAGGAGTGCCTCCTGTCAATTAGGGTTGCCCGCTGTCAATTAGGAGAGCCCCCTGTCAATTAGGAGTGTCACGTGTCAATTAGCAGTGTCCCGGACAATTAGGAGTGACTCCTGTGAATTAGGAGTGACTGCTGTCAATTGGGAGTGACTCGTGTCAATTAGGAGTGTCCCCTTTCAATTAGGAGTGTCCCGTGTCAATTTGGAGTGCCCGCTTTCAGATAGGAGCGCCCCTGTCAATTAGGAGTGACTCCTGTCAATTAGGAGTGTCCCCTGTCAATTAGGAGTGACGCCGGACAATTTGGAGTGACTCATGTCAATTGGGAGTGACTCCTGTCAATTAGGTGTGTCACCTGTCAATTAGGAGTGACTCCTATGAATTAGGAGTGCCCCTGTCAATTAGGAGTGCCCCCTGTCAATTGGGCGTGCCTCCTGTCAATTAGGAGTGACTCCAGTCAAAAAGGAGTGTCCCCTGTCAATTAGGAGTGTCCCCTGTCAATTAGGATTGCCCTCTGTCAATTAGGAGTGTCCCCTGTCAGTTAGGAGTGACTACTGTGAATTAGGAGGGCCCCTGTCAATTAGGAGAGCCCCCTGTCAATTGGGAGTGACTCCTGTCAAATAGGAGTGTCCCCTGTCAATTATGAGTGTCCCCTGTCAATTAGGAGTTTCCCCTTTCAATTAGGAGTGACTCCGGACAATTTGGAGTGACTCATGTCAATTGGGAGTGACTACTGTCAATTAGGAGTGTCACCTGTCAATTAGGAGTGACTCCTGTCAATAAGGATTGCCCTCTGTCAATTAGGAGTGTCCCCTGTCAGTTAGGAGTGACTACTGTGAATTAGGAGGGCCCCTGTCAATTAGGAGAGCCCCCTGTCAATTAGGAGTGCCCTCTGTCAAGTAGGAGCGCCCCTGTCAATTAGGAGTGACTCCTGTCAATTAGGAGTGTCCCCTGTCAATTAGGAGTGACTCCGGACAATTTGGAGTGACTCATGTCAATTGGGAGAGACTACTGTCACTTAGTAGTGTCACCTGTCAATTAGGAGTGACACCTGTGAATTAGGAATGCCCCTGTCAATTAGGATTGACTCCTGTCAATTAATCTTGTCCCCCGTCAATTCGGAGTGACTCCTGTCAATTTGGAGTGCCGGCTTTCAATTAGGATTCCCCTCTGTCAATTAGGAGTGTCCATGTCAATCAGCAGTGCCTCCTGTCAATTCGGAGTGACTCCAGTAAATTAGGAGTGACTCCTGTCAATTAGGAGTGACTCCTGTGAATTAGGAGTGCCCCTGTCAATTAGGAGGGCCTCCTGACAATTACGAACGTCCTTTGTCAATTGGGAGTGACTCCTGTCAATAAGGAGTGACACCTGTCAATTGGGAACGTCCTCTGTCAATTAGGAGTATCCACTGTCAATTAGCGGTGTCCCCTGTCAATTAGGAGTGTCCCCTGTCAATTAGGAGTGTCCCCTGTCAATTCGGAGTGACTCCTGTGAATTAGGAGTGCCCCTGTCAATTAGGAGTTTATCTGTCAATTAGCATTGTCTCCTGTCAATTGGTAGAGCCTCCTGTCAATTGGGAGAGTCCCCTGTCAAATAGGAATCCCCCCTGTCAATTAGGAGTGTCCATGTCAATTAACAGTGTCTCCTGTCAATTGGGAGTGACTCCTGTCAAGTAGCAGTGGGCCCTGCCAAGTAGGAGTGCTCCCTGTCAATTAGGAGTGACCCCTGTCAATTAGCAGTGTACCCTGTCGATTAGGAGTGTCCCCTGTCATTAGGAGTGTCCCCAGTCAATTAGGAGTGAATCCTGTCATTTAGGAGTGACTCCTGTGAATTTGGAGTGCCCCTGTCAATTAGGAGTGTCCCCTGTCAATTAGGAGTGCCCTCTGTCAAATAGCAGTGTCCGCAGTCAATTTGTAGTGTCCCCTGTCAATTACGAGTGTCCCCTGTCAATTAGGAGTGTCTGCTGACAATTTGGAGTGTCCCCTGTCAATTTGGAGTGTCCTCTGTCAATTAGCAGTGTCCCCTGTCAATTAGGAGTGACTCCTGTCAATTAAGAGTGTCCCCTGTCAATTAGCAGTGTCCCGGACAATTAGGAGTGACGCCTGTGAATTAGGAGTGACTGCTGTCAATTGGGAGTGACTCGTGTCAAGTAGGAGTGCCCCCTGTCAATTGGGAGTGACTACTGTCAATTAGGAGTGTCCGCTGTCAATTAGGAGTGTCCCGTGTCAATTATGAGTGCCCTCTGTCAAGTAGGAGCGCCTCTGTCAATTAGGAGTAACTCCGGACAATTTGGAGTGACTCGTGTCAATTGGGAGTGACTCCTGTCAATTGGGAGTGTCACCTGTCAATTAGGAGTGACTCCTATGAATTAGGAGTGCCCCTGTCAATTAGGAGTGCCCCCTGTCAATTGGGCGTGCCTCCTGTCAATTAGGAGTGACTCCAGTCAAAAAGGAGTGTCCCCTGTCAATTAGGAGTGTCCCCTGTCAATTAGGAGTGCTCTCTGTCAATTAGCAGTGTCCCCTGTCAAGTAGGAGTGACTACTGTGAATGAGGAGGGCCCCTGTCAATTAGGAGAGCCCCCTGTCAATTAGGAGTGTCCCATGTCAATTAGTCGTGTCCCCTGTCAATTAGGAGTGACTCATGTCAATTTGGAGAACCCCCTGTTAATTAGCAGTGTCCCCTGTCTATTAGGAGTAACCACTGTGAATTAGGAGTTTCCTCCTGTCAAATAGGAGTGACTCCTGACAATTAGGAGTAACCCCCGCCAATTAGTAGTATCCCCAGTCAACTAGGAGTGCCTCCTGTCAATTAGGAGTGCCCGCTGTCAATTAGGAGAGCCCCCTGTCAATTAGGAGTGTCCCCTGTCAATTAGCAGTGTCCCGGACAATTAGGTGTGACTCCTGTGAATTAGGAGTGACTGCTGTCAATTGGGAGTGACTCGTGTCAATTAGGAGTGTCCCCTGTCAATTAGGAGTGTCCCGTGTCAATTAGGAGTGCCCTCTGCCAGATAGGAGCGCCCCTGTCAATTAGGAGTGACTCCTGTCAATTAGGAGTGTCCCCTGTCAATTAGGAGTGACTCCGGACAATTTGGAGTGACTCATGTCAATTGGGAGTGACTCCTGTCAATTAGGTGTGTCACCTGTCAATTAGGAGTGACTCCTATGAATTAGGAGTGCCCCTGTCAATTAGGAGTGCCCCCTGTCAATTGGGCGTGCCTCCTGTCAATTAGGAGTGACTCCAGTCAAAAAGGAGTGTCCCCTGTCAATTAGGAGTGTCCCCTGTCAATTAGGAGTGCCCTCTGTCAATTAGGAGTGTCCCCTGTCAGTTAGGAGTGACTACTGTGAATTAGGAGGGCCCCTGTCAATTAGGAGAGCCCCCTGTCAATTGGGAGTGACTCCTGTCAAATAGGAGTGTCCCCTGTCAATTATGAGTGTCCCCTGTCAGTTAGGAGTGTCCCGTGTCAATTAGGAGTGCCCTCTGTCAAGTAGGAGCGCCCCTGTCAATTAGGAGTGACTCCTGTCAATTAGGAGTGTCCCCTGTCAATTAGGAGTGACTCCGGACAATTTGGAGTGACTCATGTCAATTGGGAGTGACTACTGTCAATTAGGAGTGTCACCTGTCAATTAGGAGTGACACTGTGAATTAGGAGTGCCCCTGTCAATTAGGATTGACTCCTGTCAATTAATCGTGTCCCCCGTCAATTCGGAGTGGCTCCTGTCAATTTGGAGTGCCGGCTTTCAATTAGGATTCCCCTCTGTCAATTAGGAGTGTCCATGTCAATTAGCAGTGCCTCCTGTCAATTCGGAGTGACTCCAGTCAATTAGGAGTGACTCCTGTCAATTAGGAGTGACTCCTGTGAATTAGGAGTGCCCCTGTCAATTAGGAGGGCCTCCTGACAATTACGAACGTCCTTTGTCAATTGGGAGTGACTCCTGTCAATAAGGAGTGACTCCTGTCAATTGGGAACGTCCTCTGTCAATTAGGAGTATCCACTGTCAATTAGCGGTGTCCCCTGTCAATTAGGAGTGTCCCCTGTCAATTAGGAGTGTCCCCTGTCAATTCGGAGTGACTCCTGTGAATTAGGAGTGCCCCTGTCAATTAGGAGTTTATCTGTCAATTAGCATTGTCTCCTGTCAATTGGTAGAGCCTCCTGTCAATTGGGAGAGTCCCCTGTCAAATAGGAATCCCCCCTGTCAATTAGGAGTGTCCATGTCAATTAACAGTGTCTCCTGTCAATTGGGAGTGACTCCTGTCAAGTAGCAGTGGGCCCTGTCAAGTAGGAGTGCTCCCTGTCAATTAGGAGTGACCCCTGTCAATTAGCAGGGTACCCTGTCGATTAGGAGTGTCCCCTGTCATTAGGAGTGTCCCCAGTCAATTAGGAGTGAATCCTGTCATTTAGGAGTGACTCCTGTGAATTTGGAGTGCCCCTGTCAATTAGGAGTGTCCCCTGTCAATTAGGAGTGCCCTCTGTCAAATAGTGGTGTCCGCAGTCAATTTGTAGTGTCCCCTGTCAATTACGAGTGTCCCCTGTCAATTAGGAGTGTCTGCTGACAATTTGGAGTGTCCCCTGTCAATTAGCAGGGTACCCTGTCGATTAGGAGTGTCCCCTGTCATTAGGAGTGTCCCCAGTCAATTAGGAGTGAATCCTGTCATTTAGGAGTGACTCCTGTGAATTTGGAGTGCCCCTGTCAATTAGGAGTGTCCCCTGTCAATTAGGAGTGCCCTCTGTCAAATAGTAGTGTCCGCAGTCAATTTGTAGTGTCCCCTGTCAATTACGAGTGTCCCCTGTCAATTAGGAGTGTCTGCTGACAATTTGGAGTGTCCCCTGTCAATTAGGAGTGTCCTCTGTCAATTAGTAGTGTCCCCTGTCAATTAGGAGTGTCCCCTGTCAAATAGGAGTGACTCCTGACATTTGGAGTGACTGCTGTCAATTGGGAGTGACTCCTGTCAGTTAGGAGTGTCCGCTGCCAATTAGGTGTGCCTCCTGTCAGTTAGGAGTGACTCCTGTCAATTAGGAGTGACTCCTGTCAATTTGGAGTTACTCCTGTCAATTAGGAGTGCCCTCTGTCAATTAGGATTGTCCCCTGTCAATTAGGAGTGTCCCTTGTCAATTGGGCGTGTCTCATGTCAATTAGGAGTGACTCATGTCAATTTGGAGAACACCCTTTCAATTAGCAGTGTCCCCTGTCAATAAGGAGTAACCACTGTGAATTAGGAGTTTCCCCCTGTCAAATAGGAGTGACTCCTGTCAATTAGGAGTAACCCCCGCCAATTAGTAGTATCCCCAGTCATCTAGGAGTGCCTCCTGTCAATTAGGAGTGCCCGCTGTCAATTAGGAGAGCACCCTGTCAATTAGGAGTGTCCCCTGTCAATTAGGAGTGCCCTCTGTCAATTAGGATTGTCCCCTGTCAATTAGGAGTGTCCCTCGTCAATTGGGCGTGTCTCATGTCAATTAGGAGTGACTCATGTCAATTTGGAGAACACCCTTTCAATTAGCAGTGTCCCCTGTCAATAAGGAGTAACCACTGTGAATTAGGAGTTTCCTCCTGTCAAATAGGAGTGACTCCTGTCAATTAGGAGTAACCCCCGCCAATTAGTAGTATCCCCAGTCAACTAGGAGAGCCCCCTGTCAATTAGGAGTGTCCCCTGTCAATTAGCAGTTTCCCGGGCAATTAGGAGTGACTCCTGTGAATTAGGAGTGACTGCTGTCAATTGGGAGTGACTCGTGTCAATTAGGAGTGTCCCCAGTCAATTGGGCGCGCCCCCTGTCAATTAGGAGTGTCGCTGTCAATTAGGAGTTACTCCAGTCAATTAGGAGTGTCCCCTGTCAATTAGGAGTGTCCCCCGTCAATTAGGATTGCCCTCTGTCAATTAGGAGTGCCCCTGTCAATTAGGAGTGACTGCTGTCAATTAGGAGTGTCCCCTGTCAATTAGCAGTGTCCCGGACAATTAGGAGTGACTCCTGTGAATTAGGAGTGACTGCTGTCAATTGGGAGTGACTCGTGTCAAGTAGGAGTGTCCCCTGTCAATTGGGCGCGCCCCCTGTCAATTAGGAGTGTCGCTGTCAATTAGGAGTTACTCCAGTCAATTAGGAGTGTCCCCTGTCAATTAGGAGTGTCCCCCGTCGATTAGGAGTGCCCTCTGTCAATTAGGAGTGTCCCCTGTCGATAAGGAGTGACTCCTATGAATTAGGACAGCCCCTGTCATTTAGGAGTGTCCCCTGTCAATTGGACGTGCCTCCTGTCAATTAGGAGTGACTGCGATGAATTAGGAGTGCCCTCTGTCAATTAGGAGTGCCCCTGTCAATTACGAGTGCCCCCTGTCAATTGGGCGTGCCTCCTGTCAATTAGGAGTGACTCCAGTCAAAACGGAATGTCCCCTGTCAATTAGGAGTGACTCCAGTCAAAAAGGAATGTCCCCTGTCAATTAGGAGTGTCCCCTGTCAATTTGGAGTGCCTTCTGTCAATAAGGAGTGCCCCCTGTCAATTGGGAGTGACTACTGTCAATTTGGAGTGTCCCCTGTCAATTAGGAGTGTCCCGTGTCAATTAGGAGTGCCCTCTGTCAAGTAGGAGCGCCTCTGTCAACTAGGAGTGACTCCTGTCAATTAGGAGTGTCCCCTGTCAATTAGGAGTAACTCCGGACAATTTGGAGTGACTCATGTCAATTGGGAGTGACTCCTGTCAATTGGGAGTGTCACCTGTCAATTAGGAGTGACTCCTATGAATTAGGAGTGCCCCTGTCAATTAGGAGTGCCCCCTGTCAACTGGGCGTGCCTCCTGTCAATTAGGAGTGACTCCAGTCAAAAAGGAGTGTCCCCTGTCAATTAGGAGTGTCCCCTGTCAATTAGGAGTGCTCTCTGTCAATTAGGAGTGTCCCCTGTCAAGTAGGAGTGACTACTGTGAATTAGGAGGGCCCCTGTCAATTAGGAGAGCCCCCTGTCAATTAGGAGTGTCCCATGTCAATTAGTCGTGTCCCCTGTCAATTAGGAGTGACTCATGGCAATTTGGAGAAACCCCTGTCAATTAGCAGTGTCCCCTGTCTATTAGGAGTAACCACTGTGAATTAGGAGTTTCCTCCTGTCAAATAGGAGTGACTCCTGACAATTAGGAGTAACCCCCGCCAATTAGTAGTATCCCCAGTCAACTAGGAGTGCCTCCTGTCAATTAGGGTTGCCCGCTGTCAATTAGGAGAGCCCCCTGTCAATTAGGAGTGTCACGTGTCAATTAGCAGTGTCCCGGACAATTAGGAGTGACTCCTGTGAATTAGGAGTGACTGCTGTCAATTGGGAGTGACTCGTGTCAATTAGGAGTGTCCCCTTTCAATTAGGAGTGTCCCGTGTCAATTTGGAGTGCCCGCTTTCAGATAGGAGCGCCCCTGTCAATTAGGAGTGACTCCTGTCAATTAGGAGTGTCCCCTGTCAATTAGGAGTGACGCCGGACAATTTGGAGTGACTCATGTCAATTGGGAGTGACTCCTGTCAATTAGGTGTGTCACCTGTCAATTAGGAGTGACTCCTATGAATTAGGAGTGCCCCTGTCAATTAGGAGTGCCCCCTGTCAATTGGGCGTGCCTCCTGTCAATTAGGAGTGACTCCAGTCAAAAAGGAGTGTCCCCTGTCAATTAGGAGTGTCCCCTGTCAATTAGGATTGCCCTCTGTCAATTAGGAGTGTCCCCTGTCAGTTAGGAGTGACTACTGTGAATTAGGAGGGCCCCTGTCAATTAGGAGAGCCCCCTGTCAATTGGGAGTGACTCCTGTCAAATAGGAGTGTCCCCTGTCAATTATGAGTGTCCCCTGTCAATTAGGAGTTTCCCCTTTCAATTAGGAGTGACTCCGGACAATTTGGAGTGACTCATGTCAATTGGGAGTGACTACTGTCAATTAGGAGTGTCACCTGTCAATTAGGAGTGACTCCTGTCAATAAGGATTGCCCTCTGTCAATTAGGAGTGTCCCCTGTCAGTTAGGAGTGACTACTGTGAATTAGGAGGGCCCCTGTCAATTAGGAGAGCCCCCTGTCAATTAGGAGTGCCCTCTGTCAAGTAGGAGCGCCCCTGTCAATTAGGAGTGACTCCTGTCAATTAGGAGTGTCCCCTGTCAATTTGGAGTGACTCCGGACAATTTGGAGTGACTCATGTCAATTGGGAGAGACTACTGTCACTTAGTAGTGTCACCTGTCAATTAGGAGTGACACCTGTGAATTAGGAATGCCCCTGTCAATTAGGATTGACTCCTGTCAATTAATCTTGTCCCCCGTCAATTCGGAGTGACTCCTGTCAATTTGGAGTGCCGGCTTTCAATTAGGATTCCCCTCTGTCAATTAGGAGTGTCCATGTCAATCAGCAGTGCCTCCTGTCAATTCGGAGTGACTCCAGTAAATTAGGAGTGACTCCTGTCAATTAGGAGTGACTCCTGTGAATTAGGAGTGCCCCTGTCAATTAGGAGGGCCTCCTGACAATTACGAACGTCCTTTGTCACTTGGGAGTGACTCCTGTCAATAAGGAGTGACTCCTGTCAATTGGGAACGTCCTCTGTCAATTAGGAGTATCCATTGTCAATTAGCGGTGTCCCCTGTCAATTAGGAGTGTCCCCTGTCAATTAGGAGTGTCCCCTGTCAATTCGGAGTGACTCCTGTGAATTAGGAGTGCCCCTGTCAATTAGGAGTTCATCTGTCAATTAGCATTGTCTCCTGTCAATTGGTAGAGCCTCCTGTCAATTGGGAGAGTCCCCTGTCAAATAGGAATCCCCCCTGTCAATTAGGAGTGTCCATGTCAATTAACAGTGTCTCCTGTCAATTGGGAGTGACTCCTGTCAAGTAGCAGTGGGCCCTGCCAAGTAGGAGTGCTCCCTGTCAATTAGGAGTGACCCCTGTCAATTAGCAGTGTACCCTGTCGATTAGGAGTGTCCCCTGTCATTAGGAGTGTCCCCAGTCAATTAGGAGTGAATCCTGTCATTTAGGAGTGACTCCTGTGAATTTGGAGTGCCCCTGTCAATTAGGAGTGTCCCCTGTCAATTAGGAGTGCCCTCTGTTAAATAGCAGTGTCCGCAGTCAATTTGTAGTGTCCCCTGTCAATTACGAGTGTCCCCTGTCAATTAGGAGTGTCTGCTGACAATTAGCAGTGTCCCCTGTCAATTAGGAGTGACTCCTGTCAATTAAGAGTGTCCCCTGTCAATTAGCAGTGTCCCGGACAATTAGGAGTGACGCCTGTGAATTAGGAGTGACTGCTGTCAATTGGGAGTGACTCGTGTCAAGTAGGAGTGCCCCCTGTCAATTGGGAGTGACTACTGTCAATTAGGAGTGTCCGCTGTCAATTAGGAGTGTCCCGTGTCAATTATGAGTGCCCTCTGTCAAGTAGGAGCGCCTCTGTCAATTAGGAGTAACTCCGGACAATTTGGAGTGACTCGTGTCAATTGGGAGTGACTCCTGTCAATTGGGAGTGTCACCTGTCAATTAGGAGTGACTCCTATGAATTAGGAGTGCCCCTGTCAATTAGGAGTGCCCCCTGTCAATTGGGCGTGCCTCCTGTCAATTAGGAGTGACTCCAGTCAAAAAGGAGTGTCCCCTGTCAATTAGGAGTGTCCCCTGTCAATTAGGAGTGCTCTCTGTCAATTAGCAGTGTCCCCTGTCAAGTAGGAGTGACTACTGTGAATGAGGAGGGCCCCTGTCAATTAGGAGAGCCCCCTGTCAATTAGGAGTGTCCCATGTCAATTAGTCATGTCCCCTGTCAATTAGGAGTGACTCATGTCAATTTGGAGAACCCCCTGTTAATTAGCAGTGTCCCCTGTCTATTAGGAGTAACCACTGTGAATTAGGAGTTTCCTCCTGTCAAATAGGAGAGACTCCTGACAATTAGGAGTAACCCCCGCCAATTAGTAGTATCCCCAGTCAACTAGGAGTGCCTCCTGTCAATTAGGAGTGCCCGCTGTCAATTAGGAGAGCCCCCTGTCAATTAGGAGTGTCCCCTGTCAATTAGCAGTGTCCCGGACAATTAGGTGTGACTCCTGTGAATTAGGAGTGACTGCTGTCAATTGGGAGTGACTCGTGTCAATTAGGAGTGTCCCCTGTCAATTAGGAGTGTCCCATGTCAATTAGGAGTGCCCTCTGCCAGATAGGAGCGCCCCTGTCAATTAGGAGTGACTCCTGTCAATTAGGAGTGTCCCCTGTCAATTAGGAGTGACTCCGGACAATTTGGAGTGACTCATGTCAATTGGGAGTGACTCCTGTCAATTAGGTGTGTCACCTGTCAATTAGGAGTGACTCCTATGAATTAGGAGTGCCCCTGTCAATTAGGAGTGCCCCCTGTCAATTGGGCGTGCCTCCTGTCAATTAGGAGTGACTCCAGTCAAAAAGGAGTGTCCCCTGTCAATTAGGAGTGTCCCCTGTCAATTAGGAGTGCCCTCTGTCAATTAGGAGTGTCCCCTGTCAGTTAGGAGTGACTACTGTGAATTAGGAGGGCCCCTGTCAATTAGGAGAGCCCCCTGTCAATTGGGAGTGACTCCTGTCAAATAGGAGTGTCCCCTGTCAATTATGAGTGTCCCCTGTCAGTTAGGAGTGTCCCGTGTCAATTAGGAGTGCCCTCTGTCAAGTAGGAGCGCCCCTGTCAATTAGGAGTGACTCCTGTCAATTAGGAGTGTCCCCTGTCAATTAGGAGTGACTCCGGACAATTTGGAGTGACTCATGTCAATTGGGAGTGACTACTGTCAATTAGGAGTGTCACCTGTCAATTAGGAGTGACACTGTGAATTAGGAGTGCCCCTGTCAATTAGGATTGACTCCTGTCAATTAATCGTGTCCCCCGTCAATTCGGAGTGGCTCCTGTCAATTTGGAGTGCCGGCTTTCAATTAGGATTCCCCTCTGTCAATTAGGAGTGTCCATGTCAATTAGCAGTGCCTCCTGTCAATTCGGAGTGACTCCAGTCAATTAGGAGTGACTCCTGTCAATTAGGAGTGACTCCTGTGAATTAGGAGTGCCCCTGTCAATTAGGAGGGCCTCCTGACAATTACGAACGTCCTTTGTCAATTGGGAGTGACTCCTGTCAATAAGGAGTGACTCCTGTCAATTGGGAACGTCCTCTGTCAATTAGGAGTATCCACTGTCAATTAGCGGTGTCCCCTGTCAATTAGGAGTGTCCCCTGTCAATTAGGAGTGTCCCCTGTCAATTCGGAGTGACTCCTGTGAATTAGGAGTGCCCCTGTCAATTAGGAGTTTATCTGTCAATTAGCATTGTCTCCTGTCAATTGGTAGAGCCTCCTGTCAATTGGGAGAGTCCCCTGTCAAATAGGAATCCCCCCTGTCAATTAGGAGTGTCCATGTCAATTAACAGTGTCTCCTGTCAATTGGGAGTGACTCCTGTCAAGTAGCAGTGGGCCCTGTCAAGTAGGAGTGCTCCCTGTCAATTAGGAGTGACCCCTGTCAATTAGCAGGGTACCCTGTCGATTAGGAGTGTCCCCTGTCATTAGGAGTGTCCCCAGTCAATTAGGAGTGAATCCTGTCATTTAGGAGTGACTCCTGTGAATTTGGAGTGCCCCTGTCAATTAGGAGTGTCCCCTGTCAATTAGGAGTGCCCTCTGTCAAATAGTAGTGTCCGCAGTCAATTTGTAGTGTCCCCTGTCAATTACGAGTGTCCCCTGTCAATTAGGAGTGTCTGTTGACAATTTGGAGTGTCCCCTGTCAATTAGGAGTGTCCTCTGTCAATTAGCAGTGTCCCCTGTCAATTAGGAGTGACTCCTGTCAATTAAGAGTGTCCCCTGTCAATTAGCAGTGTCCCGGACAATTCGGAGTGACTCCTGTGAATTAGGAGTGACTGCTGTCAATTGGGAGTGACTCGTGTCAAGTAGGAGTGCCCCCTGTCAATTGGGAGTGACTACTGTCAATTAGGAGTGTCCGCTGTCAATTAGGAGTGTCCCGTGTCAATTATGAGTGCCCTCTGTCAAGTAGGAGCGCCTCTGTCAATTAGGAGTAACTCCGGACAATTTGGAGTGACTCGTGTCAATTGGGAGTGACTCCTGTCAATTGGGAGTGTCACCTGTCAATTAGGAGTGACTCCTATGAATTAGGAGTGCCCCTGTCAATTAGGAGTGCCCCCTGTCAATTGGGCGTGCCTCCTGTCAATTAGGAGTGACTCCAGTCAAAAAGGAGTGTCCCCTGTCAATTAGGAGTGTCCCCTGTCAATTACGAGTGCTCTCTGTCAATTAGCAGTGTCCCCTGTCAAGTAGGAGTGACTACTGTGAATGAGGAGGGCCCCTGTCAATTAGGAGAGCCCCCTGTCAATTAGGAGTGTCCCATGTCAATTAGTCGTGTCCCCTGTCAATTAGGAGTGACTCATGTCAATTTGGAGAACCCCCTGTTAATTAGCAGTGTCCCCTGTCTATTAGGAGTAACCACTGTGAATTAGGAGTTTCCTCCTGTCAAATAGGAGTGACTCCTGACAATTAGGAGTAACCCCCGCCAATTAGTAGTATCCCCAGTCATCTAGGAGTGCCTCCTGTCAATTAGGAGTGCCCGCTGTCAATTAGGAGAGCCCCCTGTCAATTAGGAGTGTCCCCTGTCAATTAGCAGTTTCCCGGGCAATTAGGAGTGACTCCTGTGAATTAGGAGTGACTGCTGTCAATTGGGAGTGACTCGTGTCAATTAGGAGTGTCCCCTGTCAATTGGGCGCGCCCCCTGTCAATTAGGAGTGTCGCTGTCAATTAGGAGTTACTCCAGTCAATTAGGAGTGTCCCCTGTCAATTAGGAGTGTCCCCCGTCAATTAGGAGTGCCCTCTGTCAATTAGGAGTGCCCCTGTCAATTAGGAGTGCCCCCTGTCAATTGGGCGTGCCTCCTTTCAATTAGGAGTGACTCAGGTCAAAAAGGAATGTCCCCTGTCAATTAGGAGTGTCCCCTGTCAATTGGGCGTGCCTCCTGTCAATTAGGAGTGACTCCAGTCAAAAAGGAATGTCCCCTGTCAATTAGGAGTGTCCCCTGTCAATTAGGAGTGCGCCCTGGCAATTAGGAGTGTCCCATGTCAATTAGTCGTGTCCCCTGTCAATTAGGAGTGACTCATGTCAATTTGGAGAACCCCCTGTCAATTAGCAGTGTCCCCTGTCTATTAGGAGTAACCACTGTGAATTAACAGTTTCCTCCTGTCAAATAGGAGTGACTCCTGACAATTAGGAGTAACCCCCGCCAATTAGTCGTATCCTCAGTCAACTAGGAGTGCCTCCTGTCAATTAGGAGTGCCCGCTGTCAATTAGGAGAGCCCCCTGTCAATTAGGAGTGTCCCCTGTCAATTAGCAGTGTCCCGGACAATTAGGAGTGACTCCTGTGAATTAGGAGTGACTGCTGTCAATTGGGAGTGACTCGTGTCAATTAGGAGTGTCCCCTGTCAATTGGGCGCGCCCCCTGTCAATTAGGAGTGTCGCTGTCAATTAGGAGTTTCTCCAGTCAATTAGGAGTGTCCCCTGTCAATTAGGAGTGTCCCCCGTCGATTAGGAGTGCCCTCTGTCAATTAGGAGTGCCCCCTGTCAATAAGGAGTGACTCCTATGAATTAGGACAGCCCCTTTCATTTAGGAGTGTCCCCTGTCAATTGAACGTGCCTCCCGTCAATTAGGAGTGACTCCGAAGAATTAGGAGTGCCCTCTGTCAATTAGGAGTGCCCCTGTCAATTACGAGTGCCCCCTGTCAATTGGGCGTGCCTCCTGTCAATTAGGAGTGACTCCAGTCAAAAAGGAATGTCCCCTGTCAATTAGGAGTGACTCCAGTCAAAAAGGAATGTCCCCTGTCAATTAGGAGTGTCCCGTGTCAATTAGGAGTGCCCTCTGTCAATTAGGAGTGCCCCGGTCAATTGGGAGTGACTACTGCCAATTAGGAGTGTCCTCTGTCAATTAGGAGTGTCCCGTGTCAATTAGGAGTGCCCTCTGTCAAGTAGGAGCGCCCATGTCAATTAGGAGTGACTCCTGTCAATTAGGTGTGTCCCCTGTCAATTAGCAGTGTCCCGGACAATTAGGAGTGACTCCTCTGAATTAGGAGTGACTGCTGTCAATTGGGAGTGACTCGTGTCAAGTAAGAGTGTCCCCTGTCAATTGGGTGCGCCCCCTGTCAATTAGGAGTGTCGCTGTCAATTAGGAGTTACTCCAGTCAATTAGGAGTTTCCCCTGTCAATTAGGAGTAACTCCGGACAATTTGGAGTGACTCATGTCAATTGGGAGTGACTCCTGTCAATTGGGGGTGTCACCTGTCAATTCGGAGTGACTCCTATGAATTCGGAGTGCCCCTGTCAATTAGGAGTGCCCCCTGACAATTGGGCGTTCCTCCTGTCAATTAGGAGTGACTCCAGTCAAAAAGGAGTGTCCCCTGTCAATTAGGAGTGTCCCCTGTCAATTAGGAGTGCCCTCTGTCAAATAGTAGTGTCCGCAGTCAATTACGAGTGTCCCCTGTCAATTAGGAGTGTCTGCTGACAATTTGGAGTGTCCCCTGTCAATTAGGAGTGTCCTCTGTCAATTAGTAGTGTCCCCTGTCAATTAGGAGTGTCCCCTGTCAAATAGGAGTGACTCCTGACATTTGGAGTGACTGCTGTCAATTGGGAGTGACTCCTGTCAGTTAGGAGTGTCCGCTGCCAATTAGGTGTGCCTCCTGTCAGTTAGGAGTGACTCCTGTCAATTAGGAGTGACTCCTGTCAATTTGGAGTTACTCCTGTCAATTAGGAGTGCCCTCTGTCAATTAGGATTGTCCCCTGTCAATTAGGAGTGTCCCTTGTCAATTGGGCGTGTCTCATGTCAATTAGGAGTGACTCATGTCAATTTGGAGAACACCCTTTCAATTAGCAGTGTCCCCTGTCAATAAGGAGTAACCACTGTGAATTAGGAGTTTCCCCCTGTCAAATAGGAGTGACTCCTGTCAATTAGGAGTAACCCCCGCCAATTAGTAGTATCCCCAGTCATCTAGGAGTGCCTCCTGTCAATTAGGAGTGCCCGCTGTCAATTAGGAGAGCCCCCTGTCAATTAGGAGTGTCCCCTGTCAATTAGCAGTTTCCCGGGCAATTAGGAGTGACTCCTGTGAATTAGGAGTGACTGCTGTCAATTGGGCGCGCCCCCTGTCAATTAGGAGTGTCGCTGTCAATTAGGAGTTACTCCAGTCAATTAGGAGTGTCCCCTGTCAATTAGGAGTGTCCCCCGTCAATTAGGAGTGCCCTCTGTCAATTAGGAGTGCCCCTGTCAATTAGGAGTGCCCCCTGTCAATTGGGCGTGCCTCCTGTCAATTAGGAGTGACTCAGGTCAAAAAGGAATGTCCCCTGTCAATTAGGAGTGTCCCCTGTCAATTGGGCGTGCCTCCTGTCAATTAGGAGTGACTCCAGTCAAAAAGGAATGTCCCCTGTCAATTAGGAGTGTCCCCTGTCAATTAGGAGTGCGCCCTGGCAATTAGGAGTGTCCCATGTCAATTAGTCGTGTCCCCTGTCAATTAGGAGTGACTCATGTCAATTTGGAGAACCCCCTGTCAATTAGCAGTGTCCCCTGTCTATTAGGAGTAACCACTGTGAATTAGGAGTTTCCTCCTGTCAAATAGGAGTGACTCCTGACAATTAGGAGTAACCCCCGCCAATTAGTCGTATCCCCAGTCAACTAGGAGTGCCTCCTGTCAATTAGGAGTGCCCGCTGTCAATTAGGAGAGCCCCCTGTCAATTAGGAGTGTCCCCTGTCAATTAGCAGTGTCCCGGACAATTAGGAGTGACTCCTGTGAATTAGGAGTGACTGCTGTCAATTGGGAGTGACTCGTGTCAATTAGGAGTGTCCCCTGTCAATTGGGCGCGCCCCCTGTCAATTAGGAGTGTCGCTGTCAATTAGGAGTTACTCCAGTCAATTAGGAGTGTCCCCTGTCAATTAGGAGTGTCCCCCGTCGATTAGGAGTGCCCTCTGTCAATTAGGAGTGCCCCCTGTCAATAAGGAGTGACTCCTATGAATTAGGACAGCCCCTGTCATTTAGGAGTGTCCCCTGTCAATTGAACGTGCCTCCCGTCAATTAGGAGTGACTCCGAAGAATTAGGAGTGCCCTCTGTCAATTAGGAGTGCCCCTGTCAATTAGGAGTGCCCCCTGTCAATTGGGCGTGCCTCCTGTCAATTAGGAGTGACTCCAGTCAAAAAGGAATGTCCCCTGTCAATTAGGAGTGACTCCAGTCAAAAAGGAATGTCCCCTGTCAATTAGGAGTGTCCCGTGTCAATTAGGAGTGCCCTCTGTCAATTAGGAGTGCCCCGGTCAATTGGGAGTGACTACTGCCAATTAGGAGTGTCCTCTGTCAATTAGGAGTGTCCCGTGTCAATTAGGAGTGCCCTCTGTCAAGTAGGAGCGCCCATGTCAATTAGGAGTGACTCCTGTCAATTAGGTGTGTCCCCTGTCAATGAGCAGTGTCCCGGACAATTAGGAGTGACTCCTCTGAATTAGGAGTGACTGCTGTCAATTGGGAGTGACTCGTGTCAAGTAAGAGTGTCCCCTGTCAATTGGGTGCGCCCCCTGTCAATTAGGAGTGTCGCTGTCAATTAGGAGTTACTCCAGTCAATTAGGTGTTTCCCCTGTCAATTAGGAGTAACTCCGGACAATTTGGAGTGACTCATGTCAATTGGGAGTGACTCCTGTCAATTGGGGGTGTCACCTGTCAATTCGGAGTGACTCCTATGAATTCGGAGTGCCCCTGTCAATTAGGAGTGCCCCCTGACAATTGGGCGTTCCTCCTGTCAATTAGGAGTGACTCCAGTCAAAAAGGAGTGTCCCCTGTCAATTAGGAGTGTCCCCTGTCAATTAGGAGTGCTCTCTGTCAATTAGGAGTGCCCCCTGTCAAGTAGGAGTGACTACTGTGAATTAGGAGGGCCCCTGTCAATTAGGAGAGCCCCCTGTCAATTGGGAGTGACTCCTGTCAAATAGGAGTGTCCCCTGTCAATTATGAGTGTCCCCTGTCAATGAGGAGTGTCCCGTGTCAATTAGGAGTGCCCTCTGTCAAGTAGGAGCGCCCCTGTCAATTAGGAGTGACTGCTGTCAATTATGAGTGTCCCCTGTCAATTAGGAGTGACTCCGGACAATTTGGAGTGACTCATGTCAATTGGGAGTGACTCCTGTCAATTAGGAGTGTCACCTGTCAATTAGGAGTGACACCTGTGAATTAGGAGTGCCCCTGTCAATTAGGAGTGACTCCTGTCAATTAATCTTGTCCCCCGTAAATTCGGAGTGACTCCTGTCAATTTGGAGTGCCGGTTTTCAATTAGGATTCCCCTCTGTCAATTTGGAGTGTCCATGTCAATTAGCAGTGCCTCCTGTCAATTCGGAGTGACTCCAGTCAATTAGGAGTGCCCGCTGTCAATTAGGAGTGTCTGTGTCAATTTGGAGTGACCCCTGTCAATTAGGAGTGACTCATCTCAATTAACAGTGTCCCCCGTCAATTAGGAGTGACTCCTGTCAAATAGGAGTGCCCCCTTTTAATTTGGAATCCCCCCTGTTAATTAGGGGTGTCCCGGTCTATTAGCAGTGTCTCCTGTTAATGGGGAGTGACTCCAGTCAATTAGGAGTGTCCCCTGTCAATTAGGAGCGTCCTCTGTCAATTCGGAGTATCCACTGTCAGTTAGCAGTGTCCCCTGTCAATTAGGAGTGCTCCCTGTCAATGAGGAGTGACCCCTGTCAATTAGCAGTGTACCCTGTCAATTAGCAGTGTCCCCTGCCAATTAGGAGTGTCCCCTGTCAATGAGGAGTGACTCCTGACATTTAGGGGTGATAACTGTGAATTAGGAGTGCCTGTGCCAATTAGGAGTGACTCCTGTCAATTAAGGGTGTCCCCCGTCAATTAGGAGTGCCCTCTTTCAATTTGGATTCCCCCCTGCCAATTAGGAGTGTCCCTGACAATTAGCAGTGTCTCCTGTCAATTGGTAGTGACTCCTGTCAATTAGGAGAGTCCCCTGTCAATTAGGAGTTGCTCCTGTCAATTAGCAGTGTCCCCTGTCAATTAGGAGTGTCCCCTGTCAAGTAGCAGTGGGCCCTGTCAAGTAGGAGTGCTCCCTGTCAATTAGGAGTGTCCCTGTCAATTAGCAGTGTCTCCTGTCAATTGGGAGTGACTCCTGTCAATTAGGAGAGTCCCCTGTCAATTAGGAGTTGCTCCTGTCAATTAGCAGTGTCCCCTGTCAATTAGGAGTGCCCTCTGTCAAATAGTAGTGTCCCCTGTCAATTAGGAGTGACCCCTGTCAATTAGGAGTGTCCCCTGTCAAATAGTAGTGTCCCCTGTCAATTAGGAGTGTCCCCTGTCAATTAGGAGTGCCCTCTGTCAGATAGTAGTGTCCCCTGTCAATTAGTAGTGTCTCCTGTCAATTGGGAGTGTCCTCTGTCAATTAGTCGTGTCCCCTGTCAATTAGGAGTGTCCCCTGTCAATTAGGAGTGATTCCTGACATTTGGAGTGACTGCTGTCAATTGGGAGTGACTCCTGTAAGTTAGGAGTGTCCGCTAACAATTAGGTGTGCCTCCTGTCAGTTAGGAGTTACTCCTGTCAATTAGGAGTGCTCTCTGTCAATTAGGAGTGTCCCCTGTCAATTAGGAGTGTCCCCTGTCAATTGGGCGTGTCTCATGTCAATTAGGAGTGACCCATGTCAATTTGGAGAACCCCCTGTCAATTAGCAGTGTCCCCTGTCTATTAGGAGTAACCACTGTGAAATAGGAGTTTCCTCCTGTCAAATAGGAGTGACTCCTGTCAATTAGGAGTAACCCCCGCCAAATAGTAGTATCCCCAGTCAACTAGGAGTGCCTCCTGTCAATTAGGAGTGCCCGCTGTCAATTAGGAGAGCCCCCTGTCAATTAGAAGTGTCCCCTGTCAATTAGTAGTGTCCCGGACAATTAGGAGTGAATCCTGTGAATTAGGAGTGACTGCGGTCAATTGGGAGTGACTTGTGTCAATTAGGAGTGTCCCCTGTCAATTGGGCGCGCCCCCTGCCAATTAGGAGTGTCGCTGTCAATTAGGAGTTACTCCAGTCAATTAGGAGTGTCCCCTGTCAATTAGGAGTGTCCCCCGTCAATTAGGAGTGCCCTCTGTCAATTAGGAGTGTACCCTGTCAATTGGGAGTGACTCCTATGAATTAGGAGTGCCCCTGTCATTTAGGAGTGTCCCCTGTCAATTGGACGTTCCTCCTGTCAATTTGGAGCGACTCCAGTCAAAAAGGAATGTCCCCTGTCAATTAGGAGTGTCCCCTGTCAATTAGGAGTGCCCTCTGTCAATTAGGAGTGCCCCCTGTCAATTGGGAGTGACTACTGTCAATTAGTAGTGTCCCCTGTCAATTAGGAGTGTCCCGTGTCAATTAGGAGTGCCCTCTGTCAAATAGTAGTGTCCCGTGTCAATTAGGAGTGCCCTCTGCCAAAAAGTAGTGTCCCCTGTCAATTAGGAGTGTCCCCTGTCAATTAGGAGTGTCCCCTGTCAATTAGGAGTATACCCTGTCAAATAGTAGTGTCCCCTGTCAATTAGGACTGTCCCCTGTCAATTAGGTGTGCCCTCTGTCAAATAATAGTGTCCCCTGTCGATTAGTAGTGTCCCCTGTCAATTAGGAGTGTCCCCTGTCAATTAGGAGTGTCTGCTGACAATTTGGAGTGTCCCCTGTCAATTAGGAGTGTCCTCTGTCAATTAGTAGTGTCCCCTGTCGATTGGGAGTGTCCCCTGTCAATTAGGAGTGACTCCTGACATTTGGAGTGACTGCTGTCAATTGGCAGTGACTCCTGTCAGTTAGGAGTGTCCGCTGCCAATTAGGTGTGCCTCCTGTCAGTTAGGAGTGACTCCTTTCAATTAGGAGTAAATCCTGTCAATTTGGAGTGACTCCAAACAATTAGGAGTGCCCTCTGTCAATTAGGAGTGTCCGCTGTCAATTAGGAGTGTCCCCTGTCAATTGGGCGTGTCTTATGTCAATTAGGAATGACTCATGTCAATTTGGAGAACCCCCTGTCAATTAGCAGTGTCCCCTGTCTATTAGGAGTAACCACTGTGAATTAGGAGATTCCAGCTGTCAAATAGGAGTGACTCCTGTCAATTAGGAGTAACCCCCGCCAATTAGTGGTATCCCCAGTCAACTAGGAGTGCCTCCTGACAATTAGGAGTGCCCGCTGTCAATTAGGAGAGCCCCCTGTCAATTAGGAGTGTCCCCTGTCAATTAGCAGTTTCCCGGGCAATTAGGAGTGACTCCTGTGAATTAGGAGTGACTGCTGTCAATTGGGAGTGACTCGTGTCAATTAGGAGTGTCCCGTCAATTGGGCGCGCCCCCTGTCAATTAGGAGTGTCGCTGTCAATTAGGAGTTACTCCAGTCAATTAGGAGTGCCCCTGTCAATTAGGAGTGCCCCCTGTCAATTGGGCGTGCCTCCTGTCAATTAGGAGTGACTCCAGTCAAAAAGGAATGTCCCCTGTCAATTAGGAGAGTCCCCTGTCAATTTGGAGTTCCCTCTGTCAATTAGGAGTGTCCCCTGTCAATTGGACGTCCCTCCTGTCAATTAGGAGTGACTCCAGTCAAAAATGAATGTCCCCTGTCAATTAGGAGCGTCCTCTGTCAATTCGGAGTATCCACTGTCAGTTAGCAGTGTCCCCTGTCAATTAGGAGTGCTCCCTGTCAATGAGGAGTGACCCCTGTCAATTAGCAGTGTACCCTGTCAATTAGCAGTGTCCCCTGCCAATTAGGAGTGTCCCCTGTCAATGAGGAGTGACTCCTGACATTTAGGGGTGATAACTGTGAATTAGGAGTGCCTGTGCCAATTAGGAGTGACTCCTGTCAATTCGGAGTGACTCCAGTCAATTAGGAGTGCCCGCTGTCAATTAGGAGTGTCTGTGTCAATTTGGAGTGACCCCTGTCAATTAGGAGTGACTCATCTCAATTAACAGTGTCCCCCGTCAATTAGGAGTGACTCCTGTCAAATAGGAGTGCCCCCTTTTAATTTGGAATCCCCCCTGTTAATTAGGGGTGTCCCGGTCTATTAGCAGTGTCTCCTGTCAATGGGGAGTGACTCCAGTCAATTAGGAGTGTCCCCTGTCAATTAGGAGCGTCCTCTGTCAATTCGGAGTATCCACTGTCAGTTAGCAGTGTCCCCTGTCAATTAGGAGTGCTCCCTGTCAATGAGGAGTGACCCCTGTCAATTAGCAGTGTACCCTGTCAATTAGCAGTGTCCCCTGCCAATTAGGAGTGTCCCCTGTCAATGAGGAGTGACTCCTGACATTTAGGGGTGATAACTGTGAATTAGGAGTGCCTGTGCCAATTAGGAGTGACTCCTGTCAATTAAGGGTGTCCCCCGTCAATTAGGAGTGCCCTCTTTCAATTTGGATTCCCCCCTGCCAATTAGGAGTGTCCCTGACAATTAGCAGTGTCTCCTGTCAATTGGTAGTGACTCCTGTCAATTAGGAGAGTCCCCTGTCAATTAGGAGTTGCTCCTGTCAATTAGCAGTGTCCCCTGTCAATTAGGAGTGTCCCCTGTCAAGTAGCAGTGGGCCCTGTCAAGTAGGAGTGCTCCCTGTCAATTAGGAGTGTCCCTGTCAATTAGCAGTGTCTCCTGTCAATTGGGAGTGACTCCTGTCAATTAGGAGAGTCCCCTGTCAATTAGGAGTTGCTCCTGTCAATTAGCAGTGTCCCCTGTCAATTAGGAGTGCCCTCTGTCAAATAGTAGTGTCCCCTGTCAATTAGGAGTGACCCCTGTCAATTAGGAGTGTCCCCTGTCAAATAGTAGTGTCCCCTGTCAATTAGGAGTGCCCCTGTCAATTAGGAGTGCCCTCTGTCAGATAGTAGTGTCCCCTGTCAATTAGTAGTGTCTCCTGTCAATTAGGAGTGTCCTCTGTCAATTAGTCGTGTCCCCTGTCAATTAGGAGTGTCCCCTGTCAATTAGGAGTGATTCCTGACATTTGGAGTGACTGCTGTCAATTGGGAGTGACTCCTGTAAGTTAGGAGTGTCCGCTAACAATTAGGTGTGCCTCCTGTCAGTTAGGAGTTACTCCTGTCAATTAGGAGTGCTCTCTGTCAATTAGGAGTGTCCCCTGTCAATTAGGAGTGTCCCCTGTCAATTGGGCGTGTCTCATGTCAATTAGGAGTGACTCATGTCAATTTGGAGAACCCCCTGTCAATTAGCAGTGTCCCCTGTCTATTAGGAGTAACCACTGTGAAATAGGAGTTTCCTCCTGTCAAATAGGAGTGACTCCTGTCAATTAGGAGTAACCCCCGCCAAATAGTAGTATCCCCAGTCAACTAGGAGTGCCTCCTGTCAATTAGGAGTGCCCGCTGTCAATTAGGAGAGCCCCCTGTCAATTAGAAGTGTCCCCTGTCAATTAGTAGTGTCCCGGACAATTAGGAGTGACTCCTGTGAATTAGGAGTGACTGCGGTCAATTGGGAGTGACTTGTGTCAATTAGGAGTGTCCCCTGTCAATTGGGCGCGCCCCCTGCCAATTAGGAGTGTCGCTGTCAATTAGGAGTTACTCCAGTCAATTAGGAGTGTCCCCTGTCAATTAGGAGTGTCCCCCGTCAATTAGGAGTGCCCTCTGTCAATTAGGAGTGTACCCTGTCAATTGGGAGTGACTCCTATGAATTAGGAGTGCCCCTGTCATTTAGGAGTGTCCCCTGTCAATTGGACGTTCCTCCTGTCAATTTGGAGCGACTCCAGTCAAAAAGGAATGTCCCCTGTCAATTAGGAGTGTCCCCTGTCAATTAGGAGTGATTCCTGACATTTGGAGTGACTGCTGTCAATTGGGAGTGACTCCTGTAAGTTAGGAGTGTCCGCTAACAATTAGGTGTGCCTCCTGTCAGTTAGGAGTTACTCCTGTCAATTAGGAGTGCTCTCTGTCAATTAGGAGTGTCCCCTGTCAATTAGGAGTGTCCCCTGTCAATTGGGCGTGTCTCATGTCAATTAGGAGTGACCCATGTCAATTTGGAGAACCCCCTGTCAATTAGCAGTGTCCCCTGTCTATTAGGAGTAACCACTGTGAAATAGGAGTTTCCTCCTGTCAAATAGGAGTGACTCCTGTCAATTAGGAGTAACCCCCGCCAAATAGTAGTATCCCCAGACAACTAGGAGTGCCTCCTGTCAATTAGGAGTGCCCGCTGTCAATTAGGAGAGCCCCCTGTCAATTAGAAGTGTCGCCTGTCAATTAGTAGTGTCCCGGACAATTAGGAGTGAATCCTGTGAATTAGGAGTGACTGCGGTCAATTGGGAGTGACTTGTGTCAATTAGGAGTGTCCCCTGTCAATTGGGCGCGCCCCCTGCCAATTAGGAGTGTCGCTGTCAATTAGGAGTTACTCCAGTCAATTAGGAGTGTCCCCTGTCAATTAGGAGTGTCCCCCGTCAATTAGGAGTGCCCTCTGTCAATTAGGAGTGTACCCTGTCAATTGGGAGTGACTCCTATGAATTAGGAGTGCCCCTGTCATTTAGGAGTGTCCCCTGTCAATTGGACGTTCCTCCTGTCAATTTGGAGCGACTCCAGTCAAAAAGGAATGTCCCCTGTCAATTAGGAGTGTCCCCTGTCAATTAGGAGTGCCCTCTGTCAATTAGGAGTGCCCCCTGTCAATTGGGAGTGACTACTGTCAATTAGTAGTGTCCCCTGTCAATTAGGAGTGTCCCGTGTCAATTAGGAGTGCCCTCTGTCAAATAGTAGTGTCCCGTGTCAATTAGGAGTGCCCTCTGCCAAAAAGTAGTGTCCCCTGTCAATTAGGAGTGTCCCCTGTCAATTAGGAGTGTCCCCTGTCAATTAGGAGTATACCCTGTCAAATAGTAGTGTCCCCTGTCAATTAGGACTGTCCCCTGTCAATTAGGTGTGCCCTCTGTCAAATAATAGTGTCCCCTGTCGATTAGTAGTGTCCCCTGTCAATTAGGAGTGTCCCCTGTCAATTAGGAGTGTCTGCTGACAATTTGGAGTGTCCCCTGTCAATTAGGAGTGTCCTCTGTCAATTAGTAGTGTCCCCTGTCGATTGGGAGTGTCCCCTGTCAATTAGGAGTGACTCCTGACATTTGGAGTGACTGCTGTCAATTGGCAGTGACTCCTGTCAGTTAGGAGTGTCCGCTGCCAATTAGGTGTGCCTCCTGTCAGTTAGGAGTGACTCCTTTCAATTAGGAGTAAATCCTGTCAATTTGGAGTGACTCCAAACAATTAGGAGTGCCCTCTGTCAATTAGGAGTGTCCGCTGTCAATTAGGAGTGTCCCCTGTCAATTGGGCGTGTCTCATGTCAATTAGGAATGACTCATGTCAATTTGGAGAACCCCCTGTCAATTAGCAGTGTCCCCTGTCTATTAGGAGTAACCACTGTGAATTAGGAGATTCCAGCTGTCAAATAGGAGTGACTCCTGTCAATTAGGAGTAACCCCCGCCAATTAGTGGTATCCCCAGTCAACTAGGAGTGCCTCCTGACAATTAGGAGTGCCCGCTGTCAATTAGGAGAGCCCCCTGTCAATTAGGAGTGTCCCCTGTCAATTAGCAGTTTCCCGGGCAATTAGGAGTGACTCCTGTGAATTAGGAGTGACTGCTGTCAATTGGGAGTGACTCGTGTCAATTAGGAGTGTCCCGTCAATTGGGCGCGCCCCCTGTCAATTAGGAGTGTCGCTGTCAATTAGGAGTTACTCCAGTCAATTAGGAGTGCCCCTGTCAATTAGGAGTGCCCCCTGTCAATTGGGCGTGCCTCCTGTCAATTAGGAGTGACTCCAGTCAAAAAGGAATGTCCCCTGTCAATTAGGAGAGTCCCCTGTCAATTTGGAGTTCCCTCTGTCAATTAGGAGTGTCCCCTGTCAATTGGACGTCCCTCCTGTCAATTAGGAGTGACTCCAGTCAAAAATGAATGTCCCCTGTCAATTAGGAGCGTCCTCTGTCAATTCGGAGTATCCACTGTCAGTTAGCAGTGTCCCCTGTCAATTAGGAGTGCTCCCTGTCAATGAGGAGTGACCCCTGTCAATTAGCAGTGTACCCTGTCAATTAGCAGTGTCCCCTGCCAATTAGGAGTGTCCCCTGTCAATGAGGAGTGACTCCTGACATTTAGGGGTGATAACTGTGAATTAGGAGTGCCTGTGCCAATTAGGAGTGACTCCTGTCAATTCGGAGTGACTCCAGTCAATTAGGAGTGCCCGCTGTCAATTAGGAGTGTCTGTGTCAATTTGGAGTGACCCCTGTCAATTAGGAGTGACTCATCTCAATTAACAGTGTCCCCCGTCAATTAGGAGTGACTCCTGTCAAATAGGAGTGCCCCCTTTTAATTTGGAATCCCCCCTGTTAATTAGGGGTGTCCCGGTCTATTAGCAGTGTCTCCTGTCAATGGGGAGTGACTCCAGTCAATTAGGAGTGTCCCCTGTCAATTAGGAGCGTCCTCTGTCAATTCGGAGTATCCACTGTCAGTTAGCAGTGTCCCCTGTCAATTAGGAGTGCTCCCTGTCAATGAGGAGTGACCCCTGTCAATTAGCAGTGTACCCTGTCAATTAGCAGTGTCCCCTGCCAATTAGGAGTGTCCCCTGTCAATGAGGAGTGACTCCTGACATTTAGGGGTGATAACTGTGAATTAGGAGTGCCTGTGCCAATTAGGAGTGACTCCTGTCAATTAAGGGTGTCCCCGTCAATTAGGAGTGCCCTCTTTCAATTTGGATTCCCCCCTGCCAATTAGGAGTGTCCCTGACAATTAGCAGTGTCTCCTGTCAATTGGTAGTGACTCCTGTCAATTAGGAGAGTCCCCTGTCAATTAGGAGTTGCTCCTGTCAATTAGCAGTGTCCCCTGTCAATTAGGAGTGTCCCCTGTCAAGTAGCAGTGGGCCCTGTCAAGTAGGAGTGCTCCCTGTCAATTAGGAGTGTCCCTGTCAATTAGCAGTGTCTCCTGTCAATTGGGAGTGACTCCTGTCAATTAGGAGAGTCCCCTGTCAATTAGGAGTTGCTCCTGTCAATTAGCAGTGTCCCCTGTCAATTAGGAGTGCCCTCTGTCAAATAGTAGTGTCCCCTGTCAATTAGGAGTGACCCCTGTCAATTAGGAGTGTCCCCTGTCAAATAGTAGTGTCCCCTGTCAATTAGGAGTGCCCCTGTCAATTAGGAGTGCCCTCTGTCAGATAGTAGTGTCCCCTGTCAATTAGTAGTGTCTCCTGTCAATTAGGAGTGTCCTCTGTCAATTAGTCGTGTCCCCTGTCAATTAGGAGTGTCCCCTGTCAATTAGGAGTGATTCCTGACATTTGGAGTGACTGCTGTCAATTGGGAGTGACTCCTGTAAGTTAGGAGTGTCCGCTAACAATTAGGTGTGCCTCCTGTCAGTTAGGAGTTACTCCTGTCAATTAGGAGTGCTCTCTGTCAATTAGGAGTGTCCCCTGTCAATTAGGAGTGTCCCCTGTCAATTGGGCGTGTCTCATGTCAATTAGGAGTGACTCATGTCAATTTGGAGAACCCCCTGTCAATTAGCAGTGTCCCCTGTCTATTAGGAGTAACCACTGTGAAATAGGAGTTTCCTCCTGTCAAATAGGAGTGACTCCTGTCAATTAGGAGTAACCCCCGCCAAATAGTAGTATCCCCAGTCAACTAGGAGTGCCTCCTGTCAATTAGGAGTGCCCGCTGTCAATTAGGAGAGCCCCCTGTCAATTAGAAGTGTCCCCTGTCAATTAGTAGTGTCCCGGACAATTAGGAGTGACTCCTGTGAATTAGGAGTGACTGCGGTCAATTGGGAGTGACTTGTGTCAATTAGGAGTGTCCCCTGTCAATTGGGCGCGCCCCCTGCCAATTACGAGTGTCGCTGTCAATTAGGAGTTACTCCAGTCAATTAGGAGTGTCCCCTGTCAATTAGGAGTGTCCCCCGTCAATTAGGAGTGCCCTCTGTCAATTAGGAGTGTACCCTGTCAATTGGGAGTGACTCCTATGAATTAGGAGTGCCCCTGTCATTTAGGAGTGTCCCCTGTCAATTGGACGTTCCTCCTGTCAATTTGGAGCGACTCCAGTCAAACAGGAATGTCCCCTGTCAATTAGGAGTGTCCCCTGTCAATTAGGAGTGCCCTCTGTCAATTAGGAGTGCCCCCTGTCAATTGGGAGTGACTACTGTCAATTAGTAGTGTCCCCTGTCAATTAGGAGTGTCCCGTGTCAATTAGGAGTGCCCTCTGTCAAATAGTAGTGTCCCGTGTCAATTAGGAGTGCCCTCTGCCAAAAAGTAGTGTCCCCTGTCAATTAGGAGTGTCCCCTGTCAATTAGGAGTGTCCCCTGTCAATTAGGAGTATACCCTGTCAAATAGTAGTGTCCCCTGTCAATTAGGACTGTCCCCTGTCAATTAGGTGTGCCCTCTGTCAAATAATAGTGTCCCCTGTCGATTAGTAGTGTCCCCTGTCAATTAGGAGTGTCCCCTGTCAATTAGGAGTGTCTGCTGACAATTTGGAGTGTCCCCTGTCAATTAGGAGTGTCCACTGTCAATTAGTAGTGTCCCCTGTCGATTGGGAGTGTCCCCTGTCAATTAGGAGTGACTCCTGACATTTGGAGTGACTGCTGTCAATTGGCAGTGACTCCTGTCAGTTAGGAGTGTCCGCTGCCAATTAGGTGTGCCTCCTGTCAGTTAGGAGTGACTCCTTTCAATTAGGAGTAAATCCTGTCAATTTGGAGTGACTCCAAACAATTAGGAGTGCCCTCTGTCAATTAGGAGTGTCCGCTGTCAATTAGGAGTGTCCCCTGTCAATTGGGCGTGTCTCATGTCAATTAGGAATGACTCATGTCAATTTGGAGAACCCCCTGTCAATTAGCAGTGTCCCCTGTCTATTAGGAGTAACCACTGTGAATTAGGAGATTCCAGCTGTCAAATAGGAGTGACTCCTGTCAATTAGGAGTAACCCCCGCCAATTAGTGGTATCCCCAGTCAACTAGGAGTGCCTCCTGACAATTAGGAGTGCCCGCTGTCAATTAGGAGAACCCCCTGTCAATTAGGAGTGTCCCCTGTCAATTAGCAGTTTCCCGGGCAATTAGGAGTGACTCCTGTGAATTAGGAGTGACTGCTGTCAATTGGGAGTGACTCGTGTCAATTAGGAGTGTCCCGTCAATTGGGCGCGCCCCCTGTCAATTAGGAGTGTCGCTGTCAATTAGGAGTTACTCCAGTCAATTAGGAGTGCCCCTGTCAATTAGGAGTGCCCCCTGTCAATTGGGCGTGCCTCCTGTCAATTAGGAGTGACTCCAGTCAAAAAGGAATGTCCCCTGTCAATTAGGAGAGTCCCCTGTCAATTTGGAGTTCCCTCTGTCAATTAGGAGTGTCCCCTGTCAATTGGACGTCCCTCCTGTCAATTAGGAGTGACTCCAGTCAAAAATGAATGTCCCCTGTCAATTAGGAGTGTCCCCTGTCAATTAGGAGTGCCCTCTGTCAATTAGGAGTCCCCCCTGTCAATTGGGAGTGACTACTGTCAATTAGGAGTGTCCCCTGTCAATTAGGAGTGTCCCGTGTCAATTAGGAGTGCCCTCTGTCAGGTAGGAGCGCCCCTGTCAATTAGGAGTGACTCCTGTCAATTAGGAGTGTCCCCCTGTCAATTAGGAGTGACTCCGGACAATTTGGAGTGACTCATGTCAATTGGGAGTGACTCCTGTCAATTAGTAGTGTCACCTGTCAATTAGGAGTGACTCCTATGAATTAGGAGTGCCCCTGTCAATTAGGAGTGCCCCCTGTCAATTGGGCGTGCCTCCTGTCAATTAGGAGTGACTCCAGTCAAAAAGGACTGTCCCCTGTCAATTAGGAGTGTCCCCTGTCAATTAGGAGTGCCCTCTGTCAATTAGGAGTATCCCCTGTCAAATAGGAGTGACTACTGTGAATTAGGAGGGACCCTGTCAATTAGGAGAGCCCCCTGTCAATTGGGAGTGACTGCTGTCAAAAAGGAGTGTCCCCTGCCAATTATGAGTGTCCCCTGTCAATTAGGAGTGTCCCATGTCAATTAGGAGTGCCCTCTGTCAAGTAGGAGCGCCCCAGTCAATTAGGAGTGACTGCTGTCAATTAGGAGTGTCCCCTGTCAATTAAGAGTGACTCCGGACAATTTGGAGTGACTCATGTCAATTGGGAGTGACTCCTGTCAATTAGGAGTGTCACCTGTCAATTAGGAGTGACACCTGTGAATTAGGAGTGCCCCTGTCAATTAGGAGTGACTCCTGTCAATTAATCGTGCCCCCCGTCAATTCGGAGTGACTCCTGTCAATTTGGGGTGCCGGCTTTCAATTAGGATTCCCCTCTGTCAATTAGGAGTGTCCATGTCAATTAGCAGTGGCTCCTGTCAATTCGGAGTGACTCCAGTCAATTAGGGGTGACTCCTGTCAATTAGGAGTAACACCTGTGAATTAGGAGTGCCCATGTCAATTAGGAGTGACTCCTGTCAATTAATCGTGCCCCCCGTCAATTCGGAGTGACTCCTGTCAATTTGGGGTGCCGGCTTTCAATTAGGATTCCCCTCTGTCAATTAGGAGTGTCCATGTCAATTAGCAGTGCCTCCTGTCAATTCGGAGTGACTCCAGTCAATTAGGAGTGACTCCTGTCAATTAGGAGTGACTCCTTTGAATTAGGAGTGCCCCTGTCAATTAGGAGTGCCTCCTGTCAATTAGGAACGTCCTTTGTCAATTGGGAGTGACTCCTGTCAATTAGGAGTGACTCCTGTCAATTGGGAACGTCCTCTGTCAATTAGGAGTATCCACTGTCAATTAGCAGTGTCCCCTGTCAATTAGGAGTGTCCCCTGTCAATTCGGAGTGACTCCTGTGAACTAGGAGTGCCCCTGTCAATTAGGAGTTTACCTGTCAATTAGCATTGTCTCCTGTCAATTGGTAGAGCCTCCTGTCAATTGTGAGAGTCCACTGTCAAATAGGAATCCCCCCTGTCAATTAGGAGTATCCATGTCAATTAGCAGTGTCTCCTGTCAATTGGGAGTGACTCCTGTCAAGTAGCAGTGGGCCCTGTCAAGTAGGAGTGCTCCCTGTCAATTAGGAGTGACCCCTGTCAATTAGCAGTGTACCCTGTCAATTACGAGTGTCCCCTGTCATTTGGAGTGTCCCCAGTCAATTCGGAGTGAATCCTGTCATTTCGGAGTGTTTCCTGTAAATTAGGAGTGCCTCTGTCAATTATGAGTGCCCCCTGTCAATTGGGAGTGACTCCTGTCAATTAGGAGTTTCCCCTGTCAATTATGAGTGTCCCCTGTCAATTAGTAGTGCCCTCTGTCAAATATTAGTGTACCCTGTCAATTAGGAGTGTCCCCTGTCAATTAGGAGTGTCCCCTGTCAAATAGTAGTGTCCCCTGTCAATTAGGAGTGTCCCCTGTCAATTAGGAGTGCCCTCTGTCAAATAGTAGTGTCCCCTGTCAATTAGTAGTGTCCCCTGTCAATTAGGAGTGTCCCCTGTCAATTAGGAGTGTCTGCTGACAATTTGGAGTGTCCCCTGTCAATTAGGAGTGTCCTCTGTCAAATATTAGTGTACCCTGTCAATTAGGAGTGTCCCCTGTCAAATAGGAGTGACTCCTGACATTTGGAGTGACTGCTGTCAATTGGGAGTGACTCCTGTCAGTTTGGAGTGTCCGCTGCCAATTAGGTGTGCCTCCTGTCAGTTAGGAGTGACTCCTGTCAATTAGGAGAGACTCCTGTCAATTTGGAGTGACTCCTGTCAATTAGGAGTGCCCTCTGTCAATTAGGATTGTCCCCTGTCAATTAGCAGTGTCCCCTGTCAATTGGGCGTGTCTCATGTCAATTAGGAGTGACTCATGTCAATTTGGAGAACCCCCTGTCAATTAGCAGTGTCCCCTGTCTATTAGGAGTAACCACTGTGAATTAGGAGTTTCCTCCTGTCAAATAGGAGTGACTCCTGTCAATTAGGAGTAACCCCCGCCAATTACTAGTATCCCCAGTTATCTAGGAGTGCCTCCTGTCAATTAGGAGTGCCCGCTGTCAATTAGGATAGCCCCCTGTCAATTAGGAGTGTCCCCTGTCAATTAGCATTTTCCCGGCAATTAGGAGTGACTCCTGTGAATTAGGAGTGTCCCCTATCAATTGGGCGTGTCTCATGTCAATTAGGAGTGACTCATGTAAATTTGGAGAACCCCCTGTCAATTAGCAGTGTCCCCTGTCTATTAGGAGTAACCACTGTGAATTAGGTGTTTCGTCCTGTCAAATAGGAGTGACTCCTGTCAGTCAGGAGTAACCCCCGCCAATTAGTAGTATCCCCAGTCAACTAGGAGTGCCTCCTGTCAATTAGGAGTGCCCGCTGTCAATTAGGAGAGCCCCCTGTCAATTAGGAGTGTCCCCTGTCAATTAGCAGTTTCCCGGGCAATTAGGAGTGACTCCTGTGAATTAGGAGTGACTGCTGTCAATTGGGAGTGACTCGTGTCAATTAGGAGTGTCCCCTGTCAATTGGGCGCGCCCCCTGTCAATTAGGAGTGACGCTGTCAATTAGGAGTTACTCCAGTCAATTAGGAGTGTCCCCTGTCAATTAGGAGTGTCCCCCGTCATGAGGAGTTCCCTCTGTCAATTAGGAGTGCCCCTGTCAATTAGGAGTGCCCCCTGTCAATTGGGCGTGCCTCCTGTCAATTCGGAGTGACTCCAGTCAAAAAGGAATGTCCCCTGTCAATTAGGAGTGTCGCCTGTCAATTAGGAGTGACTCCTATGAATTAGGAGTGCCCCCTGTCAATTGGGAGTGACTACTGTCAATTAGTAGTGTCCCCTGTCAATTAGGAGTGTCCCGTGTCAATTAGGAGTGCCCTCTGTCAAAAAGTAGTGTCCCCTGTCAATTAGGAGTGTCCCCTGTCAATTAGGAGTGTCCCCTGTCAATTAGGAGTATCCCCTGTCAAATAGTAGTGTCCCCTGTCAATTAGGACTGTCCCCTGTCAATTAGGTGTGCCCTCTGTCAAATAATAGTGTCCCCTGTCGATTAGTAGTGTCCCCTGTCAATTAGGAGTGTCCCCTGTCAATTAGGAGTGTCTGCTGACAATTTGGACTGTCCCCTGTCAATTAGGAGTGTCCTCTGTCAATTAGTAGTGTCCCCTGTCGATTGGGAGTGTCCCCTGTCAATTAGGAGTGACTCCTGACATTTGGAGTGACTGCTGTCAATTGGCAGTGACTCCTGTCAGTTAGGAGTGTCCGCTGCCAATTAGGTGTGCCTCCTGTCAGTTAGGAGTGACTCCTTTCAATTAGGAGTAAATCCTGTCAATTTGGAGTGACTCCAAACAATTAGGAGTGCCCTCTGTCAATTAGGAGTGTCCGCTGTCAATTAGGAGTGTCCCCTGTCAATTGGGCGTGTCTCATGTCAATTAGGAATGACTCATGTCAATTTGGAGAACCCCCTGTCAATTAGCAGTGTCCCCTGTCTATTAGGAGTAACCACTGTGAATTAGGAGATTCCAGCTGTCAAATAGGAGTGACTCCTGTCAATTAGGAGTAACCCCCGCCAATTAGTGGTATCCCCAGTCAACTAGGAGTGCCTCCTGACAAGTAGGAGTGCCCGCTGTCAATTAGGAGAGCCCCCTGTCAATTAGGAGTGTCCCCTGTCAATTAGCAGTTTCCCGGGCAATTAGGAGTGACTCCTGTGAATTAGGAGTGACTGCTGTCAATTGGGAGTGACTCGTGTCAATTAGGAGTGTCCCGTCAATTGGGCGCGCCCCCTGTCAATTAGGAGTGTCGCTGTCAATTAGGAGTTACTCCAGTCAATTAGGAGTGCCCCTGTCAATTAGGAGTGCCCCCTGTCAATTGGGCGTGCCTCCTGTCAATTAGGAGTGACTCCAGGCAAAAAGGAATGTCCCCTGTCAATTAGGAGAGTCCCCTGTCAATTTGGAGTTCCCTCTGTCAATTAGGAGTGCCCTCTGTCAATTAGGAGTCCCCCCTGTCAATTGGGAGTGACTACTGTCAATTAGGAGTGTCCCCTGTCAATTAGGAGTGTCCCGTGTCAATTAGGAGTGCCCTCTGTCAGGTAGGAGCGCCCCTGTCAATTAGGAGTGACTCCTGTCAATTAGGAGTGTCCCCCTGTCAATTAGGAGTGACTCCGGACAATTTGGAGTGACTCATGTCAATTGGGAGTGACTCCTGTCAATTAGGAGTGTCACCTGTCAATTAGGAGTGACTCCTATGAATTAGGAGTGCCCCTGTCAATTAGGAGTGCCCCCTGTCAATTGGGCGTGCCTCCTGTCAATTAGGAGTGACTCCAGTCAAAAAGGAGTGTCCCCTGTCAATTAGGAGTGTCCCCTGTCAATTAGGAGTGCCCTCTGTCAATTAGGAGTATCCCCTGTCAAATAGGAGTGACTACTGTGAATTAGGAGGGACCCTGTCAATTAGGAGAGCCCCCTGTCAATTGGGAGTGACTGCTGTCAAAAAGGAGTGTCCCCTGTCAATTATGAGTGTCCCCTGTCAATTAGGAGTGTCCCATGTCAATTAGGAGTGCCCTCTGTCAAGTAGGAGCGCCCCAGTCAATTAGGAGTGACTGCTGTCAATTAGGAGTGTCCCCTGTCAATTAAGAGTGACTCCGGACAATTTGGAGTGACTCATGTCAATTGGGAGTGACTCCTGTCAATTAGGAGTGTCACCTGTCAATTAGGAGTGACACCTGTGAATTAGGAGTGCCCCTGTCAATTAGGAGTGACTCCTGTCAATTAATCGTGCCCCCCGTCAATTCGGAGTGACTCCTGTCAATTTGGGGTGCCGGCTTTCAATTAGGATTCCCCTCTGTCAATTAGGAGTGTCCATGTCAATTAGCAGTGGCTCCTGTCAATTCGGAGTGACTCCAGTCAATTAGGGGTGACTCCTGTCAATTAGGAGTAACACCTGTGAATTAGGAGTGCCCATGTCAATTAGGAGTGACTCCTGTCAATTAATCGTGCCCCCCGTCAATTCGGAGTGACTCCTGTCAATTTGGGGTGCCGGCTTTCAATTAGGATTCCCCTCTGTCAATTAGGAGTGTCCATGTCAATTAGCAGTGCCTCCTGTCAATTCGGAGTGACTCCAGTCAATTAGGAGTGACTCCTGTCAATTAGGAGTGACTCCTTTGAATTCGGAGTGCCCCTGTCAATTAGGAGTGCCTCCTGTCAATTAGGAACGTCCTTTGTCAATTGGGAGTGACTCCTGTCAATTAGGAGTGACTCCTGTCAATTGGGAACGTCCTCTGTCAATTAGGAGTATCCACTGTCAATTAGCAGTGTCCCCTGTCAATTAGGAGTGTCCCCTGTCAATTCGGAGTGACTCCTGTGAACTAGGAGTGCCCCTGTCAATTAGGAGTTTACCTGTCAATTAGCATTGTCTCCTGTCAATTGGTAGAGCCTCCTGTCAATTGTGAGAGTCCACTGTCAAATAGGAATCCCCCCTGTCAATTAGGAGTATCCATGTCAATTAGCAGTGTCTCCTGTCAATTGGGAGTGACTCCTGTCAAGTAGCAGTGGGCCCTGTCAAGTAGGAGTGCTCCCTGTCAATTAGGAGTGACCCCTGTCAATTAGCAGTGTACCCTGTCAATTAGGAGTGTCCCCTGTCATTTGGAGTGTCCCCAGTCAATTCGGAGTGAATCCTGTCATTTAGGAGTGTTTCCTGTAAATTAGGAGTGCCTCTGTCAATTATGAGTGCCCCCTGTCAATTGGGAGTGACTCCTGTCAATTAGGAGTTTCCCCTGTCAATTATGAGTGTCCCCTGTCAATTAGGAGTGCCCTCTGTCAAATATTAGTGTACCCTGTCAATTAGGAGTGTCCCCTGTCAATTAGGAGTGTCCCCTGTCAAATAGTAGTGTCCCCTGTCAATTAGGAGTGTCCCCTGTCAATTAGGAGTGCCCTCTGTCAAATAGTAGTGTCCCCTGTCAATTAGTAGTGTCCCCTGTCAATTAGGAGTGTCCCCTGTCAATTAGGAGTGTCTGCTGACAATTTGGAGTGTCCCCTGTCAATTAGGAGTGTCCTCTGTCAAATATTAGTGTACCCTGTCAATTAGGAGTGTCCCCTGTCAAATAGGAGTGACTCCTGACATTTGGAGTGACTGCTGTCAATTGGGAGTGACTCCTGTCAGTTTGGAGTGTCCGCTGCCAATTAGGTGTGCCTCCTGTCAGTTAGGAGTGACTCCTGTCAATTAGGAGAGACTCCTGTCAATTTGGAGTGACTCCTGTCAATTAGGAGTGCCCTCTGTCAATTAGGATTGTCCCCTGTCAATTAGCAGTGTCCCCTGTCAATTGGGCGTGTCTCATGTCAATTAGGAGTGACTCATGTCAATTTGGAGAACCCCCTGTCAATTAGCAGTGTCCCCTGTCTATTAGGAGTAACCACTGTGAATTAGGAGTTTCCTCCTGTCAAATAGGAGTGACTCCTGTCAATTAGGAGTAACCCCCGCCAATTACTAGTATCCCCAGTTATCTAGGAGTGCCTCCTGTCAATTAGGAGTGCCCGCTGTCAATTAGGATAGCCCCCTGTCAATTAGGAGTGTCCCCTGTCAATTAGCATTTTCCCGGCAATTAGGAGTGACTCCTGTGAATTAGGAGTGTCCCCTATCAATTGGGCGTGTCTCATGTCAATTAGGAGTGACTCATGTAAATTTGGAGAACCCCCTGTCAATTAGCAGTGTCCCCTGTCTATTAGGAGTAACCACTGTGAATTAGGAGTTTCGTCCTGTCAAATAGGAGTGACTCCTGTCAGTCAGGAGTAACCCCCGCCAATTAGTAGTATCCCCAGTCAACTAGGAGTGCCTCCTGTCAATTAGGAGTGCCCGCTGTCAATTAGGAGAGCCCCCTGTCAATTAGGAGTGTCCCCTGTCAATTAGCAGTTTCCCGGGCAATTAGGAGTGACTCCTGTGAATTAGGAGTGACTGCTGTCAATTGGGAGTGACTCGTGTCAATTAGGAGTGTCCCCTGTCAATTGGGCGCGCCCCCTGTCAATTAGGAGTGACGCTGTCAATTAGGAGTTACTCCAGTCAATTAGGAGTGTCCCCTGTCAATTAGGAGTGTCCCCCGTCATGAGGAGTTCCCTCTGTCAATTAGGAGTGCCCCTGTCAATTAGGAGTGCCCCCTGTCAATTGGGCGTGCCTCCTGTCAATTCGGAGTGACTCCAGTCAAAAAGGAATGTCCCCTGTCAATTAGGAGTGTCGCCTGTCAATTAGGAGTGACTCCTATGAATTAGGAGTGCCCCCTGTCAATTGGGAGTGACTACTGTCAATTAGTAGTGTCCCCTGTCAATTAGGAGTGTCCCGTGTCAATTAGGAGTGCCCTCTGTCAAAAAGTAGTGTCCCCTGTCAATTAGGAGTGTCCCCTGTCAATTAGGAGTGTCCCCTGTCAATTAGGAGTATCCCCTGTCAAATAGTAGTGTCCCCTGTCAATTAGGACTGTCCCCTGTCAATTAGGTGTGCCCTCTGTCAAATAATAGTGTCCCCTGTCGATTAGTAGTGTCCCCTGTCAATTAGGAGTGTCCCCTGTCAATTAGGAGTGTCTGCTGACAATTTGGAGTGTCCCCTGTCAATTAGGAGTGTCCTCTGTCAATTAGTAGTGTCCCCTGTCGATTGGGAGTGTCCCCTGTCAATTAGGAGTGACTCCTGACATTTGGAGTGACTGCTGTCAATTGGCAGTGACTCCTGTCAGTTAGGAGTGTCCGCTGCCAATTAGGTGTGCCTCCTGTCAGTTAGGAGTGACTCCTTTCAATTAGGAGTAAATCCTGTCAATTTGGAGTGGCTCCAAACAATTAGGAGTGCCCTCTGTCAATTAGGAGTGTCCGCTGTCAATTAGGAGTGTCCCCTGTCAATTGGGCGTGTCTCATGTCAATTAGGAATGACTCATGTCAATTTGGAGAACCCCCTGTCAATTAGCAGTGTCCCCTGTCTATTAGGAGTAACCACTGTGAATTAGGAGATTCCAGCTGTCAAATAGGAGTGACTCCTGTCAATTAGGAGTAACCCCCGCCAATTAGTGGTATCCCCAGTCAACTAGGAGTGCCTCCTGACAATTAGGAGTGCCCGCTGTCAATTAGGAGAGCCCCCTGTCAATTAGGAGTGTCCCCTGTCAATTAGCAGTTTCCCGGGCAATTAGGAGTGACTCCTGTGAATTAGGAGTGACTGCTGTCAATTGGGAGTGACTCGTGTCAATTAGGAGTGTCCCGTCAATTGGGCGCGCCCCCTGTCAATTAGGAGTGTCGCTGTCAATTAGGAGTTACTCCAGTCAATTAGGAGTGCCCCTGTCAATTAGGAGTGCCCCCTGTCAATTGGGCGTGCCTCCTGTCAATTAGGAGTGACTCCAGGCAAAAAGGAATGTCCCCTGTCAATTAGGAGAGTCCCCTGTCAATTTGGAGTTCCCTCTGTCAATTAGGAGTGTCCCCTGTCAATTGGACGTCCCTCCTGTCAATTAGGAGTGACTCCAGTCAAAAATGAATGTCCCCTGTCAATTAGGAGTGTCCCCTGTCAATTAGGAGTGCCCTCTGTCAATTAGGAGTCCCCCCTGTCAATTGGGAGTGACTACTGTCAATTAGGAGTGTCCCCTGTCAATTAGGAGTGTCCCGTGTCAATTAGGAGTGCCCTCTGTCAGGTAGGAGCGCCCCTGTCAATTAGGAGTGACTCCTGTCAATTAGGAGTGTCCCCCTGTCAATTAGGAGTGACTCCGGACAATTTGGAGTGATTCATGTCAATTGGGAGTGACTCCTGTCAATTAGGAGTGTCACCTGTCAATTAGGAGTGACTCCTATGAATTAGGAGTGCCCCTGTCAATTAGGAGTGCCCCCTGTCAATTGGGCGTGCCTCCTGTCAATTAGGAGTGACTCCAGTCAAAAAGGAGTGTCCCCTGTCAATTAGGAGTGTCCCCTGTCAATTAGGAGTGCCCTCTGTCAATTAGGAGTATCCCCTGTCAAATAGGAGTGACTACTGTGAATTAGGAGGGACCCTGTCAATTAGGAGAGCCCCCTGTCAATTGGGAGTGACTGCTGTCAAAAAGGAGTGTCCCCTGTCAATTATGAGTGTCCCCTGTCAATTAGGAGTGTCCCATGTCAATTAGGAGTGCCCTCTGTCAAGTAGGAGCGCCCCAGTCAATTAGGAGTGACTCCTGTCAATTAGGAGTGTCCCCTGTCAATTAAGAGTGACTCCGGACAATTTGGAGTGACTCATGTCAATTGGGAGTGACTCCTGTCAATTAGGAGTGTCACCTGTCAATTAGGAGTGACACCTGTGAATTAGGAGTGCCCCTGTCAATTAGGAGTGACTCCTGTCAATTAATCGTGCCCCCCGTCAATTCGGAGTGACTCCAGTCAATTTGGGGTGCCGGCTTTCAATTAGGATTCCCCTCTGTCAATTAGGAGTGTCCATGTCAATTAGCAGTGGCTCCTGTCAATTCGGAGTGACTCCAGTCAATTAGGGGTGACTCCTGTCAATTAGGAGTAACACCTGTGAATTAGGAGTGCCCATGTCAATTAGGAGTGACTCCTGTCAATTAATCGTGCCCCCCGTCAATTCGGAGTGACTCCTGTCAATTTGGGGTGCCGGCTTTCAATTAGGATTCCCCTCTGTCAATTAGGAGTGTCCATGTCAATTAGCAGTGCCTCCTGTCAATTCGGAGTGACTCCAGTCAATTAGGAGTGACTCCTGTCAATTAGGAGTGACTCCTTTGAATTAGGAGTGCCCCTGTCAATTAGGAGTGCCTCCTGTCAATTAGGAACGTCCTTTGTCAATTGGGAGTGACTCCTGTCAATTAGGAGTGACTCCTGTCAATTGGGAACGTCCTCTGTCAATTAGGAGTATCCACTGTCAATTAGCAGTGTCCCCTGTCAATTAGGAGTGTCCCCTGTCAATTAGGAGTGTCCCCTGTCAATTCGGAGTGACTCCTGTGAACTAGGAGTGCCCCTGTCAATTAGGAGTTTACCTGTCAATTAGCATTGTCTCCTGTCAATTGGTAGAGCCTCCTGTCAATTGTGAGAGTCCACTGTCAAATAGGAATCCCCCCTGTCAATTAGGAGTATCCATGTCAATTAGCAGTGTCTCCTGTCAATTGGGAGTGACTCCTGTCAAGTAGCAGTGGGCCCTGTCAAGTAGGAGTGCTCCCTGTCAATTAGGAGTGACCCCTGTCAATTAGCAGTGTACCCTGTCAATTAGGAGTGTCCCCTGTCATTTGGAGTGTCCCCAGTCAATTCGGAGTGAATCCTGTCATTTAGGAGTGTTTCCTGTAAATTAGGAGTGCCTCTGTCAATTATGAGTGCCCCCTGTCAATTGGGAGTGACTCCTGTCAATTAGGAGTTTCCCCTGTCAATTATGAGTGTCCCCTGTCAATTAGGAGTGCCCTCTGTCAAATATTAGTGTACCCTGTCAATTAGGAGTGTCCCCTGTCAATTAGGAGTGTCCCCTGTCAAATAGTAGTGTCCCCTGTCAATTAGGAGTGTCCCCTGTCAATTAGGAGTGCCCTCTGTCAAATAGTAGTGTCCCCTGTCAATTAGTAGTGTCCCCTGTCAATTAGGAGTGTCCCCTGTCAATTAGGAGTGTCTGCTGACAATTTGGAGTGTCCCCTGTCAATTAGGAGTGTCCTCTGTCAAATATTAGTGTACCCTGTCAATTAGGAGTGTCCCCTGTCAAATAGGAGTGACTCCTGACATTTGGAGTGACTGCTGTCAATTGGGAGTGACTCCTGTCAGTTTGGAGTGTCCGCTGCCAATTAGGTGTGCCTCCTGTCAGTTAGGAGTGACTCCTGTCAATTAGGAGAGACTCCTGTCAATTTGGAGTGACTCCTGTCAATTAGGAGTGCCCTCTGTCAATTAGGATTGTCCCCTGTCAATTAGCAGTGTCCCCTGTCAATTGGGCGTGTCTCATGTCAATTAGGAGTGACTCATGTCAATTAGGATAGCCCCCTGTCAATTAGGAGTGTCCCCTGTCAATTAGCATTTTCCCGGCAATTAGGAGTGACTCCTGTCAATTAGGAGTGTCCCCTATCAATTGGGCGTGTCTCATGTCAATTAGGAGTGACTCATGTAAATTTGGAGAACCCCCTGACAATTAGCAGTGTCCCCTGTCTATTAGGAGTAACCACTGTGAATTAGGAGTTTCGTCCTGTCAAATAGGAGTGACTCCTGTCAGTCAGGAGTAACCCCCGCCAATTAGTAGTATCCCCAGTCAACTAGGAGTGCCTCCTGTCAATTAGGAGTGCCCGCTGTCAATTAGGAGAGCCCCCTGTCAATTAGGAGTGTCCCCTGTCAATTAGCAGTTTCCCGGGCAATTAGGAGTGACTCCTGTGAATTAGGAGTGACTGCTGTCAATTGGGAGTGACTCGTGTCAATTAGGAGTGTCCCCTGTCAATTGGGCGCGCCCCCTGTCAATTAGGAGTGACGCTGTCAATTAGGAGTTACTCCAGTCAATTAGGAGTGTCCCCTGTCAATTAGGAGTGTCCCCCGTCATGAGGAGTTCCCTCTGTCAATTAGGAGTGCCCCTGTCAATTAGGAGTGCCCCCTGTCAATTGGGCGTGCCTCCTGTCAATTCGGAGTGACTCCAGTCAAAAAGGAATGTCCCCTGTCAATTAGGAGTGTCGCCTGTCAATTAGGAGTGACTCCTATGAATTAGGAGTGCCCCCTGTCAATTGGGAGTGACTACTGTCAATTAGTAGTGTCCCCTGTCAATTAGGAGTGTCCCGTGTCAATTAGGAGTGCCCTCTGTCAAATAGTAGTGTCCCGTGTCAATTAGGAGTGCCCTCTGTCAAAAAGTAGTGTCCCCTGTCAATTAGGAGTGTCCCCTGTCAATTAGGAGTGTCCCCTGTCAATTAGGAGTATCCCCTGTCAAATAGTAGTGTCCCCTGTCAATTAGGACTGTCCCCTGTCAATTAGGTGTGCCCTCTGTCAAATAATAGTGTCCCCTGTCGATTAGTAGTGTCCCCTGTCAATTAGGAGTGTCCCCTGTCAATTAGGAGTGTCTGCTGACAATTTGGAGTGTCCCCTGTCAATTAGGAGTGTCCTCTGTCAATTAGTAGTGTCCCCTGTCGATTTGGAGTGTCCCCTGTCAATTAGGAGTGACTCCTGACATTTGGAGTGACTGCTGTCAATTGGCAGTGACTCCTGTCAGTTAGGAGTGTCCGCTGCCAATTAGGTGTGCCTCCTGTCAGTTAGGAGTGACTCCTTTCAATTAGGAGTAAATCCTGTCAATTTGGAGTGACTCCAAACAATTAGGAGTGCCCTCTGTCAATTAGGAGTGTCCGCTGTCAATTAGGAGTGTCCCCTGTCAATTGGGCGTGTCTCATGTCAATTAGGAATGACTCATGTCAATTTGGAGAACCCCCTGTCAATTAGCAGTGTCCCCTGTCTATTAGGAGTAACCACTGTGAATTAGGAGATTCCAGCTGTCAAATAGGAGTGACTCCTGTCAATTAGGAGTAACCCCCGCCAATTAGTGGTATCCCCAGTCAACTAGGAGTGCCTCCTGACAATTAGGAGTGCCCGCTGTCAATTAGGAGAGCCCCCTGTCAATTAGGAGTGTCCCCTGTCAATTAGCAGTTTCCCGGGCAATTAGGAGTGACTCCTGTGAATTAGGAGTGACTGCTGTCAATTGGGAGTGACTCGTGTCAATTAGGAGTGTCCCGTCAATTGGGCGCGCCCCCTGTCAATTAGGAGTGTCGCTGTCAATTAGGAGTTACTCCAGTCAATTAGGAGTGCCCCTGTCAATTAGGAGTGCCCCCTGTCAATTGGGCGTGCCTCCTGTCAATTAGGAGTGACTCCAGTCAAAAAGGAATGTCCCCTGTCAATTAGGAGAGTCCCCTGTCAATTTGGAGTTCCCTCTGTCAATTAGGAGTGTCCCCTGTCAATTGGACGTCCCTCCTGTCAATTAGGAGTGACTCCAGTCAAAAATGAATGTCCCCTGTCAATTAGGAGTGTCCCCTGTCAATTAGGAGTGCCCTCTGTCAATTAGGAGTCCCCCCTGTCAATTGGGAGTGACTACTGTCAATTAGGAGTGTCCCCTGTCAATTAGGAGTGTCCCGTGTCAATTAGGAGTGCCCTCTGTCAGGTAGGAGCGCCCCTGTCAATTAGGAGTGACTCCTGTCAATTAGGAGTGTCCCCTGTCAATTTGGAGTGCCCCCTGTCAATTGGGCGTGCCTCCTGTCAATTAGGAGTGACTCCAGTCAAAAAGGAGTGTCCCCTGTCAATTAGGAGTGTCCCCTGTCAATTAGGAGTGCCCTCTGTCAATTAGGAGTATCCCCTGTCAAATAGGAGTGACTACTGTGAATTAGGAGGGACCCTGTCAATTAGGAGAGCCCCCTGTCAATTGGGAGTGACTGCTGTCAAAAAGGAGTGTCCCCTGTCAATTATGAGTGTCCCCTGTCAATTAGGAGTGTCCCATGTCAATTAGGAGTGCCCTCTGTCAAGTAGGAGCGCCCCAGTCAATTAGGAGTGACTCCTGTCAATTAGGAGTGTCCCCTGTCAATTAAGAGTGACTCCGGACAATTTGGAGTGACTCATGTCAATTGGGAGTGACTCCTGTCAATTAGGAGTGTCACCTGTCAATTAGGAGTGACACCTGTGAATTAGGAGTGCCCCTGTCAATTAGGAGTGATTCCTGTCAATTAATCGTGCCCCCCGTCAATTCGGAGTGACTCCTGTCAATTTGGGGTGCCGGCTTTCAATTAGGATTCCCCTCTGTCAATTAGGAGTGTCCATGTCAATTAGCAGTGGCTCCTGTCAATTCGGAGTGACTCCAGTCAATTAGGGGTGACTCCTGTCAATTAGGAGTAACACCTGTGAATTAGGAGTGCCCATGTCAATTAGGAGTGACTCCTGTCAATTAATCGTGCCCCCCGTCAATTCGGAGTGACTCCTGTCAATTTGGGGTGCCGGCTTTCAATTAGGATTCCCCTCTGTCAATTAGGAGTGTCCATGTCAATTAGCAGTGCCTCCTGTCAATTTGGAGTGACTCCAGTCAATTAGGAGTGACTCCTGTCAATTAGGAGTGACTCCTTTGAATTAGGAGTGCCCCTGTCAATTAGGAGTGCCTCCTGTCAATTAGGAACGTCCTTTGTCAATTGGGAGTGACTCCTGTCAATTAGGAGTGACTCCTGTCAATTGGGAACGTCCTCTGTCAATTAGGAGTATCCACTGTCAATTAGCAGTGTCCCCTGTCAATTAGGAGTGTCCCCTGTCAATTAGGAGTGTCCCCTGTCAATTCGGAGTGACTCCTGTGAACTAGGAGTGCCCCTGTCAATTAGGAGTTTACCTGTCAATTAGCATTGTCTCCTGTCAATTGGGAGTGACTCCTGTCAAGTAGCAGTGGGCCCTGTCAAGTAGGAGTGGGCCCTGTCAATTAGGAGTGACTCCTGTCAATTAATCGTGCCCCCCGTCAATTCGGAGTGACTCCTGTCAATTTGGGGTGCCGGCTTTCAATTAGGATTCCCCTCTGTCAATTAGGAGTGTCCATGTCAATTAGCAGTGCCTCCTGTCAATTTGGAGTGACTCCAGTCAATTAGGAGTGACTCCTGTCAATTAGGAGTGACTCCTTTGAATTAGGAGTGCCCCTGTCAATTAGGAGTGCCTCCTGTCAATTAGGAACGTCCTTTGTCAATTGGGAGTGACTCCTGTCAATTAGGAGTGACTCCTGTCAATTGGGAACGTCCTCTGTCAATTAGGAGTATCCACTGTCAATTAGCAGTGTCCCCTGTCAATTAGGAGTGTCCCCTGTCAATTAGGAGTGTCCCCTGTCAATTCGGAGTGACTCCTGTGAACTAGGAGTGCCCCTGTCAATTAGGAGTTTACCTGTCAATTAGCATTGTCTCCTGTCAATTGGTAGAGCCTCCTGTCAATTGTGAGAGTCCACTGTCAAATAGGAATCCCCCCTGTCAATTAGGAGTATCCATGTCAATTAGCAGTGTCTCCTGTCAATTGGGAGTGACTCCTGTCAAGTAGCAGTGGGCCCTGTCAAGTAGGAGTGCTCCCTGTCAATTAGGAGTGACCCCTGTCAATTAGCAGTGTACCCTGTCAATTAGGAGTGTCCCCTGTCATTTGGAGTGTCCCCAGTCAATTCGGAGTGAATCCTGTCATTTAGGAGTGTTTCCTGTAAATTAGGAGTGCCTCTGTCAATTATGAGTGCCCCCTGTCAATTGGGAGTGACTCCTGTCAATTAGGAGTTTCCCCTGTCAATTATGAGTGTCCCCTGTCAATTAGGAGTGCCCTCTGTCAAATATTAGTGTACCCTGTCAATTAGGAGTGTCCCCTGTCAATTAGGAGTGTCCCCTGTCAAATAGTAGTGTCCCCTGTCAATTAGGAGTGTCCCCTGTCAATTAGGAGTGCCCTCTGTCAAATAGTAGTGTCCCCTGTCAATTAGTAGTGTCCCCTGTCAATTAGGAGTGTCCCCTGTCAATTAGGAGTGTCTGCTGACAATTTGGAGTGTCCCCTGTCAATTAGGAGTGTCCTCTGTCAAATATTAGTGTACCCTGTCAATTAGGAGTGTCCCCTGTCATTTGGAGTGTCCCCAGTCAATTCGGAGTGAATCCTGTCATTTAGGAGTGTTTCCTGTAAATTAGGAGTGCCTCTGTCAATTATGAGTGCCCCCTGTCAATTGGGAGTGACTCCTGTCAATTAGGAGTTTCCCCTGTCAATTATGAGTGTCCCCTGTCAATTAGGAGTGCCCTCTGTCAAATATTAGTGTACCCTGTCAATTAGGAGTGTCCCCTGTCAATTAGGAGTGTCCCCTGTCAAATAGTAGTGTCCCCTGTCAATTAGGAGTGTCCCCTGTCAATTAGGAGTGCCCTCTGTCAAATAGTAGTGTCCCCTGTCAATTAGTAGTGTCCCCTGTCAATTAGGAGTGTCCCCTGTCAATTAGGAGTGTCTGCTGACAATTTGGAGTGTCCCCTGTCAATTAGGAGTGTCCTCTGTCAAATATTAGTGTACCCTGTCAATTAGGAGTGTCCCCTGTCAAATAGGAGTGACTCCTGACATTTGGAGTGACTGCTGTCAATTGGGAGTGACTCCTGTCAGTTTGGAGTGTCCGCTGCCAATTAGGTGTGCCTCCTGTCAGTTAGGAGTGACTCCTGTCAATTAGGAGAGACTCCTGTCAATTTGGAGTGACTCCTGTCAATTAGGAGTGCCCTCTGTCAATTAGGATTGTCCCCTGTCAATTAGCAGTGTCCCCTGTCAATTGGGCGTGTCTCATGTCAATTAGGAGTGACTCATGTCAATTAGGATAGCCCCCTGTCAATTAGGAGTGTCCCCTGTCAATTAGCATTTTCCCGGCAATTAGGAGTGACTCCTGTCAATTAGGAGTGTCCCCTATCAATTGGGCGTGTCTCATGTCAATTAGGAGTGACTCATGTAAATTTGGAGAACCCCCTGACAATTAGCAGTGTCCCCTGTCTATTAGGAGTAACCACTGTGAATTAGGAGTTTCGTCCTGTCAAATAGGAGTGACTCCTGTCAGTCAGGAGTAACCCCCGCCAATTAGTAGTATCCCCAGTCAACTAGGAGTGCCTCCTGTCAATTAGGAGTGCCCGCTGTCAATTAGGAGAGCCCCCTGTCAATTAGGAGTGTCCCCTGTCAATTAGCAGTTTCCCGGGCAATTAGGAGTGACTCCTGTGAATTAGGAGTGACTGCTGTCAATTGGGAGTGACTCGTGTCAATTAGGAGTGTCCCCTGTCAATTGGGCGCGCCCCCTGTCAATTAGGAGTGACGCTGTCAATTAGGAGTTACTCCAGTCAATTAGGAGTGTCCCCTGTCAATTAGGAGTGTCCCCCGTCATGAGGAGTTCCCTCTGTCAATTAGGAGTGCCCCTGTCAATTAGGAGTGCCCCCTGTCAATTGGGCGTGCCTCCTGTCAATTCGGAGTGACTCCAGTCAAAAAGGAATGTCCCCTGTCAATTAGGAGTGTCGCCTGTCAATTAGGAGTGACTCCTATGAATTAGGAGTGCCCCCTGTCAATTGGGAGTGACTACTGTCAATTAGTAGTGTCCCCTGTCAATTAGGAGTGTCCCGTGTCAATTAGGAGTGCCCTCTGTCAAATAGTAGTGTCCCGTGTCAATTAGGAGTGCCCTCTGTCAAAAAGTAGTGTCCCCTGTCAATTAGGAGTGTCCCCTGTCAATTAGGAGTGTCCCCTGTCAATTAGGAGTATCCCCTGTCAAATAGTAGTGTCCCCTGTCAATTAGGACTGTCCCCTGTCAATTAGGTGTGCCCTCTGTCAAATAATAGTGTCCCCTGTCGATTAGTAGTGTCCCCTGTCAATTAGGAGTGTCCCCTGTCAATTAGGAGTGTCTGCTGACAATTTGGAGTGTCCCCTGTCAATTAGGAGTGTCCTCTGTCAATTAGTAGTGTCCCCTGTCGATTTGGAGTGTCCCCTGTCAATTAGGAGTGACTCCTGACATTTGGAGTGACTGCTGTCAATTGGCAGTGACTCCTGTCAGTTAGGAGTGTCCGCTGCCAATTAGGTGTGCCTCCTGTCAGTTAGGAGTGACTCCTTTCAATTAGGAGTAAATCCTGTCAATTTGGAGTGACTCCAAACAATTAGGAGTGCCCTCTGTCAATTAGGAGTGTCCGCTGTCAATTAGGAGTGTCCCCTGTCAATTGGGCGTGTCTCATGTCAATTAGGAATGACTCATGTCAATTTGGAGAACCCCCTGTCAATTAGCAGTGTCCCCTGTCTATTAGGAGTAACCACTGTGAATTAGGAGATTCCAGCTGTCAAATAGGAGTGACTCCTGTCAATTAGGAGTAACCCCCGCCAATTAGTGGTATCCCCAGTCAACTAGGAGTGCCTCCTGACAATTAGGAGTGCCCGCTGTCAATTAGGAGAGCCCCCTGTCAATTAGGAGTGTCCCCTGTCAATTAGCAGTTTCCCGGGCAATTAGGAGTGACTCCTGTGAATTAGGAGTGACTGCTGTCAATTGGGAGTGACTCGTGTCAATTAGGAGTGTCCCGTCAATTGGGCGCGCCCCCTGTCAATTAGGAGTGTCGCTGTCAATTAGGAGTTACTCCAGTCAATTAGGAGTGCCCCTGTCAATTAGGAGTGCCCCCTGTCAATTGGGCGTGCCTCCTGTCAATTAGGAGTGACTCCAGTCAAAAAGGAATGTCCCCTGTCAATTAGGAGAGTCCCCTGTCAATTTGGAGTTCCCTCTGTCAATTAGGAGTGTCCCCTGTCAATTGGACGTCCCTCCTGTCAATTAGGAGTGACTCCAGTCAAAAATGAATGTCCCCTGTCAATTAGGAGTGTCCCCTGTCAATTAGGAGTGCCCTCTGTCAATTAGGAGTCCCCCCTGTCAATTGGGAGTGACTACTGTCAATTAGGAGTGTCCCCTGTCAATTAGGAGTGTCCCGTGTCAATTAGGAGTGCCCTCTGTCAGGTAGGAGCGCCCCTGTCAATTAGGAGTGACTCCTGTCAATTAGGAGTGTCCCCTGTCAATTTGGAGTGCCCCCTGTCAATTGGGCGTGCCTCCTGTCAATTAGGAGTGACTCCAGTCAAAAAGGAGTGTCCCCTGTCAATTAGGAGTGTCCCCTGTCAATTAGGAGTGCCCTCTGTCAATTAGGAGTATCCCCTGTCAAATAGGAGTGACTACTGTGAATTAGGAGGGACCCTGTCAATTAGGAGAGCCCCCTGTCAATTGGGAGTGACTGCTGTCAAAAAGGAGTGTCCCCTGTCAATTATGAGTGTCCCCTGTCAATTAGGAGTGTCCCATGTCAATTAGGAGTGCCCTCTGTCAAGTAGGAGCGCCCCAGTCAATTAGGAGTGACTCCTGTCAATTAGGAGTGTCCCCTGTCAATTAAGAGTGACTCCGGACAATTTGGAGTGACTCATGTCAATTGGGAGTGACTCCTGTCAATTAGGAGTGTCACCTGTCAATTAGGAGTGACACCTGTGAATTAGGAGTGCCCCTGTCAATTAGGAGTGATTCCTGTCAATTAATCGTGCCCCCCGTCAATTCGGAGTGACTCCTGTCAATTTGGGGTGCCGGCTTTCAATTAGGATTCCCCTCTGTCAATTAGGAGTGTCCATGTCAATTAGCAGTGGCTCCTGTCAATTCGGAGTGACTCCAGTCAATTAGGGGTGACTCCTGTCAATTAGGAGTAACACCTGTGAATTAGGAGTGCCCATGTCAATTAGGAGTGACTCCTGTCAATTAATCGTGCCCCCCGTCAATTCGGAGTGACTCCTGTCAATTTGGGGTGCCGGCTTTCAATTAGGATTCCCCTCTGTCAATTAGGAGTGTCCATGTCAATTAGCAGTGCCTCCTGTCAATTTGGAGTGACTCCAGTCAATTAGGAGTGACTCCTGTCAATTAGGAGTGACTCCTTTGAATTAGGAGTGCCCCTGTCAATTAGGAGTGCCTCCTGTCAATTAGGAACGTCCTTTGTCAATTGGGAGTGACTCCTGTCAATTAGGAGTGACTCCTGTCAATTGGGAACGTCCTCTGTCAATTAGGAGTATCCACTGTCAATTAGCAGTGTCCCCTGTCAATTAGGAGTGTCCCCTGTCAATTAGGAGTGTCCCCTGTCAATTCGGAGTGACTCCTGTGAACTAGGAGTGCCCCTGTCAATTAGGAGTTTACCTGTCAATTAGCATTGTCTCCTGTCAATTGGGAGTGACTCCTGTCAAGTAGCAGTGGGCCCTGTCAAGTAGGAGTGGGCCCTGTCAATTAGGAGTGACTCCTGTCAATTAATCGTGCCCCCCGTCAATTCGGAGTGACTCCTGTCAATTTGGGGTGCCGGCTTTCAATTAGGATTCCCCTCTGTCAATTAGGAGTGTCCATGTCAATTAGCAGTGCCTCCTGTCAATTTGGAGTGACTCCAGTCAATTAGGAGTGACTCCTGTCAATTAGGAGTGACTCCTTTGAATTAGGAGTGCCCCTGTCAATTAGGAGTGCCTCCTGTCAATTAGGAACGTCCTTTGTCAATTGGGAGTGACTCCTGTCAATTAGGAGTGACTCCTGTCAATTGGGAACGTCCTCTGTCAATTAGGAGTATCCACTGTCAATTAGCAGTGTCCCCTGTCAATTAGGAGTGTCCCCTGTCAATTAGGAGTGTCCCCTGTCAATTCGGAGTGACTCCTGTGAACTAGGAGTGCCCCTGTCAATTAGGAGTTTACCTGTCAATTAGCATTGTCTCCTGTCAATTGGTAGAGCCTCCTGTCAATTGTGAGAGTCCACTGTCAAATAGGAATCCCCCCTGTCAATTAGGAGTATCCATGTCAATTAGCAGTGTCTCCTGTCAATTGGGAGTGACTCCTGTCAAGTAGCAGTGGGCCCTGTCAAGTAGGAGTGCTCCCTGTCAATTAGGAGTGACCCCTGTCAATTAGCAGTGTACCCTGTCAATTAGGAGTGTCCCCTGTCATTTGGAGTGTCCCCAGTCAATTCGGAGTGAATCCTGTCATTTAGGAGTGTTTCCTGTAAATTAGGAGTGCCTCTGTCAATTATGAGTGCCCCCTGTCAATTGGGAGTGACTCCTGTCAATTAGGAGTTTCCCCTGTCAATTATGAGTGTCCCCTGTCAATTAGGAGTGCCCTCTGTCAAATATTAGTGTACCCTGTCAATTAGGAGTGTCCCCTGTCAATTAGGAGTGTCCCCTGTCAAATAGTAGTGTCCCCTGTCAATTAGGAGTGTCCCCTGTCAATTAGGAGTGCCCTCTGTCAAATAGTAGTGTCCCCTGTCAATTAGTAGTGTCCCCTGTCAATTAGGAGTGTCCCCTGTCAATTAGGAGTGTCTGCTGACAATTTGGAGTGTCCCCTGTCAATTAGGAGTGTCCTCTGTCAAATATTAGTGTACCCTGTCAATTAGGAGTGTCCCCTGTCATTTGGAGTGTCCCCAGTCAATTCGGAGTGAATCCTGTCATTTAGGAGTGTTTCCTGTAAATTAGGAGTGCCTCTGTCAATTATGAGTGCCCCCTGTCAATTGGGAGTGACTCCTGTCAATTAGGAGTTTCCCCTGTCAATTATGAGTGTCCCCTGTCAATTAGGAGTGCCCTCTGTCAAATATTAGTGTACCCTGTCAATTAGGAGTGTCCCCTGTCAATTAGGAGTGTCCCCTGTCAAATAGTAGTGTCCCCTGTCAATTAGGAGTGTCCCCTGTCAATTAGGAGTGCCCTCTGTCAAATAGTAGTGTCCCCTGTCAATTAGTAGTGTCCCCTGTCAATTAGGAGTGTCCCCTGTCAATTAGGAGTGTCTGCTGACAATTTGGAGTGTCCCCTGTCAATTAGGAGTGTCCTCTGTCAAATATTAGTGTACCCTGTCAATTAGGAGTGTCCCCTGTCAAATAGGAGTGACTCCTGACATTTAGAGTGACTGCTGTCAATTGGGAGTGACTCCTGTCAGTTTGGAGTGTCCGCTGCCAATTAGGTGTGCCTCCTGTCAGTTAGGAGTGACTCCTGTCAATTAGGAGAGACTCCTGTCAATTTGGAGTGACTCCTGTCAATTAGGAGTGCCCTCTGTCAATTAGGATTGTCCCCTGTCAATTAGCAGTGTCCCCTGTCAATTGGGCGTGTCTCATGTCAATTAGGAGTGACTCATGTCAATTTGGAGAACCCCCTGTCAATTAGCAGTGTCCCCTGTCTATTAGGAGTAACCACTGTGAATTAGGAGTTTCCTCCTGTCAAATAGGAGTGACTCCTGTCAATTAGGAGTAACCCCCGCCAATTACTAGTATCCCCAGTTATCTAGGAGTGCCTCCTGTCAATTAGGAGTGCCCGCTGTCAATTAGGATAGCCCCCTGTCAATTAGGAGTGTCCCCTGTCAATTAGCATTTTCCCGGCAATTAGGAGTGACTCCTGTCAATTAGGAGTGTCCCCTATCAATTGGGCGTGTCTCATGTCAATTAGGAGTGACTCATGTAAATTTGGAGAACCCCCTGTCAATTAGCAGTGTCCCCTGTCTATTAGGAGTAACCACTGTGAATTATGAGTTTCGTCCTGTCAAATAGGAGTGACTCCTGTCAGTCAGGAGTAACCCCCGCCAATTAGTAGTATCCCCAGTCAACTAGGAGTGCCTCCTGTCAATTAGGAGTGCCCGCTGTCAATTAGGAGAGCCCCCTGTCAATTAGGAGTGTCCCCTGTCAATTAGCAGTTTCCCGGGCAATTAGGAGTGACTCCTGTGAATTAGGAGTGACTGCTGTCAATTGGGAGTGACTCGTGTCAATTAGGAGTGTCCCCTGTCAATTGGGCGCGCCCCCTGTCAATTAGGAGTGACGCTGTCAATTAGGAGTTACTCCAGTCAATTAGGAGTGTCCCCTGTCAATTAGGAGTGTCCCCCGTCATGAGGAGTTCCCTCTGTCAATTAGGAGTGCCCCTGTCAATTAGAAGTGCCCCCTGTCAATTGGGCGTGCCTCCTGTCAATTCGGAGTGACTCCAGTCAAAAAGGAATGTCCCCTGTCAATTAGGAGTGTCGCCTGTCAATTAGGAGTGACTCCTATGAATTAGGAGTGCCCCCTGTCAATTGGGAGTGACTACTGTCAATTAGTAGTGTCCCCTGTCAATTAGGAGTGTCCCGTGTCAATTAGGAGTGCCCTCTGTCAAATAGTAGTGTCCCGTGTCAATTAGGAGTGCCCTCTGTCAAAAAGTAGTGTCCCCTGTCAATTAGGAGTGTCCCCTGTCAATTAGGAGTGTCCCTTGTCAATTAGGAGTATCCCCTGTCAAATAGTAGTGTCCCCTGTCAATTAGGACTGTCCCCTGTCAATTAGGTGTGCCCTCTGTCAAATAATAGTGTCCCCTGTCGATTAGTAGTGTCCCCTGTCAATTAGGAGTGTCCCCTGTCAATTAGGAGTGTCTGCTGACAATTTGGAGTGTCCCCTGTCAATTAGGAGTGTCCTCTGTCAATTAGTAGTGTCCCCTGTCGATTGGGAGTGTCCCCTGTCAATTAGGAGTGACTCCTGACATTTGGAGTGACTGCTGTCAATTGGCAGTGACTCCTGTCAGTTAGGAGTGTCCGCTGCCAATTAGGTGTGCCTCCTGTCAGTTAGGAGTGACTCCTTTCAATTAGGAGTAAATCCTGTCAATTTGGAGTGACTCCAAACAATTAGGAGTGCCCTCTGTCAATTAGGAGTGTCCGCTGTCAATTAGGAGTGTCCCCTGTCAATTGGGCGTGTCTCATGTCAATTAGGAATGACTCATGTCAATTTGGAGAACCCCCTGTCAATTAGCAGTGTCCCCTGTCTATTAGGAGTAACCACTGTGAATTAGGAGATTCCAGCTGTCAAATAGGAGTGACTCCTGTCAATTAGGAGTAACCCCCGCCAATTAGTGGTATCCCCAGTCAACTAGGAGTGCCTCCTGACAATTAGGAGTGCCCGCTGTCAATTAGGAGAGCCCCCTGTCAATTAGGAGTGTCCCCTGTCAATTAGCAGTTTCCCGGGCAATTAGGAGTGACTCCTGTGAATTAGGAGTGACTGCTGTCAATTGGGAGTGACTCGTGTCAATTAGGAGTGTCCCGTCAATTGGGCGCGCCCCCTGTCAATTAGGAGTGTCGCTGTCAATTAGGAGTTACTCCAGTCAATTAGGAGTGCCCCTGTCAATTAGGAGTGCCCCCTGTCAATTGGGCGTGCCTCCTGTCAATTAGGAGTGACTCCAGTCAAAAAGGAATGTCCCCTGTCAATTAGGAGAGTCCCCTGTCAATTTGGAGTTCCCTCTGTCAATTAGGAGTGTCCCCTGTCAATTGGACGTCCCTCCTGTCAATTAGGAGTGACTCCAGTCAAAAATGAATGTCCCCTGTCAATTAGGAGTGTCCCCTGTCAATTAGGAGTGCCCTCTGTCAATTAGGAGTCCCCCCTGTCAATTGGGAGTGACTACTGTCAATTAGGAGTGTCCCCTGTCAATTAGGAGTGTCCCGTGTCAATTAGGAGTGCCCTCTGTCAGGTAGGAGCGCCCCTGTCAATTAGGAGTGACTCCTGTCAATTAGGAGTGTCCCCTGTCAATTAGGAGTGACTCCGGACAATTTGGAGTGACTCATGTCAATTGGGAGTGACTCCTGTCAATTAGGAGTGTCACCTGTCAATTAGGAGTGACTCCTATGAATTAGGAGTGCCCCTGTCAATTAGGAGTGCCCCCTGTCAATTGGGCGTGCCTGCTGTCAATTAGGAGTGACTCCAGTCAAAAAGGAGTGTCCCCTGTCAATTAGGAGTGTCCCCTGTCAATTAGGAGTGCCCTCTGTCAATTAGGAGTATCCCCTGTCAAATAGGAGTGACTACTGTGAATTAGGAGGGACCCTGTCAATTAGGAGAGCCCCCTGTCAATTGGGAGTGACTGCTGTCAAAAAGGAGTGTCCCCTGTCAATTATGAGTGTCCCCTGTCAATTAGGAGTGTCCCATGTCAATTAGGAGTGCCCTCTGTCAAGTAGGAGCGCCCCAGTCAATTAGGAGTGACTCCTGTCAATTAGGAGTGTCCCCTGTCAATTAAGAGTGACTCCGGACAATTTGGAGTGACTCATGTCAATTGGGAGTGACTCCTGTCAATTAGGAGTGTCACCTGTCAATTAGGAGTGACACCTGTGAATTAGGAGTGCCCCTGTCAATTAGGAGTGACTCCTGTCAATTAATCGTGCCCCCCGTCAATTCGGAGTGACTCCTGTCAATTTGGGGTGCCGGCTTTCAATTAGGATTCCCCTCTGTCAATTAGGAGTGTCCATGTCAATTAGCAGTGGCTCCTGTCAATTCGGAGTGACTCCAGTCAATTAGGGGTGACTCCTGTCAATTAGGAGTAACACCTGTGAATTAGGAGTGCCCATGTCAATTAGGAGTGACTCCTGTCAATTAATCGTGCCCCCCGTCAATTCGGAGTGACTCCTGTCAATTTGGGGTGCCGGCTTTCAATTAGGATTCCCCTCTGTCAATTAGGAGTGTCCATGTCAATTAGCAGTGCCTCCTGTCAATTCGGAGTGACTCCAGTCAATTAGGAGTGACTCCTGTCAATTAGGAGTGACTCCTTTGAATTAGGAGTGCCCCTGTCAATTAGGAGTGCCTCCTGTCAATTAGGAACGTCCTTTGTCAATTGGGAGTGACTCCTGTCAATTAGGAGTGACTCCTGTCAATTGGGAACGTCCTCTGTCAATTAGGAGTATCCACTGTCAATTAGCAGTGTCCCCTGTCAATTAGGAGTGTCCCCTGTCAATTAGGAGTGTCCCCTGTCAATTCGGAATGACTCCTGTGAACTAGGAGTGCCCCTGTCAATTAGGAGTTTACCTGTCAATTAGCATTGTCTCCTGTCAATTGGTAGAGCCTCCTGTCAATTGTGAGAGTCCACTGTCAAATAGGAATCCCCCCTGTCAATTAGGAGTATCCATGTCAATTAGCAGTGTCTCCTGTCAATTGGGAGTGACTCCTGTCAAGTCGCAGTGGGCCCTGTCAAGTAGGAGTGCTCCCTGTCAATTAGGAGTGACCCCTGTCAATTAGCAGTGTACCCTGTCAATTAGGAGTGTCCCCTGTCATTTGGAGTGTCCCCAGTCAATTCGGAGTGAATCCTGTCATTTAGGAGTGTTTCCTGTAAATTAGGAGTGCCTCTGTCAATTATGAGTGCCCCCTGTCAATTGGGAGTGACTCCTGTCAATTAGGAGTTTCCCCTGTCAATTATGAGTGTCCCCTGTCAATTAGGAGTGCCTTCTGTCAAATATTAGTGTACCCTGTCAATTAGGAGTGTCCCCTGTCAATTAGGAGTGTCCCCTGTCAAATAGTAGTGTCCCCTGTCAATTAGGAGTGTCCCCTGTCAATTAGGAGTGCCCTCTGTCAAATAGTAGTGTCCCCTGTCAATTAGTAGTGTCCCCTGTCAATTAGGAGTGTCCCCTGTCAATTAGGAGTGTCTGCTGACAATTTGGAGTGTCCCCTGTCAATTAGGAGTGTCCTCTGTCAAATATTAGTGTACCCTGTCAATTAGGAGTGTCCCCTGTCAAATAGGAGTGACTCCTGACATTTGGAGTGACTGCTGTCAATTGGGAGTGACTCCTGTCAGTTTGGAGTGTCCGCTGCCAATTAGGTGTGCCTCCTGTCAGTTAGGAGTGACTCCTGTCAATTAGGAGAGACTCCTGTCAATTTGGAGTGACTCCTGTCAATTAGGAGTGCCCTCTGTCAATTAGGATTGTCCCCTGTCAATTAGCAGTGTCCCCTGTCAATTGGGCGTGTCTCATGTCAATTAGGAGTGACTCATGTCAATTTGGAGAACCCCCTGTCAATTAGCAGTGTCCCCTGTCTATTATGAGTAACCACTGTGAATTAGGAGTTTCCTCCTGTCAAATAGGAGTGACTCCTGTCAATTAGGAGTAACCCCCGCCAATTACTAGTATCCCCAGTTATCTAGGAGTGCCTCCTCTCAATTAGGAGTGCCCGCTGTCAATTAGGATAGCCCCCTGTCAATTAGGAGTGTCCCCTGTCAATTAGCATTTTCCCGGCAATTAGGAGTGACTCCTGTCAATTAGGAGTGTCCCCTATCAATTGGGCGTGTCTCATGTCAATTAGGAGTGACTCATGTAAATTTGGAGAACCCCCTGTCAATTAGCAGTGTCCCCTGTCTATTAGGAGTAACCACTGTGAATTAGGAGTTTCGTCCTGTCAAATAGGAGTGACTCCTGTCAGTCAGGAGTAACCCCCGCCAATTAGTAGTATCCCCAGTCAACTAGGAGTGCCTCCTGTCAATTAGGAGTGCCCGCTGTCAATTAGGAGAGCCCCCTGTCAATTAGGAGTGTCCCCTGTCAATTAGCAGTTTCCCGGGCAATTAGGAGTGACTCCTGTGAATTCGGAGTGACTGCTGTCAATTGGGAGTGACTCGTGTCAATTAGGAGTGTCCCCTGTCAATTGGGCGCGCCCCCTGTCAATTAGGAGTGACGCTGTCAATTAGGAGTTACTCCAGTCAATTAGGAGTGTCCCCTGTCAATTAGGAGTGTCCCCCGTCATGAGGAGTTCCCTCTGTCAATTAGGAGTGCCCCTGTCAATTAGGAGTGCCCCCTGTCAATTGGGCGTGCCTCCTGTCAATTCGGAGTGACTCCAGTCAAAAAGGAATGTCCCCTGTCAATTAGGAGTGTCGCCTGTCAATTAGGAGTGACTCCTATGAATTAGGAGTGCCCCTGTCAATTAGGAGTGCCCCCTGTCAATTGGGCGTGCCTCCTGTCAATTTGGAGTGACTCCAGTCAAAAAGGAGTGTCCCCTGTCAATTAGGAGTGTCCCCTGTCAATTAGGAGTGCCCTCTGTCAATTAGGAGTGTCCCCTGTCAATTAGGAGTCACTACTGTGAATTAGGAGTGCCCCTGTCAATTAGGAGAGCCCCCTGTCCATTGGGTGTGACTCCTGTCAAATAGGAGTGTCCCCTGTCAATTATGAGTGTCCCCTGTCAATTAGGAGTGTCCCGTGTCAATTAGGAGTGCCCTCTGTCAAGTAGGAGCGCCCCATTCAATTAGGAGTGACTCCTGTCAATTAGCAGTTTCCTCTGTAAATTAGGAGACTCCCCTGTCAATTCGGAGTGACTCCTGTGAATTAGGAGTGTCCTTGTCAATTAGGAGTTTCCCTGTCAATTAGCATTGTCTCCTGTCGATTGGTAGTGACTCCTGTCAATTGGGAGAATCCCGTGTCAATTAGGATCCCCCCCTGTCAATTAGGAGTGTCCATGTCAATTAGCAGTGCCTCCAGTCAATTAGGAGTGACCCCAGTCAATTAGGAGTGACTCCTGTCAATTAGGAACGTCCTCTGTCAATTAGGAGCGACTCCTGTCAATTAGGAACCTCCTCTGTCAATTAGGAGTATCCACTGTCAATTAGCAGTGTCCCCTGTCAATTAGGAGTGACCCCTGTCAATTTGGGGTGTCCCCTGTCAAGTAGGAGTGAATCGTGTCATTTAGGAGTGACTCCTGTGAATTAGGAGTGCCCCTGTCAATTAGGAGTGCCCCCTGTCAATTGGGAGTGACTCCTGTCAATTTGGATTCCCCCCTGTCAATGAGGAGGTTCCCTGTCTATCAGCAGTGTCTCCTGTCAATTTGGAGTGACTCCTGTCAATTAGGAGTGTCCCCTGTCAATTAGGAGTTCCCCTATCAATTAGGAGTGCCTGTGTCAATTAGGAGTGTCCCCTGTCTATTTTGAGTGTCCCCTGTCAATTAGGAGTGTCCCGTGTCAATTAGGAGTGCCCTCTGTCAAGTAGGAGCGCCCCATTCAATTAGGAGTGACTCCTGTCAATTAGCAGTTTCCTCTGTAAATTAGGAGACTCCACTGTCAATTCGGAGTGACTCCTGTGAATTAGGAGTGTCCCTGTCAATTAGGAGTTTCCCTGTCAATTAGCATTGTCTCCTGTCAATTGGTAGTGATTCCTGTCAATTGGGAGAGTCCCCTGTCAATTAGGATCCCCCCCTGTCAATTAGGAGTGTCCATGTCAATTAGCAGTGTCTCCAGTCAATTAGGAGTGACTCCAGTCAATTAGGAGTGACTCCTGTCAATTAGGAACGTCCTCTGTCAATTAGGAGCGACTCCTGTCAATTAGGAACCTCCTCTGTCAATTAGGAGTATCCACTGTCAATTAGCAGTGTCCCCTGTCAATTAGGAGTGACCCCTGTCAATTTGGAGTGTCCCCTGTCAAGTAGGAGTGACTCGTGTCATTTAGGAGTGACTCCTGTGAATTAGGAGTGCCCCTGTCAATTAGGAGTGCCCCCTGTCAATTGGGAGTGACTCCTGTCAATTTGGATTCCCCCCTGTCAATGAGGAGGTTCCCTGTCTATCAGCAGTGTCTCCTGTCAATTTGGAGTGAGTCCTGTCAATTTGGAGTGTCCCCTGTCAATTAGGAGTTCCCCTATCAATTAGGAGTGTCTGTGTCAATTAGGAGTGTCCCCTGTCAATTACGAGTGTCCCCCGTCAATTAGGAGTGACTCCTGTCAATTAGGAGTGCCCCCTTTCCATTAGGACTCCCCCGTGTTAATTAGGGGTGTCCCTGTCTATTAGCAGTGTCTCCTGTCAATTGGGAGTGACTCCTGTCAATTTGGAGTGACCCCTGTCAATTAGCAATCTACCCTGTCAATTAGCAGTGTCCCCTGTCAATTAGGAGTGCTCCCTGTCAATTAGGAGTGACCCCTGTCAATTAGCAATCTACCCTGTCAATTAACAGTGTCTCCTGTCAATTAGGAGTGTCCCCTGTCAATTAGGAGTTTCCCCTGTCAATGAGGAGTGACTCCTGTCATTTAGGGGTGACACCTGTGAATTAGGAGTGCCCCTGTCAATGAGGAGTGACTCCTGTCAATTAAGCGTGTCCCCCGTCAATTAGGAGTGCCCGCTTTCAATTTGGATTCCCCCTTGTCAATTAGGAGTGTCCCTGTCAATTAGCAGTGTCTCCTGTCAATTAGGAGTGACTCCTGTCAATTAGGAGCGTCCTCTGTCAATTTGGAGTATCCACTTTCAATTAGCAGTGTCCCCTGTCAATTAGGAGGGTCCCCTGTCAAGTAGCAGTGGGCCCTGTCAAGTAGGAGTGCTCCCTGTCAATTAGGAGTGACCCCTGTCAATTAGCAGTGTACCCTGTCAATTAGGAGTGTTCCCTGTCAATCAGGAGTGATTCCAGTCAATTAGGAGTGACTCCTGTCATTTAGGAGTGACTCCTGTGAATTAGGAATGCCCCTGTCAATTAGGGGTGTCCCCTGTCAATTGGGAGTGACTCCTGTCAATTAGGAGTGTCCCCCGTCAATTATGTATGTCCCCTGTCAATTAGGAGTGTCCTCTGTCAATTAGTAGTGTCCCCTGTCAATTAGGAGTGTTCTCTGTCAATTAGGAGTGACTCCTGACAATTTGGAGTGACTGCTGTCAATTGGGAGTGACTCCTGTCAGTTAGGAGTGTCCGCTGACAATTAGGTGTGCCTCCTGTCAGTTAGGAGTGACTCCTGTCAATTTGGAGTGACTCCTGTCAATTTGGGGTGCCGGCTTTCAATTAGGATTCCCCTCTGTCAATTAGGAGTGTCCATGTCAATTAGCAGTGCCTCCTGTCAATTCGGAGTGACTCCAGTCAACTAGGAGTGACTCCTGTGAATTAGGAGTGCCCCTGTCAATTAGGAGTTCCTCCTGTCAATTAGGAACGTCCTTTGTCAATTGGGAGTGACTCCTGTCAATAAGGAGTGACTCCTGTCAATTGGGAACGTCCTCTGTCAATTAGGAGTATCCACTGTCAATTAGGAGTGACTCCTGTGAATTAGGAGTGCCCCTGTCAATTAGGAGTTTACCTGTCAATTAGCATTGTTTCCTGTCAATTGATAGAGCCTCCTGTCAATTGTGAGAGTCCCCTGTCAAATAGGAATCACCCCTGTCAATTAGGAGTGTCCATGTCAATTAGCAGTGTCTCCTGTCAATTGGGAGTGACTCCTGTCAAGTAGCAGTGGGCCCTGTCAAGTAGGAGTGCTCCCTGTCAATTAGGAGTGACCCCTGTCAATTAGCAGTGTACCCTGTCAATTAGGAGTGTCCCCTGTCATTAGGAGTGTCCCCAGTCAATTAGGAGTGAATCCTGTCATTTAGGAGTGTTTCCTGTAAATTAGGAGTGCCTCTGTCAATTATGAGTGCCCCCTGTCAATTGGGAGTGACTCCTGTCAATTAGGAGTTTCCCCTGTCAATTATGAGTGTCCCCTGTCAATTAGGAGTGCCCTCTGTCAAATATTAGTGTACCCTGTCAATTCGGAGTGTCCCCTGTCAATTAGGAGTGTCCCCTGTCAAATAGTAGTGTCCCCTGTCAATTAGGAGTGTCCCCTGTCAATTAGGAGTGCCCTCTGTCAAATAGTAGTGTCCCCTGTCAATTAGTAGTGTCCACTGTCAATTAGGAGTGTCCCCTGTCAATTAGCAGTGTCTGCTGACAATTTGGAGTGTCCCCTGTCAATTAGGAGTGTCCTCTGTCAAATATTAGTGTACCCTGTCAATTAGGAGTGTCCCCTGTCAATTAGGAGTGACTCCTGTCAATTGGGAACGTCCTATGTCAATTAGGAGTATCCACTGTCAATTAGCAGTGTCCCCTGTCAATTAGGACTGTCCCCTGTCAGTTAGGAGTGTCCCCTGTCAATTCGGAGTGACTCCTGTGAATTAGGAGTGCCCCTGTCAATTAGGAGTTTACCTGTCAATTAGCATTGTCTCCTGTCAATTGGTGGAGCCTCCTGTCAATTGTGAGAGTCCCCTGTCAAATAGGAATCACCCCTGTCAATTAGGAGTGTCCATGTCAATTAGCAGTGTTTCCTGTAAATTAGGAGTGCCTCTGTCAATTATGAGTGCCCCCTGTCAATTGGGAGTGACTCCTGTCAACTAGGAGTGACCCCTGTCAATTAGCAGTGTACCCTGTCAATTAGGAGTGTCCCCTGTCATTAGGAGTGTCCCCAGTCAATTCGGAGTGAATCCTGTCATTTAGGAGTGTTTCCTGTAAATTAGGAGTGCCTCTGTCAATTATGAGTGTCCCCTGTCAATTAGGAGTGTCCTCTGTCAATTAGTAGTGTCCCCTGTCAATTAGGAGTGTTCCCTGTCAATTAGGAGTGACTCCTGACAATTTGGAGTGACTGCTGTCAATTGGGAGTGACTCCTGTCAGTTAGGAGTGTCCGCTGACAATTAGGTGTGCCTCTTGTCAGTTAGGAGTGACTCCTGTCAATTTGGAGTGACTCCTGTCAATTTGGGGTGCCGGCGTTCAATTAGGATTCCCCTCTGTCAATTAGGAGTGTCCATGTCAATTAGCAGTGCCTCCTGTCAATTCGGAGTGACTCCAGTCAATTAGGAGTGACTCTTGTCAATTAGGAGTGACTCCTGTGAATTAGGAGTGCCCCTGTCAATTACGAGTGCCTCCTGTCAATTAGGAACGTCCTTTGTCAATTGGGAGTGACTCCTGTCAATTAGGAGTGACTCCTGTCAATTGGGAACGTCCTCTGTCAATTAGGAGTATCCACTGTCAATTAGCAGTGTCCCCTGTCAATTAGGAGTGTCCCCTGTCAATTAGGAGTGTCCCCTGTCAATTCGGAGTGACTCCAGTGAATTAGGAGTGCCCCTGTCAATTAGGAGTTTACCTGTCAATTAGCATTGTCTCCTGTCAATTGGTAGAGCCTCCTGTCAATTGTGAGAGTCCCCTGTCAAATAGGAATAACCCCTGTCAATTAGGAGTGTCCATGTCAATTAGCAGTGTCTCGTGTCAATTGGGAGTGACTCCTGTCAAGTAGCAGTGGGCCCTGTCAATTAGGAGTGTCCCCTGTCATTAGGAGTGTCCCCAGTCAATTCGGAGTGAATCCTGTCATTTAGGAGTGTTTCCTGTAAATTAGGAGTGCCTCTGTCAATTATGAGTGCCCCCTGTCAATTGGGAGTGACTCCTGTCAATTACGAGTTTCCGCTGTCAATTAGGAGTGTCCCCTGTCAATTATGAGAGTCCCCTGTCAATTAGGAGTGTCCTCTGTCAATTAGGAGTGACCCCTGTCAATTAGCAATCTACCCTGTCAATTAACAGTGTCCCCTGTCAATTAGGAGTGTCCCCCGTCAATTAGGAGTTTCCCCTTTCAATGAGAGGTGACTCCTGTCATTTAGGGGTGACACCTGTGAATTAGGAGTGCCCCTGTCAATGAGGAGTGACTCCTGTCAATTAAGCGTGTCTCCCGTCAATTAGGAGTGCCCGCTTTCAATTTGGATTCCCCCCTGTCAATTAGGAGTGTCCCTGTCAATTAGCAGTGACTCCTGTCAATTACGAGTTGCCCCTGTCAATTAGGAGTGACTCCTGTCAATTAGGAGCGTCCTCTGTCAATTTGGAGTATCCACTTTCAATTAGCAGTGTCCCCTGTCAATTAGGAGGGTCCCCTGTCAAGTAGCAGTGGGCCCTGTCAAGTAGGAGTGCTCCCTGTCAATTTGGAGTGACCCCTGTCAATTAGCAGTGTACCCTGTCAATTAGGAGTGTTCCCTGTCAATCAGGAGTGATTCCAGTCAATTAGGAGTGACTCCTGTCATTTAGGAGTGACTCCTGTGAATTAGGAATGCCCCTGTCAATTAGGGGTGCCCGCTGTCAATTGGGAGTGACTCCTGTCAATTAGGAGTGTCCCCTGTCAATTAGTAGTGTCCCCTGTCAATTAGGAGTGTTCTCTGTCAATTAGAAGTGACTCCTGACAATTTGGAGTGACTGCTGTCAATTGGGAGTGACTGCTGTCAATTGGGAGTGACTCCGGTCAGTTAGGAGTGTCCGCTGACAATTAGGTGTGCCTCCTGTCAGTTAGGAGTGACTCCTGTCAATTTGGAGTGACTCCTGTCAATTTGGGGTGCCGGCTTTCAATTAGGATTCCCCTCTGTCAATTAGGAGTGTCCATGTCAATTAGCAGTGCCTCCTGTCAATTCGGAGTGACTCCAGTCAATTAGGGGTGACTCCTGTGATTTAGGAGTGCCCCTGTCAATTAGGAGTTCCTCCTGTCAATTAGGAACGTCCTTTGTCAATTGGGAGTGACTCCTGTCAATAAGGAGTGACTCCTGTCAATTGGGAACGTCCTCTGTCAATTAGGAGTATCCACTGTCAATTAGCAGTGTCCCCTGTCAATTAGGAGTGTCCCCTGTCAATTAGGAGTGTCCCCTGTCAATTCGGAGTGACTCCTGTCAAGTAGCAGTGGGCCCTGTCAAGTAGGAGTGCTCCCTGTCAATTAGGAGTGACCCCTGTCAATTAGCAGTGTACCCTGTCAATTAGGAGTGACCCCTGTCAATTAGGAGTGTCCGCTGACAATTTGGAGTGTCCCCTGTCAATTAGGAGTGTCCTCTGTCAAATATTAGTGTACCCTGTCAATTAGGAGTGTCCTCCTGTCAATTGGCAACGTCCTCTGTCAATTAGGAGTATCCACTGTCAATTCGCAGTGTCCCCTGTCAATTAGGAGTGTCCCCTGTCAGTTAGGAGTGTCCCCTGTCAATTCGGAGTGACTCCTGTGAATTAGGAGTGCCCCTGTCAATTAGGAGTTTACCTGTCAATTAGCATTGTCTCCTGTCAATTGGTGGAGCCTCCTGTCAATTGTGAGAGTCCCCTGTCAAATAGGAATCACCCCTGTCAATTAGGAGTGTCCATGTCAATTAGCAGTGTCTCCTGTCAATTGGGAGTGACTCCTGTCAAGTAGCAGTGTACCCTGTCAATTAGGAGTGTCCCCTGTCATTTGGAGTGTCCCCAGTCAATTCGGAGTGAATCCTGTCATTTAGGAGTGTTTCCTGTAAATTAGGAGTGCCTCTGTCAATTATGAGTGCCCCCTGTCAATTGGGAGTGACTCCTGTCAATTAGGAGTTTCCCCTGTCAATTATGAGTGTCCCCTGTCAATTAGGAGTGCCCTCTGTCAAATATTAGTGTACCCTGTCAATTAGGAGTGTCCCCTGTCAATTAGGAGTGTCCCCTGTCAAATAGTAGTGTCCCCTGTCAATTAGGAGTGTCCCCTGTCAATTAGGAGTGCCCTCTGTCAAATAGTAGTGTCCCCTGTCAATTAGTAGTGTCCCCTGTCAATTAGGAGTGTCCCCTGTCAATTAGGAGTGTCTGCTGACAATTTGGAGTGTCCCCTGTCAATTAGGAGTGTCCTCTGTCAAATATTAGTGTACCCTGTCAATTAGGAGTGTCCCCTGTCAAATAGGAGTGACTCCTGACATTTGGAGTGACTGCTGTCAATTGGGAGTGACTCCTGTCAGTTTGGAGTGTCCGCTGCCAATTAGGTGTGCCTCCTGTCAGTTAGGAGTGACTCCTGTCAATTAGGAGAGACTCCTGTCAATTTGGAGTGACTCCTGTCAATTAGGAGTGCCCTCTGTCAATTAGGATTGTCCCCTGTCAATTAGCAGTGTCCCCTGTCAATTGGGCGTGTCTCATGTCAATTAGGAGTGACTCATGTCAATTTGGAGAACCCCCTGTCAATTAGCAGTGTCCCCTGTCTATTATGAGTAACCACTGTGAATTAGGAGTTTCCTCCTGTCAAATAGGAGTGACTCCTGTCAATTAGGAGTAACCCCCGCCAATTACTAGTATCCCCAGTTATCTAGGAGTGCCTCCTCTCAATTAGGAGTGCCCGCTGTCAATTAGGATAGCCCCCTGTCAATTAGGAGTGTCCCCTGTCAATTAGCATTTTCCCGGCAATTAGGAGTGACTCCTGTCAATTAGGAGTGTCCCCTATCAATTGGGCGTGTCTCATGTCAATTAGGAGTGACTCATGTAAATTTGGAGAACCCCCTGTCAATTAGCAGTGTCCCCTGTCTATTAGGAGTAACCACTGTGAATTAGGAGTTTCGTCCTGTCAAATAGGAGTGACTCCTGTCAGTCAGGAGTAACCCCCGCCAATTAGTAGTATCCCCAGTCAACTAGGAGTGCCTCCTGTCAATTAGGAGTGCCCGCTGTCAATTAGGAGAGCCCCCTGTCAATTAGGAGTGTCCCCTGTCAATTAGCAGTTTCCCGGGCAATTAGGAGTGACTCCTGTGAATTAGGAGTGACTGCTGTCAATTGGGAGTGACTCGTGTCAATTAGGAGTGTCCCCTGTCAATTGGGCGCGCCCCCTGTCAATTAGGAGTGACGCTGTCAATTAGGAGTTACTCCAGTCAATTAGGAGTGTCCCCTGTCAATTAGGAGTGTCCCCCGTCATGAGGAGTTCCCTCTGTCAATTAGGAGTGCCCCTGTCAATTAGGAGTGCCCCCTGTCAATTGGGCGTGCCTCCTGTCAATTCGGAGTGACTCCAGTCAAAAAGGAATGTCCCCTGTCAATTAGGAGTGTCGCCTGTCAATTAGGAGTGACTCCTATGAATTAGGAGTGCCCCTGTCAATTAGGAGTGCCCCCTGTCAATTGGGCGTGCCTCCTGTCAATTTGGAGTGACTCCAGTCAAAAAGGAGTGTCCCCTGTCAATTAGGAGTGTCCCCTGTCAATTAGGAGTGCCCTCTGTCAATTAGGAGTGTCCCCTGTCAATTAGGAGTCACTACTGTGAATTAGGAGTGCCCCTGTCAATTAGGAGAGCCCCCTGTCCATTGGGTGTGACTCCTGTCAAATAGGAGTGTCCCCTGTCAATTATGAGTGTCCCCTGTCAATTAGGAGTGTCCCGTGTCAATTAGGAGTGCCCTCTGTCAAGTAGGAGCGCCCCATTCAATTAGGAGTGACTCCTGTCAATTAGCAGTTTCCTCTGTAAATTAGGAGACTCCCCTGTCAATTCGGAGTGACTCCTGTGAATTAGGAGTGTCCTTGTCAATTAGGAGTTTCCCTGTCAATTAGCATTGTCTCCTGTCGATTGGTAGTGACTCCTGTCAATTGGGAGAATCCCGTGTCAATTAGGATCCCCCCCTGTCAATTAGGAGTGTCCATGTCAATTAGCAGTGTCTCCAGTCAATTAGGAGTGACCCCAGTCAATTAGGAGTGACTCCTGTCAATTAGGAACGTCCTCTGTCAATTAGGAGCGACTCCTGTCAATTAGGAACCTCCTCTGTCAATTAGGAGTATCCACTGTCAATTAGCAGTGTCCCCTGTCAATTAGGAGTGACCCCTGTCAATTTGGGGTGTCCCCTGTCAAGTAGGAGTGAATCGTGTCATTTAGGAGTGACTCCTGTGAATTAGGAGTGCCCCTGTCAATTAGGAGTGCCCCCTGTCAATTGGGAGTGACTCCTGTCAATTTGGATTCCCCCCTGTCAATGAGGAGGTTCCCTGTCTATCAGCAGTGTCTCCTGTCAATTTGGAGTGACTCCTGTCAATTAGGAGTGTCCCCTGTCAATTAGGAGTTCCCCTATCAATTAGGAGTGCCTGTGTCAATTAGGAGTGTCCCCTGTCTATTTTGAGTGTCCCCTGTCAATTAGGAGTGTCCCGTGTCAATTAGGAGTGCCCTCTGTCAAGTAGGAGCGCCCCATTCAATTAGGAGTGACTCCTGTCAATTAGCAGTTTCCTCTGTAAATTAGGAGACTCCACTGTCAATTCGGAGTGACTCCTGTGAATTAGGAGTGTCCCTGTCAATTAGGAGTTTCCCTGTCAATTAGCATTGTCTCCTGTCAATTGGTAGTGATTCCTGTCAATTGGGAGAGTCCCCTGTCAATTAGGATCCCCCCCTGTCAATTAGGAGTGTCCATGTCAATTAGCAGTGTCTCCAGTCAATTAGGAGTGACTCCAGTCAATTAGGAGTGACTCCTGTCAATTAGGAACGTCCTCTGTCAATTAGGAGCGACTCCTGTCAATTAGGAACCTCCTCTGTCAATTAGGAGTATCCACTGTCAATTAGCAGTGTCCCCTGTCAATTAGGAGTGACCCCTGTCAATTTGGAGTGTCCCCTGTCAAGTAGGAGTGACTCGTGTCATTTAGGAGTGACTCCTGTGAATTAGGAGTGCCCCTGTCAATTAGGAGTGCCCCCTGTCAATTGGGAGTGACTCCTGTCAATTTGGATTCCCCCCTGTCAATGAGGAGGTTCCCTGTCTATCAGCAGTGTCTCCTGTCAATTTGGAGTGACTCCTGTCAATTTGGAGTGTCCCCTGTCAATTAGGAGTTCCCCTATCAATTAGGAGTGTCTGTGTCAATTAGGAGTGTCCCCTGTCAATTACGAGTGTCCCCCGTCAATTAGGAGTGACTCCTGTCAATTAGGAGTGCCCCCTTTCCATTAGGACTCCCCCGTGTTAATTAGGGGTGTCCCTGTCTATTAGCAGTGTCTCCTGTCAATTGGGAGTGACTCCTGTCAATTTGGAGTGACCCCTGTCAATTAGCAATCTACCCTGTCAATTAGCAGTGTCCCCTGTCAATGAGGAGTGCTCCCTGTCAATTAGGAGTGACCCCTGTCAATTAGCAATCTACCCTGTCAATTAACAGTGTCTCCTGTCAATTAGGAGTGTCCCCTGTCAATTAGGAGTTTCCCCTGTCAATGAGGAGTGACTCCTGTCATTTAGGGGTGACACCTGTGAATTAGGAGTGCCCCTGTCAATGAGGAGTGACTCCTGTCAATTAAGCGTGTCCCCCGTCAATTAGGAGTGCCCGCTTTCAATTTGGATTCCCCCTTGTCAATTAGGAGTGTCCCTGTCAATTAGCAGTGTCTCCTGTCAATTAGGAGTGACTCCTGTCAATTAGGAGCGTCCTCTGTCAATTTGGAGTATCCACTTTCAATTAGCAGTGTCCCCTGTCAATTAGGAGGGTCCCCTGTCAAGTAGCAGTGGGCCCTGTCAAGTAGGAGTGCTCCCTGTCAATTAGGAGTGACCCCTGTCAATTAGCAGTGTACCCTGTCAATTAGGAGTGTTCCCTGTCAATCAGGAGTGATTCCAGTCAATTAGGAGTGACTCCTGTCATTTAGGAGTGACTCCTGTGAATTAGGAATGCCCCTGTCAATTAGGGGTGTCCCCTGTCAATTGGGAGTGACTCCTGTCAATTAGGAGTGTCCCCCGTCAATTATGTATGTCCCCTGTCAATTAGGAGTGTCCTCTGTCAATTAGTAGTGTCCCCTGTCAATTAGGAGTGTTCTCTGTCAATTAGGAGTGACTCCTGACAATTTGGAGTGACTGCTGTCAATTGGGAGTGACTCCTGTCAGTTAGGAGTGTCCGCTGACAATTAGGTGTGCCTCCTGTCAGTTAGGAGTGACTCCTGTCAATTTGGAGTGACTCCTGTCAATTTGGGGTGCCGGCTTTCAATTAGGATTCCCCTCTGTCAATTAGGAGTGTCCATGTCAATTAGCAGTGCCTCCTGTCAATTCGGAGTGACTCCAGTCAACTAGGAGTGACTCCTGTGAATTAGGAGTGCCCCTGTCAATTAGGAGTTCCTCTTGTCAATTAGGAACGTCCTTTGTCAATTGGGAGTGACTCCTGTCAATAAGGAGTGACTCCTGTCAATTGGGAACGTCCTCTGTCAATTAGGAGTATCCACTGTCAATTAGGAGTGACTCCTGTGAATTAGGAGTGCCCCTGTCAATTAGGAGTTTACCTGTCAATTAGCATTGTTTCCTGTCAATTGATAGAGCCTCCTGTCAATTGTGAGAGTCCCCTGTCAAATAGGAATCACCCCTGTCAATTAGGAGTGTCCATGTCAATTAGCAGTGTCTCCTGTCAATTGGGAGTGACTCCTGTCAAGTAGCAGTGGGCCCTGTCAAGTAGGAGTGCTCCCTGTCAATTAGGAGTGACCCCTGTCAATTAGCAGTGTACCCTGTCAATTAGGAGTGTCCCCTGTCATTAGGAGTGTCCCCAGTCAATTAGGAGTGAATCCTGTCATTTAGGAGTGTTTCCTGTAAATTAGGAGTGCCTCTGTCAATTATGAGTGCCCCCTGTCAATTGGGAGTGACTCCTGTCAATTAGGAGTTTCCCCTGTCAATTCGGAGTGTCCCCTGTCAATTAGGAGTGTCCCCTGTCAAATAGTAGTGTCCCCTGTCAATTAGGAGTGTCCCCTGTCAATTAGGAGTGCCCTCTGTCAAATAGTAGTGTCCCCTGTCAATTAGTAGTGTCCACTGTCAATTAGGAGTGTCCCCTGTCAATTAGCAGTGTCTGCTGACAATTTGGAGTGTCCCCTGTCAATTAGGAGTGTCCTCTGTCAAATATTAGTGTACCCTGTCAATTAGGAGTGTCCCCTGTCAATTAGGAGTGACCCCTGTCAATTGGGAACGTCCTATGTCAATTAGGAGTATCCACTGTCAATTAGCAGTGTCCCCTGTCAATTAGGACTGTCCCCTGTCAGTTAGGAGTGTCCCCTGTCAATTCGGAGTGACTCCTGTGAATTAGGAGTGCCCCTGTCAATTAGGAGTTTACCTGTCAATTAGCATTGTCTCCTGTCAATTGGTGGAGCCTCCTGTCAATTGTGAGAGTCCCCTGTCAAATAGGAATCACCCCTGTCAATTAGGAGTGTCCATGTCAATTAGCAGTGTTTCCTGTAAATTAGGAGTGCCTCTGTCAATTATGAGTGCCCCCTGTCAATTGGGAGTGACTCCTGTCAATTAGGAGTGACCCCTGTCAATTAGCAGTGTACCCTGTCAATTAGGAGTGTCCCCTGTCATTAGGAGTGTCCCCAGTCAATTCGGAGTGAATCCTGTCATTTAGGAGTGTTTCCTGTAAATTAGGAGTGCCTCTGTCAATTATGAGTGTCCCCTGTCAATTAGGAGTGTCCTCTGTCAATTAGTAGTGTCCCCTGTCAATTAGGAGTGTTCCCTGTCAATGAGGAGTGACTCCTGACAATTTGGAGTGACTGCTGTCAATTGGGAGTGACTCCTGTCAGTTAGGAGTGTCCGCTGACAATTAGGTGTGCCTCTTGTCAGTTAGGAGTGACTCCTGTCAATTTGGAGTGACTCCTGTCAATTTGGGGTGCCGGCGTTCAATTAGGATTCCCCTCTGTCAATTAGGAGTGTCCATGTCAATTAGCAGTGCCTCCTGTCAATTCGGAGTGACTCCAGTCAATTAGGAGTGACTCCTGTCAATTAGGAGTGATTCCTGTGAATTAGGAGTGCCCCTGTCAATTACGAGTGCCTCCTGTCAATTAGGAACGTCCTTTGTCAATTGGGAGTGACTCCTGTCAATTAGGAGTGACTCCTGTCAATTGGGAACGTCCTCTGTCAATTAGGAGTATCCACTGTCAATTAGCAGTGTCCCCTGTCAATTAGGAGTGTCCCCTGTCAATTAGGAGTGTCCCCTGTCAATTCGGAGTGACTCCAGTGAATTAGGAGTGCCCCTGTCAATTAGCAGTTTACCTGTCAATTAGCATTGTCTCCTGTCAATTGGTAGAGCCTCCTGTCAATTGTGAGAGTCCCCTGTCAAATAGGAATAACCCCTGTCAATTAGGAGTGTCCATGTCAATTAGCAGTGTCTCGTGTCAATTGGGAGTGACTCCTGTCAAGTCGCAGTGGGCCCTGTCAATTAGGAGTGTCCCCTGTCATTAGGAGTGTCCCCAGTCAATTCGGAGTGAATCCTGTCATTTAGGAGTGTTTCCTGTAAATTAGGAGTGCCTCTGTCAATTATGAGTGCCCCCTGTCAATTGGGAGTGACTCCTGTCAATTACGAGTTTCCGCTGTCAATTAGGAGTGTCCCCTGTCAATTATGAGAGTCCCCTGTCAATTAGGAGTGTCCTCTGTCAATTAGGAGTGACCCCTGTCAATTAGCAATCTACCCTGTCAATTAACAGTGTCCCCTGTCAATTAGGAGTGTCCCCCGTCAATTAGGAGTTTCCCCTTTCAATGAGAGGTGACTCCTGTCATTTAGGGGTGACACCTGTGAATTAGGAGTGCCCCTGTCAATGAGGAGTGACTCCTGTCAATTAAGCGTGTCCACCGTCAATTAGGAGTGCCCGCTTTCAATTTGGATTCCCCCCTGTCAATTAGGAGTGTCCCTGTCAATTAGCAGTGACTCCTGTCAATTACGAGTTGCCCCTGTCAATTAGGAGTGACTCCTGTCAATTAGGAGCGTCCTCTGTCAATTTGGAGTATCCACTTTCAATTAGCAGTGTCCCCTGTCAATTAGGAGGGTCCCCTGTCAAGTAGCAGTGGGCCCTGTCAAGTAGGAGTGCTCCCTGTCAATTTGGAGTGACCCCTGTCAATTAGCAGTGTACCCTGTCAATTAGGAGTGTTCCCTGTCAATCAGGAGTGATTCCAGTCAATTAGGAGTGACTCCTGTCATTTAGGAGTGACTCCTGTGAATTAGGAATGCCCCTGTCAATTAGGGGTGCCCGCTGTCAATTGGGAGTGACTCCTGTCAATTAGGAGTGTCCCCTGTCAATTAGTAGTGTCCCCTGTCAATTAGGAGTGTTCTCTGTCAATTAGAAGTGACTCCTGACAATTTGGAGTGACTGCTGTCAATTGGGAGTGACTGCTGTCAATTGGGAGTGACTCCGGTCAGTTAGGAGTGTCCGCTGACAATTAGGTGTGCCTCCTGTCAGTTAGGAGTGACTCCTGTCAATTTGGAGTGACTCCTGTCAATTTGGGGTGCCGGCTTTCAATTAGGATTCCCCTCTGTCAATTAGGAGTGTCCATGTCAATTAGCAGTGCCTCCTGTCAATTCGGAGTGACTCCAGTCAATTAGGGGTGACTCCTGTGATTTAGGAGTGCCCCTGTCAATTAGGAGTTCCTCCTGTCAATTAGGAACGTCCTTTGTCAATTGGGAGTGACTCCTGTCAATAAGGAGTGACTCCTGTCAATTGGGAACGTCCTCTGTCAATTAGGAGTATCCACTGTCAATTAGCAGTGTCCCCTGTCAATTAGGAGTGTCCCCTGTCAATTAGGAGTGTCCCCTGTCAATTCGGAGTGACTCCTGTCAAGTAGCAGTGGGCCCTGTCAAGTAGGAGTGCTCCCTGTCAATTAGGAGTGACCCCTGTCAATTAGCAGTGTACCCTGTCAATTAGGAGTGACCCCTGTCAATTAGGAGTGTCCGCTGACAATTTGGAGTGTCCCCTGTCAATTAGGAGTGTCCTCTGTCAAATATTAGTGTACCCTGTCAATTAGGAGTGTCCTCCTGTCAATTGGGAACGTCCTCTGTCAATTAGGAGTATCCACTGTCAATTCGCAGTGTCCCCTGTCAATTAGGAGTGTCCCCTGTCAGTTAGGAGTGTCCCCTGTCAATTCGGAGTGACTCCTGTGAATTAGGAGTGCCCCTGTCAATTAGGAGTTTACCTGTCAATTAGCATTGTCTCCTGTCAATTGGTGGAGCCTCCTGTCAATTGTGAGAGTCCCCTGTCAAATAGGAATCACCCCTGTCAATTAGGAGTGTCCATGTCAATTAGCAGTGTCTCCTGTCAATTGGGAGTGACTCCTGTCAAGTAGCAGTGGGCCCTGTCAAGTAGGAGTGCTCCCTGTCAATTAGGAGTGACCCCTGTCAATTAGCAGTGTACCCTGTCAATTAGGAGTGTCCCTGTCATTAGGAGTGTCCCCAGTCAATTCGGAGTGAATCCTGTCATTTAGGAGTGTTTCCTGTAAATTAGGAGTGCCTCTGTCAATTATGAGTGCCCCCTGTCAATTGGGAGTGACTCCTGTCAATTAGGAGTTTCCCCTGTCAATTATGAGTGTCCCCTGTCAATTAGTAGTGCCCTCTGTCAAATATTAGTGTACCCTGTCAATTAGGAGTGTCCCCTGTCAATTAGGAGTGTCCCCTGTCAAATAGTAGTGTCCCCTGTCAATTAGGAGTGTCCCCTGTCAATTAGGAGTGCCCTCTGTCAAATAGTAGTGTCCCCTGTCAATTAGAAGTGTGCACTGTCAATTAGGAGTGTCCCCTGTCAATTAGGAGTGTCTGCTGACAATTTGGAGTGTCCCCTGTCAATTAGGAGTGTCCTCTGTCAATTAGTAGTGTCCCCTGTCAATTAGGAGTGTCCCCTGTCAAATAGGAGTGACTCCTGACATTTGGAGTGACTGCTGTCAATTGGGAGTGACTCCTGTCAGTTAGGAGTGTCCGCTGCCAATTAGGTGTGCCTCCTGTCAGTTAGGAGTGACTCCTGTCAATTAGGAGAGACTCCTGTCAATTAGGAGTGACACCTGTGAATTAGGAGTGCCCCTGTCAATTGGGAGTGACTCCTGTCAATTAATCTTGTCCCCCGTAAATTCGGAGTGACTCCTGTCAATTTGGAGTGCCGGTTTTCAATTAGGATTCCCCTCTGTCAATTTGGAGTGTCCATGTCAATTAGCAGTGCCTCCTGTCAATTCGGAGTGACTCCAGTCAATTAGGAGTGCCCGCTGTCAATTAGGAGTGTCTGTGTCAATTTGGAGTGACCCCATGTCAATTAGGAGTGACTCATCTCAATTAACAGTGTCCCCCGTCAATTAGGAGTGACTCCTGTCAAATAGGAGTGCCCCCTTTTAATTTGGAATCCCCCCTGTTAATTAGGGGTGTCCCGGTCTATTAGCAGTGTCTCCTGTCAATGGGGAGTGACTCCAGTCAATTAGGAGTGTCCCCTGTCAATTAGGAGCGTCCTCTGTCAATTCGGAGTATCCACTGTCAGTTAGCAGTGTCCCCTGTCAATTAGGAGTGCTCCCTGTCAATGAGGAGTGACCCCTGTCAATTAGCAGTGTACCCTGTCAATTAGCAGTGTCCCCTGCCAATTAGGAGTGTCCCCTGTCAATGAGGAGTGACTCCTGACATTTAGGGGTGATAACTGTGAATTAGGAGTGCCTGTGCCAATTAGGAGTGACTCCTGTCAATTAAGGGTGTCCCCCGTCAATTAGGAGTGCCCTCTTTCAATTTGGATTCCCCCCTGCCAATTAGGAGTGTCCCTGACAATTAGCAGTGTCTCCTGTCAATTGGTAGTGACTCCTGTCAATTAGGAGAGTCCCCTGTCAATTAGGAGTTGCTCCTGTCAATTAGCAGTGTCCCCTGTCAATTAGGAGTGTCCCCTGTCAAGTAGCAGTGGGCCCTGTCAAGTAGGACTGCTCCCTGTCAATTAGGAGTGTCCCTGTCAATTAGCAGTGTCTCCTGTCAATTGGGAGTGACTCCTGTCAATTAGGAGAGTCCCCTGTCAATTAGGAGTTGCTCCTGTCAATTAGCAGTGTCCCCTGTCAATTAGGAGTGCCCTCTGTCAAATAGTAGTGTCCCCTGTCAATTAGGAGTGACCCCTGTCAATTAGGAGTGTCCCCTGTCAAATAGTAGTGTCCCCTGTCAATTAGGAGTGTCCCCTGTCAATTAGGAGTGCCCTCTGTCAGATAGTAGTGTCCCCTGTCAATTAGTAGTGTCTCCTGTCAATTAGGAGTGTCCTCTGTCAATTAGTCGTGTCCCCTGTCAATTAGGAGTGTCCCCTGTCAATTAGGAGTGATTCCTGACATTTGGAGTGACTGCTGTCAATTGGGAGTGACTCCTGTAAGTTAGGAGTGTCCGCTAACAATTAGGTGTGCCTCCTGTCAGTTAGGAGTTACTCCTGTCAATTAGGAGTGCTCTCTGTCAATTAGGAGTGTCCCCTGTCAATTAGGAGTGTCCCCTGTCAATTGGGCGTGTCTCATGTCAATTAGGAGTGACTCATGTCAATTTGGAGAACCCCCTGTCAATTAGCAGTGTCCCCTGTCTATTAGGAGTAACCACTGTGAAATAGGAGTTTCCTCCTGTCAAATAGGAGTGACTCCTGTCAATTAGGAGTAACCCCCGCCAAATAGTAGTATCCCCAGTCAACTAGGAGTGCCTCCTGTCAATTAGGAGTGCCCGCTGTCAATTAGGAGAGCCCCCTGTCAATTAGAAGTGTCCCCTGTCAATTAGTAGTGTCCCGGACAATTAGGAGTGACTCCTGTGAATTAGGAGTGACTGCGGTCAATTGGGAGTGACTTGTGTCAATTAGGAGTGTCCCCTGTCAATTGGGCGCGCCCCCTGCCAATTAGGAGTGTCGCTGTCAATTAGGAGTTACTCCAGTCAATTAGGAGTGTCCCCTGTCAATTAGGAGTGTCCCCCGTCAATTAGGAGTGCCCTCTGTCAATTAGGAGTGTACCCTGTCAATTGGGAGTGACTCCTATGAATTAGGAGTGCCCCTGTCATTTAGGAGTGTCCCCTGTCAATTGGACGTTCCTCCTGTCAATTTGGAGCGACTCCAGTCAAAAAGGAATGTCCCCTGTCAATTAGGAGTGTCCCCTGTCAATTAGGAGTGCCCTCTGTCAATTAGGAGTGCCCCCTGTCAAATGGGAGTGACTACTGTCAATTAGTAGTGTCCCCTGTCAATTAGGAGTGTCCCGTGTCAATTAGGAGTGCCCTCTGTCAAATAGTAGTGTCCCGTGTCAATTAGGAGTGCCCTCTGTCAAATAGTAGTGTCCCCTGTCAATTAGGAGTGTCCCCTGTCAATTAGGAGTGTCCCCTGTCAATTAGGAGTATCCCCTGTCAAATAGTAGTGTCCCCTGTCAATTAGGACTGTCCCCTGTCAATTAGGTGTGCCCTCTGTCAAATAATAGTGTCCCCTGTCGATTAGTAGTGTCCCCTGTCAATTAGGAGTGTCCCCTGTCAATTAGGAGTGTCTGCTGACAATTTGGAGTGTCCCCTGTCAATTAGGAGTGTCCTCTGTCAATTAGTAGTGTCCCCTGTCGATTAGGAGTGTCCCCTGTCAATTAGGAGTGACTCCTGACATTTGGAGTGACTGCTGTCAATTGGCAGTGACTCCTGTCAGTTAGGAGTGTCCGCTGCCAATTAGGTGTGCCTCCTGTCAGTTAGGAGTGACTCCTTTCAATTAGGAGTAAATCCTGTCAATTTGGAGTGACTCCAAACAATTAGGAGTGCCCTCTGTCAATTAGGAGTGTCCGCTGTCAATTAGGAGTGTCCCCTGTCAATTGGGCGTGTCTCATGTCAATTAGGAATGACTCATGTCAATTTGGAGAACCCCCTGTCAATTAGCAGTGTCCCCTGTCTATTAGGAGTAACCACTGTGAATTAGGAGATTCCAGCTGTCAAATAGGAGTGACTCCTGTCAATTAGGAGCAACCCCCGCCAATTAGTGGTATCCCCAGTCAACTAGGAGTGCCTCCTGACAATTAGGAGTGCCCGCTGTCAATTAGGAGAGCCCCCTGTCAATTAGGAGTGTCCCCTGTCAATTAGCAGTTTCCCGGGCAATTAGGAGTGACTCCTGTGAATTAGGAGTGACTGCTGTCAATTGGGAGTGACTCGTGTCAATTAGGAGTGTCCCGTCAATTGGGCGCGCCCCCTGTCAATTAGGAGTGTCGCTGTCAATTAGGAGTTACTCCAGTCAATTAGGAGTGCCCCTGTCAATTAGGAGTGCCCCCTGTCAATTGGGCGTGCCTCCTGTCAATTAGGAGTGACTCCAGTCAAAAAGGAATGTCCCCTGTCAATTAGGAGAGTCCCCTGTCAATTTGGAGTTCCCTCTGTCAATTAGGAGTGTCCCCTGTCAATTGGACGTCCCTCCTGTCAATTAGGAGTGACTCCAGTCAAAAATGAATGTCCCCTGTCAATTAGGAGTGTCCCCTGTCAATTAGGAGTGCCCTCTGTCAATTAGGAGTCCCCCCTGTCAATTGGGAGTGACTACTGTCAATTAGGAGTGTCCCCTGTCAATTAGGAGTGTCCCGTGTCAATTAGGAGTGCCCTCTGTCAGGTAGGAGCGCCCCTGTCAATTAGGAGTGACTCCTGTCAATTAGGAGTGTCCCCTGTCAATTAGGAATGACTCCGGACAATTTGGAGTGACTCATGTCAATTGGGAGTGACTCCTGTCAATTAGGAGTGTCACCTGTCAATTAGGAGTGACTCCTATGAATTAGGAGTGCCCCTGTCAATTAGGAGTGCCCCCTGTCAATTGGGCGTGCCTCCTGTCAATTAGGAGTGACTCCAGTCAAAAAGGAGTGTCCCCTGTCAATTAGGAGTGTCCCCTGTCAATTAGGAGTGCCCTCTGTCAATTAGGAGTATCCCCTGTCAAATAGGAGTGACTACTGTGAATTAGGAGGGACCCTGTCAATTAGGAGAGCCCCCTGTCAATTGGGAGTGACTGCTGTCAAAAAGGAGTGTCCCCTGTCAATTATGAGTGTCCCCTGTCAATTAGGAGTGTCCCATGTCAATTAGGAGTGCCCTCTGTCAAGTAGGAGCGCCCCAGTCAATTAGGAGTGACTCCTGTCAATTAGGAGTGTCCCCTGTCAATTAAGAGTGACTCCGGACAATTTGGAGTGACTCATGTCAATTGGGAGTGACCCCTGTCAATTAGGAGTGTCACCTGTCAATTAGGAGTGACACCTGTGAATTAGGAGTGCCCCTGTCAATTAGGAGTGACTCCTGTCAATTAATCGTCCCCCCCGTCAATTCGGAGTGACTCCTGTCAATTTGGGGTGCCGGCTTTCAATTAGGATACCCCTCTGTCAATTAGGAGTGTCCATGTCAATTAGCAGTGGCTCCTGTCAATTCGGAGTGACTCCAGTCAATTAGGGGTGACTCCTGTCAATTAGGAGTGACTCCTTTGAATTAGGAGTGCCCCTGTCAATTAGGAGTGCCTCCTGTCAATTAGGAACGTCCTTTGTCAATTGGGAGTGACTCCTGTCAATTAGGAGTGACTCCTGTCAATTGGGAACGTCCTCTGTCAATTAGGAGTATCCACTGTCAATTAGCAGTGTCCCCTGTCAATTAGGAGTGTCCCCTGTCAATTAGGAGTGTCCCCTGTCAATTCGGAGTGACTCCTGTGAATTAGGAGTGCCCCTGTCAATTAGGAGTTTACCTGTCAATTAGCATTGTCTCCTGTCAATTGGTAGAGCCTCCTGTCAATTGTGAGAGTCCACTGTCAAATAGGAATCCCCCCTGTCAATTAGGAGTATCCATGTCAATTAGCAGTGTCTCCTGTCAATTGGGAGTGACTCCTGTCAAGTAGCAGTGGGCCCTGTCAAGTAGGAGTGCTCCCTGTCAATTAGGAGTGACCCCTGTCAATTAGCAGTGTACCCTGTCAATTAGGATTGTCCCTGTCATTAGGAGTGTCCCCAGTCAATTCGGAGTGAATCCTGTCATTTAGGAGTGTTTCCTGTAAATTAGGAGTGCCTCTGTCAATTATGAGTGCCCCCTGTCAATTGGGAGTGACTCCTGTCAATTAGGAGTTTCCCCTGTCAATTATGAGTGTCCCCTGTCAATTAGTAGTGCCCTCTGTCAAATATTAGTGTACCCTGTCAATTAGGAGTGTCCCCTGTCAATTAGGAGTGTCCCCTGTCAAATAGTAGTGTCCCCTGTCAATTAGGAGTGTCCCCTGTCAATTAGGAGTGCCCTCTGTCAAATAGTAGTGTCCCCTGTCAATTAGTAGTGTGCACTGTCAATTAGGAGTGTCCCCTGTCAATTAGGAGTGTCTGCTGACAATTTGGAGTGTCCCCTGTCAATTAGGAGTGTCCTCTGTCAATTAGTAGTGTCCCCTGTCAATTAGGAGTGTCCCCTGTCAAATAGGAGTGACTCCTGACATTTGGAGTGACTGCTGTCAATTGGGAGTGACTCCTGTCAGTTAGGAGTGTCCGCTGCCAATTAGGTGTGCCTCCTGTCAGTTAGGAGTGACTCCTGTCAATTAGGAGAGACTCCTGTCAATTAGGAGTGACACCTGTGAATTAGGAGTGCCCCTGTCAATTGGGAGTGACTCCTGTCAATTAATCTTGTCCCCCGTAAATTCGGAGTGACTCCTGTCAATTTGGAGTGCCGGTTTTCAATTAGGATTCCCCTCTGTCAATTTGGAGTGTCCATGTCAATTAGCAGTGCCTCCTGTCAATTCGGAGTGACTCCAGTCAATTAGGAGTGCCCGCTGTCAATTAGGAGTGTCTGTGTCAATTTGGAGTGACCCCTGTCAATTAGGAGTGACTCATCTCAATTAACAGTGTCCCCCGTCAATTAGGAGTGACTCCTGTCAAATAGGAGTGCCCCCTTTTAATTTGGAATCCCCCCTGTTAATTAGGGGTGTCCCGGTCTATTAGCAGTGTCTCCTGTCAATGGGGAGTGACTCCAGTCAATTAGGAGTGTCCCCTGTCAATTAGGAGCGTCCTCTGTCAATTCGGAGTATCCACTGTCAGTTAGCAGTGTCCCCTGTCAATTAGGAGTGCTCCCTGTCAATGAGGAGTGACCCCTGTCAATTAGCAGTGTACCCTGTCAATTAGCAGTGTCCCCTGCCAATTAGGAGTGTCCCCTGTCAATGAGGAGTGACTCCTGACATTTAGGGGTGATAACTGTGAATTAGGAGTGCCTGTGCCAATTAGGAGTGACTCCTGTCAATTAAGGGTGTCCCCGTCAATTAGGAGTGCCCTCTTTCAATTTGGATTCCCCCCTGCCAATTAGGAGTGTCCCTGACAATTAGCAGTGTCTCCTGTCAATTGGTAGTGACTCCTGTCAATTAGGAGAGTCCCCTGTCAATTAGGAGTTGCTCCTGTCAATTAGCAGTGTCCCCTGTCAATTAGGAGTGTCCCCTGTCAAGTAGCAGTGGGCCCTGTCAAGTAGGAGTGCTCCCTGTCAATTAGGAGTGTCCCTGTCAATTAGCAGTGTCTCCTGTCAATTGGGAGTGACTCCTGTCAATTAGGAGAGTCCCCTGTCAATTAGGAGTTGCTCCTGTCAATTAGCAGTGTCCCCTGTCAATTAGGAGTGCCCTCTGTCAAATAGTAGTGTCCCCTGTCAATTAGGAGTGACCCCTGTCAATTAGGAGTGTCCCCTGTCAAATAGTAGTGTCCCCTGTCAATTAGGAGTGTCCCCTGTCAATTAGGAGTGCCCTCTGTCAGATAGTAGTGTCCCCTGTCAATTAGTAGTGTCTCCTGTCAATTAGGAGTGTCCTCTGTCAATTAGTCGTGTCCCCTGGCAATTAGGAGTGTCCCGTGTCAATTAGGAGTGATTCCTGACATTTGGAGTGACTGCTGTCAATTGGGAGTGACTCCTGTAAGTTAGGAGTGTCCGCTAACAATTAGGTGTGCCTCCTGTCAGTTAGGAGTTACTCCTGTCAATTAGGAGTGCTCTCTGTCAATTAGGAGTGTCCCCTGTCAATTAGGAGTGTCCCCTGTCAATTGGGCGTGTCTCATGTCAATTAGGAGTGACTCATGTCAATTTGGAGAACCCCCTGTCAATTAGCAGTGTCCCCTGTCTATTAGGAGTAACCACTGTGAAATAGGAGTTTCCTCCTGTCAAATAGGAGTGACTCCTGTCAATTAGGAGTAACCCCCGCCAAATAGTAGTATCCCCAGTCAACTAGGAGTGCCTCCTGTCAATTAGGAGTGCCCGCTGTCAATTAGGAGAGCCCCCTGTCAATTAGAAGTGTCCCCTGTCAATTAGTAGTGTCCCGGACAATTAGGAGTGACTCCTGTGAATTAGGAGTGACTGCGGTCAATTGGGAGTGACTTGTGTCAATTAGGAGTGTCCCCTGTCAATTGGGCGCGCCCCCTGCCAATTAGGAGTGTCGCTGTCAATTAGGAGTTACTCCAGTCAATTAGGAGTGTCCCCTGTCAATTAGGAGTGTCCCCCGTCAATTAGGAGTGCCCTCTGTCAATTAGGAGTGTACCCTGTCAATTGGGAGTGACTCCTATGAATTAGGAGTGCCCCTGTCATTTAGGAGTGTCCCCTGTCAATTGGACGTTCCTCCTGTCAATTTGGAGCGACTCCAGTCAAAAAGGAATGTCCCCTGTCAATTAGGAGTGTCCCCTGTCAATTAGGAGTGCCCTCTGTCAATTAGGAGTGCCCCCTGTCAATTGGGAGTGACTACTGTCAATTAGTAGTGTCCCCTGTCAATTAGGAGTGTCCCGTGTCAATTAGGAGTGCCCTCTGTCAAATAGTAGTGTCCCGTGTCAATTAGGAGTGCCCTCTGCCAAAAAGTAGTGTCCCCTGTCAATTAGGAGTGTCCCCTGTCAATTAGGAGTGTCCCCTGTCAATTAGGAGTATACCCTGTCAAATAGTAGTGTCCCCTGTCAATTAGGACTGTCCCCTGTCATTTAGGTGTGCCCTCTGTCAAATAATAGTGTCCCCTGTCGATTAGTAGTGTCTCCTGTCAATTAGGAGTGTCCCCTGTCAATTAGGAGTGTCTGCTGACAATTTGGAGTGTCCCCTGTCAATTAGGAGTGTCCTCTGTCAATTAGTAGTGTCCCCTGTCGATTGGGAGTGTCCCCTGTCAATTAGGAGTGACTCCTGACATTTGGAGTGACTGCTGTCAATTGGCAGTGACTCCTGTCAGTTAGGAGTGTCCGCTGCCAATTAGGTGTGCCTCCTGTCAGTTAGGAGTGACTCCTTTCAATTAGGAGTAAATCCTGTCAATTTGGAGTGACTCCAAACAATTAGGAGTGCCCTCTGTCAATTAGGAGTGTCCGCTGTCAATTAGGAGTGTCCCCTGTCAATTGGGCGTGTCTCATGTCAATTAGGAATGACTCATGTCAATTTGGAGAACCCCCTGTCAATTAGCAGTGTCCCCTGTCTATTAGGAGTAACCACTGTGAATTAGGAGATTCCAGCTGTCAAATAGGAGTGACTCCTGTCAATTAGGAGTAACCCCCGCCAATTAGTGGTATCCCCAGTCAACTAGGAGTGCCTCCTGACAATTAGGAGTGCCCGCTGTCAATTAGGAGAGCCCCCTGTCAATTAGGAGTGTCCCCTGTCAATTAGCAGTTTCCCGGGCAATTAGGAGTGACTCCTGTGAATTAGGAGTGACTGCTGTCAATTGGGAGTGACTCGTGTCAATTAGGAGTGTCCCGTCAATTGGGCGCGCCCCCTGTCAATTAGGAGTGTCGCTGTCAATTAGGAGTTACTCCAGTCAATTAGGAGTGCCCCTGTCAATTAGGAGTGCCCCCTGTCAATTGGGCGTGCCTCCTGTCAATTAGGAGTGACTCCAGTCAAAAAGGAATGTCCCCTGTCAATTAGGAGAGTCCCCTGTCAATTTGGAGTTCCCTCTGTCAATTAGGAGTGTCCCCTGTCAATTGGACGTCCCTCCTGTCAATTAGGAGTGACTCCAGTCAAAAATGAATGTCCCCTGTCAATTAGGAGTGTCCCCTGTCAATTAGGAGTGCCCTCTGTCAATTAGGAGTCCCCCCTGTCAATTGGGAGTGACTACTGTCAATTAGGAGTGTCCCCTGTCAATTAGGAGTGTCCCGTGTCAATTAGGAGTGCCCTCTGTCAGGTAGGAGCGCCCCTGTCAATTAGGAGTGACTCCTGTCAATTAGGAGTGTCCCCCTGTCAATTAGGAGTGACTCCGGACAATTTGGAGTGACTCATGTCAATTGGGAGTGACGCCTGTCAATTAGGAGTGTCACCTGTCAATTAGGAGTGACTCCTATGAATTAGGAGTGCCCCTGTCAATTAGGAGTGCCCCCTGTCAATTGGGCGTGCCTCCTGTCAATTAGGAGTGACTCCAGTCAAAAAGGAGTGTCCCCTGTCAATTAGGAGTGTCCCCTGTCAATTAGGAGTGCCCTCTGTCAATTAGGAGTATCCCCTGTCAAATAGGAGTGACTACTGTGAATTAGGAGGGACCCTGTCAATTAGGAGAGCCCCCTGTCAATTGGGAGTGACTGCTGTCAAAAAGGAGTGTCCCCTGTCAATTATGAGTGTCCCCTGTCAATTAGGAGTGTCCCATGTCAATTAGGAGTGCCCTCTGTCAAGTAGGAGCGCCCCAGTCAATTAGGAGTGACTCCTGTCAATTAGGAGTGTCCCCTGTCAATTAAGAGTGACTCCGGACAATTTGGAGTGACTCATGTCAATTGGGAGTGACTCCTGTCAATTAGGAGTGTCACCTGTCAATTGGGCGCGCCCCCTGCCAATTAGGAGTGTCGCTGTCAATTAGGAGTTACTCCAGTCAATTAGGAGTGTCCCCTGTCAATTAGGAGTGTCCCCCGTCAATTAGGATTGCCCTCTGTCAATTAGGAGTGTACCCTGTCAATTGGGAGTGACTCCTATGAATTAGGAGTGCCCCTGTCATTTAGGAGTGTCCCCTGTCAATTGGACGTTCCTCCTGTCAATTTGGAGCGACTCCAGTCAAAAAGGAATGTCCCCTGTCAATTAGGAGTGTCCCCTGTCAATTAGGAGTGCCCTCTGTCAATTAGGAGTGCCCCCTGTCAATTGGGAGTGACTACTGTCAATTAGTAGTGTCCCCTGTCAATTAGGAGTGTCCCGTGTCAATTAGGAGTGCCCTCTGTCAAATAGTAGTGTCCCGTGTCAATTAGGAGTGCCCTCTGCCAAAAAGTAGTGTCCCCTGTCAATTAGGAGTGTCCCCTGTCAATTAGGAGTGTCCCCTGTCAATTAGGAGTATACCCTGTCAAATAGTAGTGTCCCCTGTCAATTAGGACTGTCCCCTGTCATTTAGGTGTGCCCTCTGTCAAATAATAGTGTCCCCTGTCGATTAGTAGTGTCTCCTGTCAATTAGGAGTGTCCCCTGTCAATTAGGAGTGTCTGCTGACAATTTGGAGTGTCCCCTGTCAATTAGGAGTGTCCTCTGTCAATTAGTAGTGTCCCCTGTCGATTGGGAGTGTCCCCTGTCAATTAGGAGTGACTCCTGACATTTGGAGTGACTGCTGTCAATTGGCAGTGACTCCTGTCAGTTAGGAGTGTCCGCTGCCAATTAGGTGTGCCTCCTGTCAGTTAGGAGTGACTCCTTTCAATTAGGAGTAAATCCTGTCAATTTGGAGTGACTCCAAACAATTAGGAGTGCCCTCTGTCAATTAGGAGTGTCCGCTGTCAATTAGGAGTGTCCCCTGTCAATTGGGCGTGTCTCATGTCAATTAGGAATGACTCATGTCAATTTGGAGAACCCCCTGTCAATTAGCAGTGTCCCCTGTCTATTAGGAGTAACCACTGTGAATTAGGAGATTCCAGCTGTCAAATAGGAGTGACTCCTGTCAATTAGGAGTAACCCCCGCCAATTAGTGGTATCCCCAGTCAACTAGGAGTGCCTCCTGACAATTAGGAGTGCCCGCTGTCAATTAGGAGAGCCCCCTGTCAATTAGGAGTGTCCCCTGTCAATTAGCAGTTTCCCGGGCAATTAGGAGTGACTCCTGTGAATTAGGAGTGACTGCTGTCAATTGGGAGTGACTCGTGTCAATTAGGAGTGTCCCGTCAATTGGGCGCGCCCCCTGTCAATTAGGAGTGTCGCTGTCAATTAGGAGTTACTCCAGTCAATTAGGAGTGCCCCTGTCAATTAGGAGTGCCCCCTGTCAATTGGGCGTGCCTCCTGTCAATTAGGAGTGACTCCAGTCAAAAAGGAATGTCCCCTGTCAATTAGGAGAGTCCCCTGTCAATTTGGAGTTCCCTCTGTCAATTAGGAGTGTCCCCTGTCAATTGGACGTCCCTCCTGTCAATTAGGAGTGACTCCAGTCAAAAATGAATGTCCCCTGTCAATTAGGAGTGTCCCCTGTCAATTAGGAGTGCCCTCTGTCAATTAGGAGTCCCCCCGTCAATTGGGAGTGACTACTGTCAATTAGGAGTGTCCCCTGTCAATTAGGAGTGTCCCGTGTCAATTAAGAGTGCCCTCTGTCAGGTAGGAGCGCCCCTGTCAATTAGGAGTGACTCCTGTCAATTAGGAGTGTCCCCCTGTCAATTAGGAGTGACTCCGGACAATTTGGAGTGACTCATGTCAATTGGGAGTGACGCCTGTCAATTAGGAGTGTCACCTGTCAATTAGGAGTGACTCCTATGAATTAGGAGTGCCCCTGTCAATTAGGAGTGCCCCCTGTCAATTGGGCGTGCCTCCTGTCAATTAGGAGTGACTCCAGTCAAAAAGGAGTGTCCCCTGTCAATTAGGAGTGTCCCCTGTCAATTAGGAGTGCCCTCTGTCAATTAGGAGTATCCCCTGTCAAATAGGAGTGACTACTGTGAATTAGGAGGGACCCTGTCAATTAGGAGAGCCCCCTGTCAATTGGGAGTGACTGCTGTCAAAAAGGAGTGTCCCCTGTCAATTATGAGTGTCCCCTGTCAATTAGGAGTGTCCCATGTCAATTAGGAGTGCCCTCTGTCAAGTAGGAGCGCCCCAGTCAATTAGGAGTGACTCCTGTCAATTAGGAGTGTCCCCTGTCAATTAAGAGTGACTCCGGACAATTTGGAGTGACTCATGTCAATTGGGAGTGACTCCTGTCAATTAGGAGTGTCACCTGTCAATTGGGCGCGCCCCCTGCCAATTAGGAGTGTCGCTGTCAATTAGGAGTTACTCCAGTCAATTAGGAGTGTCCCCTGTCAATTAGGAGTGTCCCCCGTCAATTAGGAGTGCCCTCTGTCAATTAGGAGTGTACCCTGTCAATTGGGAGTGACTCCTATGAATTAGGAGTGCCCCTGTCATTTAGGAGTGTCCCCTGTCAATTGGACGTTCCTCCTGTCAATTTGGAGCGACTCCAGTCAAAAAGGAATGTCCCCTGTCAATTAGGAGTGTCCCCTGTCAATTAGGAGTGCCCTCTGTCAATTAGGAGTGCCCCCTGTCAATTGGGAGTGACTACTGTCAATTAGTAGTGTCCCCTGTCAATTAGGAGTGTCCCGTGTCAATTAGGAGTGCCCTCTGTCAAATAGTAGTGTCCCGTGTCAATTAGGAGTGCCCTCTGTCAAATAGTAGTGTCCCCTGTCAATTAGGATTGTCCCCTGTCAATTAGGAGTGTCCCCTGTCAATTAGGAGTATCCCCTGTCAAATAGTAGTGTCCCCTGTCAATTAGGACTGTCCCCTGTCAATTAGGTGTGCCCTCTGTCAAATAATAGTGTCCCCTGTCGATTAGTAGTGTCCCCTGTCAATTAGGAGTGTCCCCTGTCAATTAGGAGTGTCTGCTGACAATTTGGAGTGTCCCCTGTCAATTAGGAGTGTCCTCTGTCAATTAGTAGTGTCCCCTGTCGATTAGGAGTGTCCCCTGTCAATTAGGAGTGACTCCTGACATTTGGAGTTACTGCTGTCAATTGGCAGTGACTCCTGTCAGTTAGGAGTGTCCGCTGCCAATTAGGTGTGCCTCCTGTCAGTTAGGAGTGACTCCTTTCAATTAGGAGTAAATCCTGTCAATTTGGAGTGACTCCAAACAATTAGGAGTGCCCTCTGTCAATTAGGAGTGTCCGCTGTCAATTAGGAGTGTCCCCTGTCAATTGGGCGTGTCTCATGTCAATTAGGAATGACTCATGTCAATTTGGAGAACCCCCTGTCAATTAGCAGTGTCCCCTGTCTATTAGGAGTAACCACTGTGAATTAGGAGATTCCAGCTGTCAAATAGGAGTGACTCCTGTCAATTAGGAGCAACCCCCGCCAATTAGTGGTATCCCCAGTCAACTAGGAGTGCCTCCTGACAATTAGGAGTGCCCGCTGTCAATTAGGAGAGCCCCCTGTCAATTAGGAGTGTCCCCTGTCAATTAGCAGTTTCCCGGGCAATTAGGAGTGACTCCTGTGAATTAGGAGTGACTGCTGTCAATTGGGAGTGACTCGTGTCAATTAGGAGTGTCCCGTCAATTGGGCGCGCCCCCTGTCAATTAGGAGTGTCGCTGTCAATTAGGAGTTACTCCAGTCAATTAGGAGTGCCCCTGTCAATTAGGAGTGCCCCCTGTCAATTGGGCGTGCCTCCTGTCAATTAGGAGTGACTCCAGTCAAAAAGGAATGTCCCCTGTCAATTAGGAGAGTCCCCTGTCAATTTGGAGTTCCCTCTGTCAATTAGGAGTGTCCCCTGTCAATTGGACGTCCCTCCTGTCAATTAGGAGTGACTCCAGTCAAAAATGAATGTCCCCTGTCAATTAGGAGTGTCCCCTGTCAATTAGGAGTGCCCTCTGTCAATTAGGAGTCCCCCCTGTCAATTGGGAGTGACTACTGTCAATTAGGAGTGTCCCCTGTCAATTAGGAGTGTCCCGTGTCAATTAGGAGTGCCCTCTGTCAGGTAGGAGCGCCCCTGTCAATTAGGAGTGACTCCTGTCAATTAGGAGTGTCCCCTGTCAATTAGGAGTGACTCCGGACAATTTGGAGTGACTCATGTCAATTGGGAGTGACTCCTGTCAATTAGGAGTGTCACCTGTCAATTAGGAGTGACTCCTATGAATTAGGAGTGCCCCTGTCAATTAGGAGTGCCCCCTGTCAATTGGGCGTGCCTCCTGTAAATTAGGAGTGCCTCTGTCAATTATGAGTGCCCCCTGTCAATTGGGAGTGACTCCTGTCAATTAGGAGTGACCCCTGTCAATTAGCAGTGTACCCTGTCAATTAGGAGTGTCCCCTGTCATTAGGAGTGTCCCCAGTCAATTCGGAGTGAATCCTGTCATTTAGGAGTGTTTCCTGTAAATTAGGAGTGCCTCTGTCAATTATGAGTGTCCCCTGTCAATTAGGAGTGTCCTCTGTCAATTAGTAGTGTCCCCTGTCAATTAGGAGTGTTCCCTGTCAATTAGGAGTGACTCCTGACAATTTGGAGTGACTGCTGTCAATTGGGAGTGACTCCTGTCAGTTAGGAGTGACTGCTGTCAATTGGGAGTGACTCTTGTCAGTTAGGAGTGACTCCTGTCAATTTGGAGTGACTCCTGTCAATTTGGGGTGCCGGCGTTCAATTAGGATTCCCCTCTGTCAATTAGGAGTGTCCATGTCAATTAGCAGTGCCTCCTGTCAATTCGGAGTGACTCCAGTCAATTAGGAGTGACTTCTGTCAATTAGGAGTGACTCCTGTGAATTAGGAGTGCCCCTGTCAATTAGGAGTGCCTCCTGTCAATTAGGAACGTCCTTTGTCAATTGGGAGTGACTCCTGTCAATTAGGAGTGACTCCTGTCAATTGGGAACGTCCTCTGTCAATTAGGAGTATCCACTGTCAATTAGCAGTGTCCCCTGTCAATTAGGAGTGTCCCCTGTCAATTAGGAGTGTCCCCTGTCAATTCGGAGTGACTCCAGTGAATTAGGAGTGCCCCTGTCAATTAGGAGTTTACCTGTCAATTAGCATTGTCTCCTGTCAATTGGTAGAGCCTCCTGTCAATTGTGAGAGTCCCCTGTCAAATAGGAATAACCCCTGTCAATTAGGAGTGTCCATGTCAATTAGCAGTGTCTCGTGTCAATTGGGAGTGACTCCTGTCAAGTAGCAGTGGGCCCTGTCAATTAGGAGTGTCCCCTGTCATTAGGAGTGTCCCCAGTCAATTCGGAGTGAATCCTGTCATTTAGGAGTGTTTCCTGTAAATTAGGAGTGCCTCTGTCAATTATGAGTGCCCCCTGTCAATTGGGAGTGACTCCTGTCAATTACGAGTTTCCGCTGTCAATTAGGAGTGTCCCCTGTCAATTATGAGAGTCCCCTGTCAATTAGGAGTGTCCTCTGTCAATTAGGAGTGACCCCTGTCAATTAGGAGTTTCCCCTTTCAATGAGAGGTGACTCCTGTCATTTAGGGGTGACACCTGTGAATTAGGAGTGCCCCTGTCAATGAGGAGTGACTCCTGTCAATTAAGCGTGTCCCCCGTCAATTAGGAGTGCCCGCTTTCAATTTGGATTCCCCCCTGTCAATTAGGAGTGTCCCTGTCAATTAGCAGTGACTCCTGTCAATTACGAGTTGCCCCTGTCAATTAGGAGTGACTCCTGTCAATTAGGAGCGTCCTCTGTCAATTTGGAGTATCCACTTTCAATTAGCAGTGTCCCCTGTCAATTAGGAGGGACCCCTGTCAAGTAGCAGTGGGCCCTGTCAAGTAGGAGTGCTCCCTGTCAATTTGGAGTGACCCCTGTGAATTAGCAGTGTACCCTGTCAATTAGGAGTGTTCCCTGTCAATCAGGAGTGATTCCAGTCAATTAGGAGTGACTCCTGTCATTTAGGAGTGACTCCTGTGAATTAGGAATGCCCCTGTCAATTAGGGGTGCCCGCTGTCAATTGGGAGTGACTCCTGTCAATTAGGAGTGTCCCCTGTCAATTAGTAGTGTCCCCTGTCAATTAGGAGTGTTCTCTGTCAATTAGGAGTGACTCCTGACAATTTGGAGTGACTGCTGTCAATTGGGAGTGACTGCTGTCAATTGGGAGTGACTCCGGTCAGTTAGGAGTGTCCGCTGACAATTAGGTGTGCCTCCTGTCAGTTAGGAGTGACTCCTGTCAAATTGGAGTGACTCCTGTCAATTTGGGGTGCCGGCTTTCAATTAGGATTCCCCTCTGTCAATTAGGAGTGTCCATGTCAATTAGCAGTGCCTCCTGGAAATTCGGAGTGACTCCAGTCAATTAGGGGTGACTCCTGTGATTTAGGAGTGCCCCTGTCAATTAGGAGTTCCACCTGTCAATTAGGAACGTCCTTTGTCAATTGGGAGTGACTCCTGTCAATAAGGAGTGACTCCTGTCAATTGGGAACGTCCTCTGTCAATTAGGAGTATCCACTGGCAATTAGCAGTGTCCCCTGCCAATTAGGAGTGTCCCCTGTCAATTAGGAGTGTCCCCTGTCAATTCGGAGTGACTCCTGTCAAGTAGCAGTGGGCCCTGTCAAGTAGGAGTGCTCCCTGTCAATTAGGAGTGACCCCTGTCAATTAGCAGTGTACCCTGTCAATTAGGAGTGTCCCCTGTCAATTAGGAGTGTCTGCTGACAATTTGGAGTGTCCCCTGTCAATTAGGAGTGTCCTCTGTCAAATATTAGTGTACCCTGTCAATTAGGAGTGTCCTCCTGTCAATTGGGAACGTCCTCTGTCAATTAGGAGTATCCACTGTCAATTCGCAGTGTCCCCTGTCAATTAGGAGTGTCCCCTGTCAATTAGGAGTGTCCCCTGTCAATTCGGAGTGACTCCTGTGAATTAGGAGTGCCCCTGTCAATTAGGAGTGCCTCCTGTCAATTAGGAACGTCCTTTGTCAATTGGGAGTGACTCCTGTCAATTAGGAGTGACTCCTGTCAATTGGGAACGTCCTCTGTCAATTAGGAGTATCCACTGTCAATTAGCAGTGTCCCCTGTCAATTAGGAGTGTCCCCTGTCAATTAGGAGTGTCCCCTGTCAATTCGGAGTGACTCCAGTGAATTAGGAGTGCCCCTGTCAATTAGGAGTTTACCTGTCAATTAGCATTGTCTCCTGTCAATTGGTAGAGCCTCCTGTCAATTGTGAGAGTCCCCTGTCAAATAGGAATAACCCCTGTCAATTAGGAGTATCCATGTCAATTAGCAGTGTCTCGTGTCAATTGGGAGTGACTCCTGTCAAGTAGCAGTGGGCCCTGTCAATTAGGAGTGTCCCCTGTCATTAGGAGTGTCCCCAGTCAATTCGGAGTGAATCCTGTCATTTAGGAGTGTTTCCTGTAAATTAGGAGTGCCTCTGTCAATTATGAGTGCCCCCTGTCAATTGGGAGTGACTCCTGTCAATTACGAGTTTCCGCTGTCAATTAGGAGTGTCCCCTGTCAATTATGAGAGTCCCCTGTCAATTAGGAGTGTCCTCTGTCAATTAGGAGTGACCCCTGTCAATTAGGAGTTTCCCCTTTCAATGAGAGGTGACTCCTGTCATTTAGGGGTGACACCTGTGAATTAGGAGTGCCCCTGTCAATGAGGAGTGACTCCTGTCAATTAAGCGTGTCCCCCGTCAATTAGGAGTGCCCGCTTTCAATTTGGATTCCCCCCTGTCAATTAGGAGTGTCCCTGTCAATTAGCAGTGACTCCTGTCAATTACGAGTTGCCCCTGTCAATTAGGAGTGACTCCTGTCAATTAGGAGCGTCCTCTGTCAATTTGGAGTATCCACTTTCAATTAGCAGTGTCCCCTGTCAATTAGGAGGGACCCCTGTCAAGTAGCAGTGGGCCCTGTCAAGTAGGAGTGCTCCCTGTCAATTTGGAGTGACCCCTGTCAATTAGCAGTGTACCCTGTCAATTAGGAGTGTTCCCTGTCAATCAGGAGTGATTCCAGTCAATTAGGAGTGACTCCTGTCATTTAGGAGTGACTCCTGTGAATTAGGAATGCCCCTGTCAATTAGGGGTGCCCGCTGTCAATTGGGAGTGACTCCTGTCAATTAGGAGTGTCCCCTGTCAATTAGTAGTGTCCCCTGTCAATTAGGAGTGTTCTCTGTCAATTAGGAGTGACTCCTGACAATTTGGAGTGACTGCTGTCAATTGGGAGTGACTGCTGTCAATTGGGAGTGACTCCGGTCAGTTAGGAGTGTCCGCTGACAATTAGGTGTGCCTCCTGTCAGTTAGGAGTGACTCCTGTCAAATTGGAGTGACTCCTGTCAATTTGGGGTGCCGGCTTTCAATTAGGATTCCCCTCTGTCAATTAGGAGTGTCCATGTCAATTAGCAGTGCCTCCTGTCAATTCGGAGTGACTCCAGTCAATTAGGGGTGACTCCTGTGATTTAGGAGTGCCCCTGTCAATTAGGAGTTCCACCTGTCAATTAGGAACGTCCTTTGTCAATTGGGAGTGACTCCTGTCAATAAGGAGTGACTCCTGTCAATTGGGAACGTCCTCTGTCAATTAGGAGTATCCACTGTCAATTAGCAGTGTCCCCTGCCAATTAGGAGTGTCCCCTGTCAATTAGGAGTGTCCCCTGTCAATTCGGAGTGACTCCTGTCAAGTAGCAGTGGGCCCTGTCAAGTAGGAGTGCTCCCTGTCAATTAGGAGTGACCCCTGTCAATTAGCAGTGTACCCTGTCAATTAGGAGTGTCCCCTGTCAATTAGGAGTGTCTGCTGACAATTTGGAGTGTCCCCTGTCAATTAGGAGTGTCCTCTGTCAAATATTAGTGTACCCTGTCAATTAGGAGTGTCCTCCTGTCAATTGGGAACGTCCTCTGTCAATTAGGAGTATCCACTGTCAATTAGCAGTGTCCCCTGTCAATTAGGAGTGTCCCCTGTCAGTTAGGAGTGTCCCCTGTCAATTCGGAGTGACTCCTGTGAATTAGGAGTGCCCCTGTCAATTAGGAGTTTACCTGTCAATTAGCATTGTCTCCTGTCAATTGGTGGAGCCTCCTGTCAATTGTGAGAGTCCCCTGTCAAATAGGAATCACCCCTGTCAATTAGGAGTGTCCATGTCAAATAGCAGTGTCTCCTGTCAATTGGGAGTGACTCCTGTCAAGTAGCAGTGGGCCCTGTCAAGTAGGAGTGCTCCCTGTCAATTAGGAGTGACCCCTGTCAATTAGCAGTGTACCCTGTCAATTAGGAGTGTCCCTGTCATTAGGAGTGTCCCCAGTCAATTCGGAGTGAATCCTGTCATTTAGGAGTGTTTCCTGTAAATTAGGAGTGCCTCTGTCAATTATGAGTGCCCCCTGTCAATTGGGAGTGACTCCTGTCAATTAGGAGTTTCCCCTGTCAATTATGAGTGTCCCCTGTCAATTAGTAGTGCCCTCTGTCAAATATTAGTGTACCCTGTCAATTAGGAGTGTCCCCTGTCAATTAGGAGTGTCCCCTGTCAAATAGTAGTGTCCCCTGTCAATTAGGAGTGTCCCCTGTCAATTAGGAGTGCCCTCTGTCAAATAGTAGTGTCCCCTGTCAATTAGTAGTGTGCACTATCAATTAGGAGTGTCCCCTGTCAATTAGGAGTGTCTGCTGACAATTTGGAGTGTCCCCTGTCAATTAGGAGTGTCCTCTGTCAATTAGTAGTGTCCCCTGTCAATTAGGAGTGTCCCCTGTCAAATAGGAGTGACTCCTGACATTTGGAGTGACTGCTGTCAATTGGGAGTGACTCCTGTCAGTTAGGAGTGTCCGCTGCCAATTAGGTGTGCCTCCTGTCAGTTAGGAGTGACTCCTGTCAATTAGGAGAGACTCCTGTCAATTAGGAGTGACACCTGTGAATTAGGAGTGCCCCTGTCAATTGGGAGTGACTCCTGTCAATTAATCTTGTCCCCCGTAAATTCGGAGTGACTCCTGTCAATTTGGAGTGCCGGTTTTCAATTAGGATTCCCCTCTGTCAATTTGGAGTGTCCATGTCAATTAGCAGTGCCTCCTGTCAATTCGGAGTGACTCCAGTCAATTAGGAGTGCCCGCTGTCAATTAGGAGTGTCTGTGTCAATTTGGAGTGACCCCTGTCAATTAGGAGTGACTCATCTCAATTAACAGTGTCCCCCGTCAATTAGGAGTGACTCCTGTCAAATAGGAGTGCCCCCTTTTAATTTGGAATCCCCCCTGTTAATTAGGGGTGTCCCGGTCTATTAGCAGTGTCTCCTGTCAATGGGGAGTGACTCCAGTCAATTAGGAGTGTCCCCTGTCAATTAGGAGCGTCCTCTGTCAATTCGGAGTATCCACTGTCAGTTAGCAGTGTCCCCTGTCAATTAGGAGTGCTCCCTGTCAATGAGGAGTGACCCCTGTCAATTAGCAGTGTACCCTGTCAATTAGCAGTGTCCCCTGCCAATTAGGAGTGTCCCCTGTCAATGAGGAGTGACTCCTGACATTTAGGGGTGATAACTGTGAATTAGGAGTGCCTGTGCCAATTAGGAGTGACTCCTGTCAATTAAGGGTGTCCCCCGTCAATTAGGAGTGCCCTCTTTCAATTTGGATTCCCCCCTGCCAATTAGGAGTGTCCCTGACAATTAGCAGTGTCTCCTGTCAATTGGTAGTGACTCCTGTCAATTAGGAGAGTCCCCTGTCAATTAGGAGTTGCTCCTGTCAATTAGCAGTGTCCCCTGTCAATTAGGAGTGTCCCCTGTCAAGTAGCAGTGGGCCCTGTCAAGTAGGAGTGCTCCCTGTCAATTAGGAGTGTCCCTGTCAATTAGCAGTGTCTCCTGTCAATTGGGAGTGACTCCTGTCAATTAGGAGAGTCCCCTGTCAATTAGGAGTTGCTCCTGTCAATTAGCAGTGTCCCCTGTCAATTAGGAGTGCCCTCTGTCAAATAGTAGTGTCCCCTGTCAATTAGGAGTGACCCCTGTCAATTAGGAGTGTCCCCTGTCAAATAGTAGTGTCCCCTGTCAATTAGGAGTGTCCCCTGTCAATTAGGAGTGCCCTCTGTCAGATAGTAGTGTCCCCTGTCAATTAGTAGTGTCTCCTGTCAATTAGGAGTGTCCTCTGTCAATTAGTCGTGTCCCCTGTCAATTAGGAGTGTCCCCTGTCAATTAGGAGTGATTCCTGACATTTGGAGTGACTGCTGTCAATTGGGAGTGACTCCTGTAAGTTAGGAGTGTCCGCTAACAATTAGGTGTGCCTCCTGTCAGTTAGGAGTTACTCCTGTCAATTAGGAGTGCTCTCTGTCAATTAGGAGTGTCCCCTGTCAATTAGGAGTGTCCCCTGTCAATTGGGCGTGTCTCATGTCAATTAGGAGTGACTCATGTCAATTTGGAGAACCCCCTGTCAATTAGCAGTGTCCCCTGTCTATTAGGAGTAACCACTGTGAAATAGGAGTTTCCTCCTGTCAAATAGGAGTGACTCCTGTCAATTAGGAGTAACCCCCGCCAAATAGTAGTATCCCCAGTCAACTAGGAGTGCCTCCTGTCAATTAGGAGTGCCCGCTGTCAATTAGGAGAGCCCCCTGTCAATTAGAAGTGTCCCCTGTCAATTAGTAGTGTCCCGGACAATTAGGAGTGACTCCTGTGCATTAGGAGTGACTGCGGTCAATTGGGAGTGACTTGTGTCAATTAGGAGTGTCCCCTGTCAATTGGGCGCGCCCCCTGCCAATTAGGAGTGTCGCTGTCAATTAGGAGTTACTCCAGTCAATTAGGAGTGTCCCCTGTCAATTAGTAGTGTCCCCTGTCAATTAGGAGTGTTCTCTGTCAATTAGGAGTGACTCCTGACAATTTGGAGTGACTGCTGTCAATTTGGAGTGACTCCTGTCAATTTGGGGTGCCGGCGTTCAATTAGGATTCCCCTCTGTCAATTAGGAGTGTCCATGTCAATTAGCAGTGCCTCCTGTCAATTCGGAGTGACTCCAGTCAATTAGGAGTGACTCCTGTCAATTAGGAGTGACTCCTGTGAATTAGGAGTGCCCCTGTCAATTAGGAGTGCCTCCTGTCAATTAGGAACGTCCTTTGTCAATTGGGAGTGACTCCTGTCAATTAGGAGTGACTCCTGTCAATTGGGAACGTCCTCTGTCAATTAGGAGTATCCACTGTCAATTAGCAGTGTCCCCTGTCAATTAGGAGTGTCCCCTGTCAATTAGGAGTGTCCCCTGTCAATTCGGAGTGACTCCAGTGAATTAGGAGTGCCCCTGTCAATTAGGAGTTTACCTGTCAATTAGCATTGTCTCCTGTCAATTGGTAGAGCCTCCTGTCAATTGTGAGAGTCCCCTGTCAAATAGGAATAACCCCTGTCAATTAGGAGTGTCCATGTCAATTAGCAGTGTCTCGTGTCAATTGGGAGTGACTCCTGTCAAGTAGCAGTGGGCCCTGTCAATTAGGAGTGTCCCCTGTCATTAGGAGTGTCCCCAGTCAATTCGGAGTGAATCCTGTCATTTAGGAGTGTTTCCTGTAAATTAGGAGTGCCTCTGTCAATTATGAGTGCCCCCTGTCAATTGGGAGTGACTCCTGTCAATTACGAGTTTCCGCTGTCAATTAGGAGTGTCCCCTGTCAATTATGAGAGTCCCCTGTCAATTAGGAGTGTCCTCTGTCAATTAGGAGTGACCCCTGTCAATTAGCAATCTACCCTGTCAATTAACAGTGTCCCCTGTCAATTAGGAGTGTCCCCCGTCAATTAGGAGTTTCCCCTTTCAATGAGAGGTGACTCCTGTCATTTAGGGGTGACACCTGTGAATTAGGAGTGCCCCTGTCAATGAGGAGTGACTCCTGTCAATTAAGCGTGTCCCCCGTCAATTAGGAGTGCCCGCTTTCAATTTGGATTCCCCCCTGTCAATTAGGAGTGTCCCTGTCAATTAGCAGTGACTCCTGTCAATTACGAGTTGCCCCTGTCAATTAGGAGTGACTCCTGTCAATTAGGAGCGTCCTCTGTCAATTTGGAGTATCCACTTTCAATTAGCAGTGTCCCCTGTCAATTAGGAGGGTCCCCTGTCAAGTAGCAGTGGGCCCTGTCAAGTAGGAGTGCTCCCTGTCAATTTGGAGTGACCCCTGTCAATTAGCAGTGTACCCTGTCAATTAGGAGTGTTCCCTGTCAATCAGGAGTGATTCCAGTCAATTAGGAGTGACTCCTGTCATTTAGGAGTGACTCCTGTGAATTAGGAATGCCCCTGTCAATTAGGGGTGCCCGCTGTCAATTGGGAGTGACTCCTGTCAATTAGGAGTGTCCCCTGTCAATTAGTAGTGTCCCCTGTCAATTAGGAGTGTTCTCTGTCAATTAGGAGTGACTCCTGACAATTTGGAGTGACTGCTGTCAATTGGGAGTGACTGCTGTCAATTGGGAGTGACTCCGGTCAGTTAGGAGTGTCCGCTGACAATTAGGTGTGCCTCCTGTCAGTTAGGAGTGACTCCTGTCAATTTGGAGTGACTCCTGTCAATTTGGGGTGCCGGCTTTCAATTAGGATTCCCCTCTGTCAATTAGGAGTGTCCATGTCAATTAGCAGTGCCTCCTGTCAATTCGGAGTGACTCCAGTCAATTAGGGGTGACTCCTGTGATTTAGGAGTGCCCCTGTCAATTAGGAGTTCCTCCTGTCAATTAGGAACGTCCTTTGTCAATTGGGAGTGACTCCTGTCAATAAGGAGTGACTCCTGTCAATTGGGAACGTCCTCTGTCAATTAGGAGTATCCACTGTCAATTAGCAGTGTCCCCTGTCAATTAGGAGTGTCCCCTGTCAATTAGGAGTGTCCCCTGTCAATTCGGAGTGACTCCTGTCAAGTAGCAGTGGGCCCTGTCAAGTAGGAGTGCTCCCTGTCAATTAGGAGTGACCCCTGTCAATTAGCAGTGTACCCTGTCAATTAGGAGTGTCCCCTGTCAATTAGGAGTGTCTGCTGACAATTTGGAGTGTCCCCTGTCAATTAGGAGTGTCCTCTGTCAAATATTAGTGTACCCTGTCAATTAGGAGTGTCCTCCTGTCAATTGGGAACGTCCTCTGTCAATTAGGAGTATCCACTGTCAATTAGCAGTGTCCCCTGTCAATTAGGAGTGTCCCCTGTCAGTTAGGAGTGTCCCCTGTCAATTCGGAGTGACTCCTGTGAATTAGGAGTGCCCCTGTCAATTAGGAGTTTACCTGTCAATTAGCATTGTCTCCTGTCAATTGGTGGAGCCTCCTGTCAATTGTGAGAGTCCCCTGTCAAATAGGAATCACCCCTGTCAATTAGGAGTGTCCATGTCAATTAGCAGTGTCTCCTGTCAATTGGGAGTGACTCCTGTCAAGTAGCAGTGGGCCCTGTCAAGTAGGAGTGCTCCCTGTCAATTAGGAGTGACCCCTGTCAATTAGCAGTGTACCCTGTCAATTAGGAGTGTCCCCTGTCATTAGGAGTGTCCCCAGTCAATTCGGAGTGAATCCTGTCATTTAGGAGTGTTTCCTGTAAATTAGGAGTGCCTCTGTCAATTATGAGTGTCCCTTGTCAATTAGGAGTGTCCTCTGTCAATTAGTAGTGTCCCCTGTCAATTAGGAGTGTTCCCTGTCAATTAGGAGTGACTCCTGACAATTTGGAGTGACTGCTGTCAATTGGGAGTGACTCCTGTCAGTTTGGAGTGTCCGCTAACAATTAGGTGTGCCTCTTGTCAGTTAGGAGTGACTCCTGTCAATTTGGAGTGACTCCTGTCAATTTGGGGTGCCGGCGTTCAATTAGGATTCCCCTCTGTCAATTAGGAGTGTCCGTCAATTAGCAGTGCCTCCTGTCAATTCGGAGTGACTCCAGTCAATTAGGAGTGACTCCTGTCAATTAGGAGTGACTCCTGTGAATTAGGAGTGCCCCTGTCAATTACGAGTGCCTCCTGTCAATTAGGAACGTCCTTTGTCAATTGGGAGTGACTCCTGTCAATTAGGAGTGACTCCTGTCAATTGGGAACGTCCTCTGTCAATTAGGAGTATCCACTGTCAATTAGCAGTGTCCCCTGTCAATTAGGAGTGTCCCCTGTCAATTAGGAGTGTCCCCTGTCAATTCGGAGTGACTCCAGTGAATTAGGAGTGCCCCTGTCAATTCGGAGTGACTCCTGTCAAGTAGCAGTGGGCCCTGTCAAGTAGGAGTGCTCCCTGTCAATTAGGAGTGACCCCTGTCAATTAGCAGTGTACCCTGTCAATTAGGAGTGTCCCCTGTCAATTAGGAGTGTCTGCTGACAATTTGGAGTGTCCCCTGTCAATTAGGAGTGTCCTCTGTCAAATATTAGTGTACCCTGTCAATTAGGAGTGTCCTCCTGTCAATTGGGAACGTCCTCTGTCAATTAGGAGTATCCACTGTCAATTAGCAGTGTCCCCTGTCAATTAGGAGTGTCCCCTGTCAGTTAGGAGTGTCCCCTGTCAATTCGGAGTGACTCCTGTGAATTAGGAGTGCCCCTGTCAATTAGGAGTTTACCTGTCAATTAGCATTGTCTCCTGTCAATTGGTGGAGCCTCCTGTCAATTGTGAGAGTCCCCTGTCAAATAGGAATCACCCCTGTCAATTAGGAGTGTCCATGTCAATTAGCAGTGTCTCCTGTCAATTGGGAGTGACTCCTGTCAAGTAGCAGTGGGCCCTGTCAAGTAGGAGTGCTCCCTGTCAATTAGGAGTGACCCCTGTCAATTAGCAGTGTACCCTGTCAATTAGGAGTGTCCCCTGTCATTAGGAGTGTCCCCAGTCAATTCGGAGTGAATCCTGTCATTTAGGAGTGTTTCCTGTAAATTAGGAGTGCCTCTGTCAATTATGAGTGTCCCTTGTCAATTAGGAGTGTCCTCTGTCAATTAGTAGTGTCCCCTGTCAATTAGGAGTGTTCCCTGTCAATTAGGAGTGACTCCTGACAATTTGGAGTGACTGCTGTCAATTGGGAGTGACTCCTGTCAGTTTGGAGTGTCCGCTAACAATTAGGTGTGCCTCTTGTCAGTTAGGAGTGACTCCTGTCAATTTGGAGTGACTCCTGTCAATTTGGGGTGCCGGCGTTCAATTAGGATTCCCCTCTGTCAATTAGGAGTGTCCGTCAATTAGCAGTGCCTCCTGTCAATTCGGAGTGACTCCAGTCAATTAGGAGTGACTCCTGTCAATTAGGAGTGACTCCTGTGAATTAGGAGTGCCCCTGTCAATTACGAGTGCCTCCTGTCAATTAGGAACGTCCTTTGTCAATTGGGAGTGACTCCTGTCAATTAGGAGTGACTCCTGTCAATTGGGAACGTCCTCTGTCAATTAGGAGTATCCACTGTCAATTAGCAGTGTCCCCTGTCAATTAGGAGTGTCCCCTGTCAATTAGGAGTGTCCCCTGTCAATTCGGAGTGACTCCAGTGAATTAGGAGTGCCCCTGTCAATTAGGAGTTTACCTGTCAATTAGCATTGTCTCCTGTCAATTGGTAGAGCCTCCTGTCAATTGTGAGAGTCCCCTGTCAAATAGGAATAACCCCTGTCAATTAGGAGTGTCCATGTCAATTAGCAGTGTCTCGTGTCAATTGGGAGTGACTCCTGTCAAGTAGCAGTGGGCCCTGTCAATTAGGAGTGTCCCCTGTCATTAGGAGTGTCCCCAGTCAATTCGGAGTGAATCCTGTCATTTAGGAGTGTTTCCTGTAAATTAGGAGTGCCTCTGTCAATTATGAGTGCCCCCTGTCAATTGGGAGTGACTCCTGTCAATTACGAGTTTCCGCTGTCAATTAGGAGTGTCCCCTGTCAATTATGAGAGTCCCCTGTCAATTAGGAGTGTCCTCTGTCAATTAGGAGTGACCCCTGTCAATTAGCAATCTACCCTGTCAATTAACAGTGTCCCCTGTCAATTAGGAGTGTCCCCCGTCAATTAGGAGTTTCCCCTTTCAATGAGAGGTGACTCCTGTCATTTAGGGGTGACACCTGTGAATTAGGAGTGCCCCTGTCAATGAGGAGTGACTCCTGTCAATTAAGCGTGTCCCCCGTCAATTAGGAGTGCCCGCTTTCAATTTGGATTCCCCCCTGTCAATTAGGAGTGTCCCTGTCAATTAGCAGTGACTCCTGTCAATTACGAGTTGCCCCTGTCAATTAGGAGTGACTCCTGTCAATTAGGAGCGTCCTCTGTCAATTTGGAGTATCCACTTTCAATTAGCAGTGTCCCCTGTCAATTAGGAGGGTCCCCTGTCAAGTAGCAGTGGGCCCTGTCAAGTAGGAGTGCTCCCTGTCAATTTGGAGTGACCCCTGTCAATTAGCAGTGTACCCTGTCAATTAGGAGTGTTCCCTGTCAATCAGGAGTGATTCCAGTCAATTAGGAGTGACTCCTGTCATTTAGGAGTGACTCCTGTGAATTAGGAATGCCCCTGTCAATTAGGGGTGCCCGCTGTCAATTGGGAGTGACTCCTGTCAATTAGGAGTGTCCCCTGTCAATTAGTAGTGTCCCCTGTCAATTAGGAGTGTTCTCTGTCAATTAGGAGTGACTCCTGACAATTTGGAGTGACTGCTGTCAATTGGGAGTGACTGCTGTCAATTGGGAGTGACTCCGGTCAGTTAGGAGTGTCCGCTGACAATTAGGTGTGCCTCCTGTCAGTTAGGAGTGACTCCTGTCAATTTGGAGTGACTCCTGTCAATTTGGGGTGCCGGCTTTCAATTAGGATTCCCCTCTGTCAATTAGGAGTGTCCATTTCAATTAGCAGTGCCTCCTGTCAATTCGGAGTGACTCCAGTCAATTAGGGGTGACTCCTGTGATTTAGGAGTGCCCCTGTCAATTAGGAGTTCCACCTGTCAATTAGGAACGTCCTTTGTCAATTGGGAGTGACTCCTGTCAATAAGGAGTGACTCCTGTCAATTGGGAACGTCCTCTGTCAATTAGGAGTATCCACTGTCAATTAGCAGTGTCCCCTGTCAATTAGGAGTGTCCCCTGTCAATTAGGAGTGTCCCCTGTCAATTCGGAGTGACTCCTGTCAAGTAGCAGTGGGCCCTGTCAAGTAGGAGTGCTCCCTGTCAATTAGGAGTGACCCCTGTCAATTAGCAGTGTACCCTGTCAATTAGGAGTGTCCCCTGTCAATTAGGAGTGTCTGCTGACAATTTGGAGTGTCCCCTGTCAATTAGGAGTGTCCTCTGTCAAATATTAGTGTACCCTGTCAATTAGGAGTGTCCTCCTGTCAATTGGGAACGTCCTCTGTCAATTAGGAGTATCCACTGTCAATTCGCAGTGTCCCCTGTCAATTAGGAGTGTCCCCTGTCAGTTAGGAGTGTCCCCTGTCAATTCGGAGTGACTCCTGTGAATTAGGAGTGCCCCTGTCAATTAGGAGTTTACCTGTCAATTAGCATTGTCTCCTGTCAATTGGTGGAGCCTCCTGTCAATTGTGAGAGTCCCCTGTCAAATAGGAATCACCCCTGTCAATTAGGAGTGTCCATGTCAATTAGCAGTGTCTCCTGTCAATTGGGAGTGACTCCTGTCAAGTAGCAGTGGGCCCTGTCAAGTAGGAGTGCTCCCTGTCAATTAGGAGTGACCCCTGTCAATTAGCAGTGTACCCTGTCAATTAGGAGTGTCCCTGTCATTAGGAGTGTCCCCAGTCAATTCGGAGTGAATCCTGTCATTTAGGAGTGTTTCCTGTAAATTAGGAGTGCCTCTGTCAATTATGAGTGCCCCCTGTCAATTGGGAGTGACTCCTGTCAATTAGGAGTTTCCCCTGTCAATTATGAGTGTCCCCTGTCAATTAGTAGTGCCCTCTGTCAAATATTAGTGTACCCTGTCAATTACGAGTGTCCCCTGTCAATTAGGAGTGTCCCCTGTCAAATAGTAGTGTCCCCTGTCAATTAGGAGTGTCCCCTGTCAATTAGGAGTGCCCTCTGTCAAATAGTAGTGTCCCCTGTCAATTAGTAGTGTGCACTGTCAATTAGGAGTGTCCCCTGTCAATTAGGAGTGTCTGCTGACAATTTGGAGTGTCCCCTGTCAATTAGGAGTGTCCTCTGTCAATTAGTAGTGTCCCCTGTCAATTAGGAGTGTCCCCTGTCAAATAGGAGTGACTCCTGACATTTGGAGTGACTGCTGTCAATTGGGAGTGACTCCTGTCAGTTAGGAGTGTCCGCTGCCAATTAGGTGTGCCTCCTGTCAGTTAGGAGTGACTCCTGTCAATTAGGAGAGACTCCTGTCAATTAGGAGTGACACCTGTGAATTAGGAGTGCCCCTGTCAATTGGGAGTGACTCCTGTCAATTAATCTTGTCCCCCGTAAATTCGGAGTGACTCCTGTCAATTTGGAGTGCCGGTTTTCAATTAGGATTCCCCTCTGTCAATTTGGAGTGTCCATGTCAATTAGCAGTGCCTCCTGTCAATTCGGAGTGACTCCAGTCAATTAGGAGTCCCCGCTGTCAATTAGGAGTGTCTGTGTCAATTTGGAGTGACCCCTGTCAATTAGGAGTGACTCATCTCAATTAACAGTGTCCCCCGTCAATTAGGAGTGACTCCTGTCAAATAGGAGTGCCCCCTTTTAATTTGGAATCCCCCCTGTTAATTAGGGGTGTCCCGGTCTATTAGCAGTGTCTCCTGTCAATGGGGAGTGACTCCAGTCAATTAGGAGTGTCCCCTGTCAATTAGGAGCGTCCTCTGTCAATTCGGAGTATCCACTGTCAGTTAGCAGTGTCCCCTGTCAATTAGGAGTGCTCCCTGTCAATGAGGAGTGACCCCTGTCAATTAGCAGTGTACCCTGTCAATTAGCAGTGTCCCCTGCCAATTAGGAGTGTCCCCTGTCAATGAGGAGTGACTCCTGACATTTAGGGGTGATAACTGTGAATTAGGAGTGCCTGTGCCAATTAGGAGTGACTCCTGTCAATTAAGGGTGTCCCCCGTCAATTAGGAGTGCCCTCTTTCAATTTGGATTCCCCCCTGCCAATTAGGAGTGTCCCTGACAATTAGCAGTGTCTCCTGTCAATTGGTAGTGACTCCTGTCAATTAGGAGAGTCCCCTGTCAATTAGGAATTGCTCCTGTCAATTAGCAGTGTCCCCTGTCAATTAGGAGTGTCCCCTGTCAAGTAGCAGTGGGCCCTGTCAAGTAGGAGTGCTCCCTGTCAATTAGGAGTGTCCCTGTCAATTAGCAGTGTCTCCTGTCAATTGGGAGTGACTCCTGTCAATTAGGAGAGTCCCCTGTCAATTAGGAGTTGCTCCTGTCAATTAGCAGTGTCCCCTGTCAATTAGGAGTGCCCTCTGTCAAATAGTAGTGTCCCCTGTCAATTAGGAGTGACCCCTGTCAATTAGGAGTGTCCCCTGTCAAATAGTAGTGTCCCCTGTCAATTAGGAGTGTCCCCTGTCAATTAGGAGTGCCCTCTGTCAGATAGTAGTGTCCCCTGTCAATTAGTAGTGTCTCCTGTCAATTAGGAGTGTCCTCTGTCAATTAGTCGTGTCCCCTGTCAATTAGGAGTGTCCCCTGTCAATTAGGAGTGATTCCTGACATTTGGAGTGACTGCTGTCAATTGGGAGTGACTCCTGTAAGTTAGGAGTGTCCGCTAACAATTAGGTGTGCCTCCTGTCAGTTAGGAGTTACTCCTGTCAATTAGGAGTGCTCTCTGTCAATTAGGAGTGTCCCCTGTCAATTAGGAGTGTCCCCTGTCAATTGGGCGTGTCTCATGTCAATTAGGAGTGACTCATGTCAATTTGGAGAACCCCCTGTCAATTAGCAGTGTCCCCTGTCTATTAGGAGTAACCACTGTGAAATAGGAGTTTCCTCCTGTCAAATAGGAGTGACTCCTGTCAATTAGGAGTAACCCCCGCCAAATAGTAGTATCCCCAGTCAACTAGGAGTGCCTCCTGTCAATTAGGAGTGCCCGCTGTCAATTAGGAGAGCCCCCTGTCAATTAGAAGTGTCCCCTGTCAATTAGTAGTGTCCCGGACAATTAGGAGTGACTCCTGTGAATTAGGAGTGACTGCGGTCAATTGGGAGTGACTTGTGTCAATTAGGAGTGTCCCCTGTCAATTGGGCGCGCCCCCTGCCAATTAGGAGTGTCGCTGTCAATTAGGAGTTACTCCAGTCAATTAGGAGTGTCCCCTGTCAATTAGGAGTGTCCCCCGTCAATTAGGAGTGCCCTCTGTCAATTAGGAGTGTACCCTGTCAATTGGGAGTGACTCCTATGAATTAGGAGTGCCCCTGTCATTTAGGAGTGTCCCCTGTCAATTGGACGTTCCTCCTGTCAATTTGGAGCGACTCCAGTCAAAAAGGAATGTCCCCTGTCAATTAGGAGTGTCCCCTGTCAATTAGGAGTGCCCTCTGTCAATTAGGAGTGCCCCCTGTCAATTGGGAGTGACTACTGTCAATTAGTAGTGTCCCCTGTCAATTAGGAGTGTCCCGTGTCAATTGGGAGTGCCCTCTGTCAAATAGTAGTGTCCCGTGTCAATTAGGAGTGCCCTCTGTCAAATAGTAGTGTCCCCTGTCAATTAGGAGTGTCCCCTGTCAATTAGGAGTGTCCCCTGTCAATTAGGAGTATCCCCTGTCAAATAGTAGTGTCCCCTGTCAATTAGGACTGTCCCCTATCAATTAGGTGTGCCCTCTGTCAAATAATAGTGTCCCCTGTCGATTAGTAGTGTCCCCTGTCAATTAGGAGTGTCCCCTGTCAATTAGGAGTGTCTGCTGACAATTTGGAGTGTCCCCTGTCAATTAGGAGTGTCCTCTGTCAATTAGTAGTGTCCCCTGTCGATTAGGAGTGTCCCCTGTCAATTAGGAGTGACTCCTGACATTTGGAGTGACTGCTGTCAATTGGCAGTGACTCCTGTCAGTTAGGAGTGTCCGCTGCCAATTAGGTGTGCCTCCTGTCAGTTAGGAGTGACTCCTTTCAATTAGGAGTAAATCCTGTCAATTTGGAGTGACTCCAAACAATTAGGAGTGCCCTCTGTCAATTAGGAGTGTCCGCTGTCAATTAGGAGTGTCCCCTGTCAATTGGGCGTGTCTCATGTCAATTAGGAATGACTCATGTCAATTTGGAGAACCCCCTGTCAATTAGCAGTGTCCCCTGTCTATTAGGAGTAACCACTGTGAATTAGGAGATTCCAGCTGTCAAATAGGAGTGACTCCTGTCAATTAGGAGCAACCCCCGCCAATTAGTGGTATCCCCAGTCAACTAGGAGTGCCTCCTGACAATTAGGAGTGCCCGCTGTCAATTAGGAGAGCCCCCTGTCAATTAGGAGTGTCCCCTGTCAATTAGCAGTTTCCCGGGCAATTAGGAGTGACTCCTGTGAATTAGGAGTGACTGCTGTCAATTGGGAGTGACTCGTGTCAATTAGGAGTGTCCCGTCAATTGGGCGCGCCCCCTGTCAATTAGGAGTGTCGCTGTCAATTAGGAGTTACTCCAGTCAATTAGGAGTGCCCCTGTCAATTAGGAGTGCCCCCTGTCAATTGGGCGTGCCTCCTGTCAATTAGGAGTGACTCCAGTCAAAAAGGAATGTCCCCTGTCAATTAGGAGAGTCCCCTGTCAATTTGGAGTTCCCGCTGTCAATTAGGAGTGTCCCCTGTCAATTGGGCGTGTCTCATGTCAATTAGGAATGACTCATGTCAATTTGGAGAACCCCCTGTCAATTAGCAGTGTCCCCTGTCTATTAGGAGTAACCACTGTGAATTAGGAGATTCCAGCTGTCAAATAGGAGTGACTCCTGTAAATTAGGAGCAACCCCCGCCAATTAGTGGTATCCCCAGTCAACTAGGAGTGCCTCCTGACAATTAGGAGTGCCCGCTGTCAATTAGGAGAGCCCCCTGTCAATTAGGAGTGTCCCCTGTCAATTAGCAGTTTCCCGGGCAATTAGGAGTGACTCCTGTGAATTAGGAGTGACTGCTGTCAATTGGGAGTGACTCGTGTCAATTAGGAGTGTCCCGTCAATTGGGCGCGCCCCCTGTCAATTAGGAGTGTCGCTGTCAATTAGGAGTTACTCCAGTCAATTAGGAGTGCCCCTGTCAATTAGGAGTGCCCCCTGTCAATTGGGCGTGCCTCCTGTCAATTAGGAGTGACTCCAGTCAAAAAGGAATGTCCCCTGTCAATTAGGAGAGTCCCCTGTCAATTTGGAGTTCCCTCTGTCAATTAGGAGTGTCCCCTGTCAATTGGACGTCCCTCCTGTCAATTAGGAGTGACTCCAGTCAAAAATGAATGTCCCCTGTCAATTAGGAGTGTCCCCTGTCAATTAGGAGTGCCCTCTGTCAATTAGGAGTCCCCCCTGTCAATTGGGAGTGACTACTGTCAATTAGGAGTGTCCCCTGTCAATTAGGAGTGTCCCGTGTCAATTAGGAGTGCCCTCTGTCAGGTAGGAGCGCCCCTGTCAATTAGGAGTGACTCCTGTCAATTAGGAGTGTCCCCTGTCAATTAGGAATGACTCCGGACAATTTGGAGTGACTCATGTCAATTGGGAGTGACTCCTGTCAATTAGGAGTGTCACCTGTCAATTAGGAGTGACTCCTATGAATTAGGAGTGCCCCTGTCAATTAGGAGTGCCCCCTGTCAATTGGGCGTGCCTCCTGTCAATTAGGAGTGACTCCAGTCAAAAAGGAGTGTCCCCTGTCAATTAGGAGTGTCGCCTGTCAATTAGGAGTGCCCTCTGTCAATTAGGAGTATCCCCTGTCAAATAGGAGTGACTACTGTGAATTAGGAGGGACCCTGTCAATTAGGAGAGCCCCCTGTCAATTGGGAGTGACTGCTGTCAAAAAGGAGTGTCCCCTGTCAATTATGAGTGTCCCCTGTCAATTAGGAGTGTCCCATGTCAATTAGGAGTGCCCTCTGTCAAGTAGGAGCGCCCCAGTCAATTAGGAGTGACTCCTGTCAATTAGGAGTGTCCCCTGTCAATTAAGAGTGACTCCGGACAATTTGGAGTGACTCATGTCAATTGGGAGTGACCCCTGTCAATTAGGAGTGTCACCTGTCAATTAGGAGTGACACCTGTGAATTAGGAGTGCCCCTGTCAATTAGGAGTGACTCCTGTCAATTAATCGTGCCCCCCGTCAATTCGGAGTGACTCCTGTCAATTTGGGGTGCCGGCTTTCAATTAGGATTCCCCTCTGTCAATTAGGAGTGTCCATGTCAATTAGCAGTGGCTCCTGTCAATTCGGAGTGACTCCAGTCAATTAGGGGTGACTCCTGTCAATTAGGAGTGACTCCTTTGAATTAGGAGTGCCCCTGTCAATTAGGAGTGCCTCCTGTCAATTAGGAACGTCCTTTGTCAATTGGGAGTGACTCCTGTCAATTAGGAGTGACTCCTGTCAATTGGGAACGTCCTCTGTCAATTAGGAGTATCCACTGTCAATTAGCAGTGTCCCCTGTCAATTAGGAGTGTCCCCTGTCAATTAGGAGTGTCCCCTGTCAATTCGGAGTGACTCCTGTGAATTAGGAGTGCCCCTGTCAATTAGGAGTTTACCTGTCAATTAGCATTGTCTCCTGTCAATTGGTAGAGCCTCCTGTCAATTGTGAGAGTCCACTGTCAAATAGGAATCCCCCCTGTCAATTAGGAGTATCCATGTCAATTAGCAGTGTCTCCTGTCAATTGGGAGTGACTCCTGTCAAGTAGCAGTGGGCCCTGTCAAGTAGGAGTGCTCCCTGTCAATTAGGAGTGACCCCTGTCAATTAGCAGTGTACCCTGTCAATTAGGAGTGTCCCTGTCATTAGGAGTGTCCCCAGTCAATTCGGAGTGAATCCTGTCATTTAGGAGTGTTTCCTGTAAATTAGGAGTGCCTCTGTCAATTATGAGTGCCCCCTGTCAATTGGGAGTGACTCCTGTCAATTAGGAGTTTCCCCTGTCAATTATGAGTGTCCCCTGTCAATTAGTAGTGCCCTCTGTCAAATATTAGTGTACCCTGTCAATTAGGAGTGTCCCCTGTCAATTAGGAGTGTCCCCTGTCAAATAGTAGTGTCCCCTGTCAATTAGGAGTGTCCCCTGTCAATTAGGAGTGCCCTCTGTCAAATAGTAGTGTCCCCTGTCAATTAGTAGTGTGCACTGTCAATTAGGAGTGTCCCCTGTCAATTAGGAGTGTCTGCTGACAATTTGGAGTGTCCCCTGTCAATTAGGAGTGTCCTCTGTCAATTAGTAGTGTCCCCTGTCAATTAGGAGTGTCCCCTGTCAAATAGGAGTGACTCCTGACATTTGGAGTGACTGCTGTCAATTGGGAGTGACTCCTGTCAGTTAGGAGTGTCCGCTGCCAATTAGGTGTGCCTCCTGTCAGTTAGGAGTGACTCCTGTCAATTAGGAGAGACTCCTGTCAATTAGGAGTGACACCTGTGAATTAGGAGTGCCCCTGTCAATTGGGAGTGACTCCTGTCAATTAATCTTGTCCCCCGTAAATTCGGAGTGACTCCTGTCAATTTGGAGTGCCGGTTTTCAATTAGGATTCCCCTCTGTCAATTTGGAGTGTCCATGTCAATTAGCAGTGCCTCCTGTCAATTCGGAGTGACTCCAGTCAATTAGGAGTGCCCGCTGTCAATTAGGAGTGTCTGTGTCAATTTGGAGTGACCCCTGTCAATTAGGAGTGACTCATCTCAATTAACAGTGTCCCCCGTCAATTAGGAGTGACTCCTGTCAAATAGGAGTGCCCCCTTTTAATTTGGAATCCCCCCTGTTAATTAGGGGTGTCCCGGTCTATTAGCAGTGTCTCCTGTCAATGGGGAGTGACTCCAGTCAATTAGGAGTGTCCCCTGTCAATTAGGAGCGTCCTCTGTCGATTCGGAGTATCCACTGTCAGTTAGCAGTGTCCCCTGTCAATTAGGAGTGCTCCCTGTCAATGAGGAGTGACCCCTGTCAATTAGCAGTGTACCCTGTCAATTAGCAGTGTCCCCTGCCAATTAGGAGTGTCCCCTGTCAATGAGGAGTGACTCCTGACATTTAGGGGTGATAACTGTGAATTAGGAGTGCCTGTGCCAATTAGGAGTGACTCCTGTCAATTAAGGGTGTCCCCCGTCAATTAGGAGTGCCCTCTTTCAATTTGGATTCCCCCCTGCCAATTAGGAGTGTCCCTGACAATTAGCAGTGTCTCCTGTCAATTGGTAGTGACTCCTGTCAATTAGGAGAGTCCCCTGTCAATTAGGAGTTGCTCCTGTCAATTAGCAGTGTCCCCTGTCAATTAGGAGTGTCCCCTGTCAAGTAGCAGTGGGCCCTGTCAAGTAGGAGTGCTCCCTGTCAATTAGGAGTGTCCCTGTCAATTAGCAGTGTCTCCTGTCAATTGGGAGTGACTCCTGTCAATTAGGAGAGTCCCCTGTCAATTAGGAGTTGCTCCTGTCAATTAGCAGTGTCCCCTGTCAATTAGGAGTGATTCCTGACATTTGGAGTGACTGCTGTCAATTGGGAGTGACTCCTGTAAGTTAGGAGTGTCCGCTAACAATTAAGTGTGCCTCCTGTCAGTTAGGAGTTACTCCTGTCAATTAGGAGTGCTCTCTGTCAATTAGGAGTGTCCCCTGTCAATTAGGAGTGTCCCCTGTCAATTGGGCGTGTCTCATGTCAATTAGGAGTGACTCATGTCAATTTGGAGAACCCCCTGTCAATTAGCAGTGTCCCCTGTCTATTAGGAGTAACCACTGTGAAATAGGAGTTTCCTCCTGTCCTCTGTGCCCTCTGTCAAATAGTAGTGTCCCCTGTCAATTAGGAGTGACCCCTGTCAATTAGGAGTGTCCCCTGTCAAATAGTAGTGTCCCCTGTCAATTAGGAGTGTCCCCTGTCAATTAGGAGTGCCCTCTGTCAGATAGTAGTGTCCCCTGTCAATTAGTAGTGTCTCCTGTCAATTAGGAGTGTCCTCTGTCAATTAGTCGTGTCCCCTGTCAATTAGGAGTGTCCCCTGTCAATTAGGAGTGATTCCTGACATTTGGAGTGACTGCTGTCAATTGGGAGTGACTCCTGTAAGTTAGGAGTGTCCGCTAACAATTAAGTGTGCCTCCTGTCAGTTAGGAGTTACTCCTGTCAATTAGGAGTGCTCTCTGTCAATTAGGAGTGTCCCCTGTCAATTAGGAGTGTCCCCTGTCAATTGGGCGTGTCTCATGTCAATTAGGAGTGACTCATGTCAATTTGGAGAACCCCCTGTCAATTAGCAGTGTCCCCTGTCTGTTAGGAGTAACCACTGTGAAATAGGAGTTTCCTCCTGTCAAATAGGAGTGACTCCTGTCAATTAGGAGTAACCCCCGCCAAATAGTAGTATCCCCAGTCAACTAGGAGTGCCTCCTGTCAATTAGGAGTGCCCGCTGTCAATTAGGAGAGCCCCCTGTCAATTAGAAGTGTCCCCTGTCAATTAGTAGTGTCCCGGACAATTAGGAGTGACTCCTGTGCATTAGGAGTGACTGCGGTCAATTGGGAGTGACTTGTGTCAATTAGGAGTGTCCCCTGTCAATTGGGCGCGCCCCCTGCCAATTAGGAGTGTCGCTGTCAATTAGGAGTTACTCCAGTCAATTAGGAGTGTCTCCTGTCAATTAGGAGTGTCCCCCGTCAATTAGGAGTGCCCTCTGTCAATTAGGAGTGTACCCTGTCAATTGGGAGTGACTCCTATGAATTAGGAGTGCCCCTGTCATTTAGGAGTGTCCCCTGTCAATTGCACGTTCCTCCTGTCAATTTGGAGCGACTCCAGTCAAAAAGGAATGTCCCCTGTCAATTAGGAGTGTCCCCTGTCAATTAGGAGTGCCCTCTGTCAATTAGGAGTGCCCCCTGTCAATTGGGAGTGACTACTGTCAATTAGTAGTGTCCCCTGTCAATTAGGAGTGTCCCGTGTCATTTAGAAGTGCCCTCTGTCAAATAGTAGTGTCCCGTGTCAATTAGGAGTGCCCTCTGTCAAATAGTAGTGTCCCCTGTCAATTAGGAGTGTCCCCTGTCAATTAGGAGTGTCCCCTGTCAATTAGGAGTATCCCCTGTCAAATAGTAGTGTCCCCTGTCAATTAGGACTGTCCCCTGTCAATTAGGTGTGCCCTCTGTCAAATAATAGTGTCCCCTGTCGATTAGTAGTGTCCCCTGTCAATTAGGAGTGTCCCCTGTCAATTAGGAGTGTCTGCTGACAATGTGGAGTGACCCCTGTCAATTAGGAGTGTCCTCTGTCAATTAGTAGTGTCCCCTGTCGATTAGGAGTGTCCCCTGTCAATTAGGAGTGACTCCTGACATTTGGAGTGACTGCTGTCAATTGGCAGTGACTCCTGTCAGTTAGGAGTGTCCGCTGCCAATTAGGTGTGCCTCCTGTCAGTTAGGAGTGACTCCTTTCAATTAGGAGTAAATCCTGTCAATTTGGAGTGACTCCAAACAATTAGGAGTGCCCTCTGTCAATTAGGAGTGTCCGCTGTCAATTAGGAGTGTCCCCTGTGAATTGGGCGTGTCTCATGTCAATTAGGAATGACTCATGTCAATTTGGAGAACCCCCTGTCAATTAGCAGTGTCCCCTGTCTATTAGGAGTAACCACTGTGAATTAGGAGATTCCAGCTGTCAAATAGGAGTGACTCCTGTCAATTAGGAGCAACCCCCGCCAAATAGTGGTATCCCCAGTCAACTAGGAGTGCCTCCTGACAATTAGGAGTGCCCGCTGTCAATTAGGAGAGCCCCCTGTCAATTAGGAGTGTCCCCTGTCAATTAGCAGTTTCCCGGGCAATTAGGAGTGACTCCTGTGAATTAGGAGTGACTGCTGTCAATTGGGAGTGACTCGTGTCAATTAGGAGTGTCCCGTCAATTGGGCGCGCCCCCTGTCAATTAGGAGTGTCGCTGTCAATTAGGAGTTACTCCAGTCAATTAGGAGTGCCCCTGTCAATTAGGAGTGCCCCCTGTCAATTGGGCGTGCCTCCTGTCAATTAGGAGTGACTCCAGTCAAAAAGGAATGTCCCCTGTCAATTAGGAGAGTCCCCTGTCAATTTGGAGTTCCCTCTGTCAATTAGGAGTGTCCCCTGTCAATTGGACGTCCCTCCTGTCAATTAGGAGTGACTCCAGTCAAAAATGAATGTCTCCTGTCAATTAGGAGTGTCCCCTGTCAATTAGGAGTGCCCTCTGTCAATTAGGAGTCCCCCCTGTCAATTGGGAGTGACTACTGTCAATTAGGAGTGTCCCCTGTCAATTAGGAGTGTCCCGTGTCAATTAGGAGTGCCCTCTGTCAGGTAGGAGCGCCCCTGTCAATTAGGAGTGACTCCTGTCAATTAGGAGTGTCCCCTGTCAATTAGGAATGACTCCGGACAATTTGGAGTGACTCATGTCAATTAGGAGTGACTCCTGTCAATTAGGAGTGTCACCTGTCAATTAGGAGTGACTCCTATGAATTAGGAGTGCCCCTGTCAATTAGGAGTGCCCCCTGTCAATTGGGCGTGCCTCCTGTCAATTAGGAGTGACTCCAGTCAAAAAGGAGTGTCCCCTGTCAATTAGGAGTGTCCCCTGTCAATTAGGAGTGCCCTCTGTCAATTAGGAGTATCCCCTGTCAAATAGGAGTGACTACTGTGAATTAGGAGGGACCCTGTCAATTAGGAGAGCCCCCTGTCAATTGGGAGTGACTGCTGTCAAAAAGGAGTGTCCCCTGTCAATTATGAGTGTCCCCTGTCAATTAGGAGTGTCCCATGTCAATTAGGAGTGCCCTCTGTCAAGTAGGAGCGCCCCAGTCAATTAGGAGTGACTCCTGTCAATTAGGAGTGTCCCCTGTCAATTAAGAGTGACTCCGGACAATTTGGAGTGACTCATGTCAATTGGGAGTGACTCCTGTCAATTAGGAGTGTCACCTGTCAATTAGGAGTGACACCTGTGAATTAGGAGTGCCCCTGTCAATTAGGAGTGACTCCTGTCAATTAATCGTGCCCCCCGTCAATTCGGAGTGACTCCTGTCAATTTGGGGTGCCGGCTTTCAATTAGGATTCCCCTCTGTCAATTAGGAGTGTCCATGTCAATTAGCAGTGGCTCCTGTCAATTCGGAGTGACTCCAGTCAATTAGGAGTGACTCCTGTCAATTAGGAGTAACACCTGTGAATTAGGAGTGCCCATGTCAATTAGGAGTGACTCCTGTCAATTAATCGTGCCCCCCGTCAATTCGGAGTGACTCCTGTCAATTTGGGGTGCCGGCTTTCAATTAGGATTCCCCTCTGTCAATTAGGAGTGTCCATGTCAATTAGCAGTGCCTCCTGTCAATTCGGAGTGACTCCAGTCAATTAGGAGTGACTCCTGTCAATTAGGAGTGACTCCTTTGAATTAGGAGTGCCCCTGTCAATTAGGAGTGCCTCCTGTCAATTAGGAACGTCCTTTGTCAATTGGGAGTGACTCCTGTCAATTAGGAGTGACTCCTGTCAATTGGGAACGTCCTCTGTCAATTAGGAGTATCCACTGTCAATTAGCAGTGTCCCCTGTCAATTAGGAGTGTCCCCTGTCAATTAGGAGTGTCCCCTGTCAATTCGGAGTGACTCCTGTGAATTAGGAGTGCCCCTGTCAATTAGGAGTTTACCTGTCAATTAGCATTGTCTCCTGTCAATTGGTAGAGCCTCCTGTCAATTGTGAGAGTCCACTGTCAAATAGGAATCCCCCCTGTCAATTAGGAGTATCCATGTCAATTAGCAGTGTCTCCTGTCAATTGGGAGTGACTCCTGTCAAGTAGCAGTGGGCCCTGTCAAGTAGGAGTGCTCCCTGTCAATTAGGAGTGACCCCTGTCAATTAGCAGTGTACCCTGTCAATTAGGAGTGTCCCCTGTCATTTGGAGTGTCCCCAGTCAATTCGGAGTGAATCCTGTCATTTAGGAGTGTTTCCTGTAAATTAGGAGTGCCTCTGTCAATTATGAGTGCCCCCTGTCAATTGGGAGTGACTCCTGTCAATTAGGAGTTTCCCCTGTCAATTATGAGTGTCCCCTGTCAATTAGGAGTGCCCTCTGTCAAATATTAGTGTACCCTGTCAATTAGGAGTGTCCCCTGTCAATTAGGAGTGTCCCCTGTCAAATAGTAGTGTCCCCTGTCAATTAGGAGTGTCCCCTGTCAATTAGGAGTGCCCTCTGTCAAATAGTAGTGTCCCCTGTCAATTAGTAGTGTCCCCTGTCAATTAGGAGTGTCCCCTGTCAATTAGGAGTGTCTGCTGACAATTTGGAGTGTCCCCTGTCAATTAGGAGTGTCCTCTGTCAAATATTAGTGTACCCTGTCAATTAGGAGTGTCCCCTGTCAAATAGGAGTGACTCCTGACATTTGGAGTGACTGCTGTCAATTGGGAGTGACTCCTGTCAGTTAGGAGTGTCCGCTGCCAATTAGGTGTGCCTCCTGTAAGTTAGGAGTGACTCCTGTCAATTAGGAGAGACTCCTGTCAATTTGGAGTGACTCCTGTCAATTAGGAGTGCCCTCTGTCAATTAGGATTGTCCCCTGTCAATTAGCAGTGTCCCCTGTCAATTGGGCGTGTCTCATGTCAATTAGGAGTGACTCATGTCAATTTGGAGAACCCCCTGTCAATTAGCAGTGTCCCCTGTCTATTAGGAGTAACCACTGTGAATTAGGAGTTTCCTCCTGTCAAATAGGAGTGACTCCTGTCAATTAGGAGTAACCCCCGCCAATTACTAGTATCCCCAGTTATCTAGGAGTGCCTCCTGTCAATTAGGAGTGCCCGCTGTCAATTAGGATAGCCCCCTGTCAATTAGGAGTGTCCCCTGTCAATTAGCATTTTCCCGGCAATTAGGAGTGACTCCTGTGAATTAGGAGTGTCCCCTATCAATTGGGCGTGTCTCATGTCAATTAGGAGTGACTCATGTAAATTTGGAGAACCCCCTGTCAATTAGCAGTGTCCCCTGTCTATTAGGAGTAACCACTGTGAATTAGGAGTTTCGTCCTGTCAAATAGGAGTGACTCCTGTCAGTCAGGAGTAACCCCCGCCAATTAGTAGTATCCCCAGTCAACTAGGAGTGCCTCCTGTCAATTAGGAGTGCCCGCTGTCAATTAGGAGAGCCCCCTGTCAATTAGGAGTGTCCCCTGTCAATTAGCAGTTTCCCGGGCAATTAGGAGTGACTCCTGTGAATTAGGAGTGACTGCTGTCAATTGGGAGTGACTCGTGTCAATTAGGAGTGTCCCCTGTCAATTGGGCGCGCCCCCTGTCAATTAGGAGTGACGCTGTCAATTAGGAGTTACTCCAGTCAATTAGGAGTGTCCCCTGTCAATTAGGAGTGTCCCCCGTCATGAGGAGTTCCCTCTGTCAATTAGGAGTGCCCCTGTCAATTAGGAGTGCCCCCTGTCAATTGGGCGTGCCTCCTGTCAATTCGGAGTGACTCCAGTCAAAAAGGAATGTCCCCTGTCAATTAGGAGTGTCGCCTGTCAATTAGGAGTGACTCCTATGAATTAGGAGTGCCCCTGTCAATTAGGAGTGCCCCCTGTCAATTGGGCGTGCCTCCTGTCAATTTGGAGTGACTCCAGTCAAAAAGGAGTGTCCCCTGTCAATTAGGAGTGTCCCCTGTCAATTAGGAGTGCCCTCTGTCAATTAGGAGTGTCCCCTGTCAATTAGGAGTCACTACTGTGAATTAGGAGTGCCCCTGTCAATTAGGAGAGCCCCCTGTCCATTGGGAGTGACTCCTGTCAAATAGGAGTGTCCCCTGTCAATTATGAGTGTCCCCTGTCAATTAGGAGTGTCCCGTGTCAATTAGGAGTGCCCTCTGTCAAGTAGGAGCGCCCCATTCAATTAGGAGTGACTCCTGTCAATTAGCAGTTTCCTCTGTAAATTAGGAGACTCCCCTGTCAACTCGGAGTGACTCCTGTGAATTAGGAGTGGCCCTGTCAATTAGGAGTTTCCCTGTCAATTAGCATTGTCTCCTGTCAATTGGTAGTGACTCCTGTCAATTGGGAGAATCCCCTGTCAATTAGGATCCCCCCCTGTCAATTAGGAGTGTCCATGTCAATTAGCAGTGTCTCCAGTCAATTAGGAGTGACCCCAGTCAATTAGGAGTGGCTCCTGTCAATTAGGAAAGTCCTCTGTCAATTAGGAGCGACTCCTGTCAATTAGGAATCTCCTCTGTCAATTAGGAGTATCCACTGTCAATTAGCAGTGTCCCCTGTCAATTAGGAGTGACCCCTGTCAATTTGGAGTGTCCCCTGTCAAGTAGGAGTGACTCGTGTCATTTAGGAGTGACTCCTGTGAATTAGGAGTGCCCCTGTCAATTAGGAGTGCCCCCTGTCAATTGGGAGTGACTCCTGTCAATTTGGATTCCCCCCTGTCAATGAGGAGGTTCCCTGTCTATCAGCAGTGTCTCCTGTCAATTTGGAGTGACTCCTGTCAATTAGGAGTGTCCCCTGTCAATTAGGAGTTCCCCTATCAATTAGGAGTGCCTGTGTCAATTAGGAGTGTCCCCTGTCTATTTTGAGTGTCCCCTGTCAATTAGGAGTCTCCCGTGTCAATTAGGAGTGCCCTCTGTCATTTAGGAGCGCCCCATTCATTTAGGAGTGACTCCTGTCAATTAGCAGTTTCCTCTGTAAATTAGGAGACTCCACTGTCAATTCGGAGTGACTCCTGTGAATTAGGAGTGTCCCTGTCAATTAGGAGTTTCCCTGTCAATTAGCATTGTCTCCTGTCAATTGGTAGTGATTCCTGTCAATTGGGAGAGTCCCCTGTCAATTAGGATCCCCCCCTGTCAATTAGGAGTGTCCATGTCAATTAGCAGTGTCTCCAGTCAATTAGGAGTGACTCCAGTCAATTAGGAGTGACTCCTGTCAATTAGGAACGTCCTCTGTCAATTAGGAGCGACTCCTGTCAATTAGGAACCTCCTCTGTCAATTAGGAGTATCCACTGTCAATTAGCAGTGTCCCCTGTCAATTAGGAGTGACCCCTGTCAATTTGGAGTGTCCCCTGTCAATGAGGAGTGACTCCTGTCATTTAGGGGTGACACCTGTGAATTAGGACTGCCCCTGTCAATGAGGAGTGACTCCTGTCAATTAAGCGTGTCCCCCGTCAATTAGGAGTGCCCGCTTTCAATTTGGATTCCCCCCTGTCAATTAGGAGTGTCCCTGTCAATTAGCAGTGTCTCCTGTCAATTAGGAGTGACTCCTGTCAATTAGGAGCGTCCTCTGTCAATTTGGAGTATCCACTTTCAATTAGCAGTGTCCCCTGTCAATTAGGAGGGTCCCCTGTCAAGGAGCAGTGGGCCCTGTCAAGTAGGAGTGCTCCCTGTCAATTAGGAGTGACCCCTGTCAATTAGCAGTGTACCCTGTCAATTAGGAGTGTTCCCTGTCAATCAGGAGTGATTCCAGTCAATTAGGAGTGACTCCTGTCATTTAGGAGTGACTCCTGTGAATTAGGAATGCCCCTGTCAATTAGGGGTGCCCCCTGTCAATTGGGAGTGACTCCTGTCAATTAGGAGTGTCCCCCGTCAATTATGTGTGTCCCCTGTCAATTAGGAGTGTCCTCTGTCAATTAGTAGTGTCCCCTGTCAATTAGGAGTGTTCTCTGTCAATTAGGAGTGACTCCTGACAATTTGGAGTGACTGCTGTCAATTGGGAGTGACTCCTGTCAGTTAGGAGTGTCCGCTGACAATTAGGTGTGCCTCCTGTCAGTTAGGAGTGACTCCTGTCAATTTGGAGTGACTCCTGTCAATTTGGGGTGCCGGCTTTCAATTAGGATTCCCCTCTGTCAATTAGGAGTGTCCATGTCAATTAGCAGTGCCTCCTGTCAATTCGGAGTGACTCCAGTCAACTGGGAGTGACTCCTGTGAATTAGGAGTGCCCCTGTCAATTAGGAGTTCCTCCTGTCAATTAGGAACGTCCTTTGTCAATTGGGAGTGACTTCTGTCAATAAGGAGTGACTCCTGTCAATTGGGAACGTCCTCTGTCAATTAGGAGTATCCACTGTCAATTAGCAGTGTCCCCTGTCAATTAGGAGTGTCCCCTGTCAATTAGGAGTGTCCCCTGTCAATTAGGAGTGACTCCTGTGAATTAGGAGTGCCCCTGTCAATTAGGAGTTTACCTGTCAATTAGCATTGTTTCCTGTCAATTGATAGAGCCTCCTGTCAATTGTGAGAGTCCCCTGTCAAATAGGAATCACCCCTGTCAATTAGGAGTGTCCATGTCAATTAGCAGTGTCTCCTGTCAATTGGGAGTGACTCCTGTCAAGTAGCAGTGGGCCCTGTCAAGTAGGAGTGCTCCCTGTCAATTAGGAGTGACCCCTGTCAATTAGCAGTGTACCCTGTCAATTAGGAGTGTCCCCTGTCATTAGGAGTGTCCCCAGTCAATTAGGAGTGAATCCTGTCATTTAGGAGTGTTTCCTGTAAATTAGGAGTGCCTCTGTCAATTATGAGTGCCCCCTGTCAATTGGGAGTGACTCCTGTCAATTAGGAGTTTCCCCTGTCAATTATGAGTGTCCCCTGTCAATTAGGAGTGCCCTCTGTCAAATATTAGTGTACCCTGTCAATTCGGAGTGTCCCCTGTCAATTAGGAGTGTCCCCTGTCAAATAGTAGTGTCCCCTGTCAATTAGGAGTGTCCCCTGTCAATTAGGAGTGCCCTCTGTCAAATAGTAGTGTCCCCTGTCAATTAGTAGTGTCCACTGTCAATTAGGAGTGTCCCCTGTCAATTAGGAGTGTCTGCTGACAATTTGGAGTGTCCCCTGTCAATTAGGAGTGTCCTCTGTCAAATATTAGTGTACCCTGTCAATTAGGAGTGTCCCCTGTCAATTAGGAGTGACTCCTGTCAATTGGGAACGTCCTATGTCAATTAGGAGTATCCACTGTCAATTAGCAGTGTCCCCTGTCAATTAGGACTGTCCCCTGTCAGTTAGGAGTGTCCCCTGTCAATTCGGAGTGACTCCTGTGAATTAGGAGTGCCCCTGTCAATTAGGAGTTTACCTGTCAATTAGCATTGTCTCCTGTCAATTGGTGGAGCCTCCTGTCAATTGTGAGAGTCCCCTGTCAAATAGGAATCACCCCTGTCAATTAGGAGTGTCCATGTCAATTAGCAGTGTTTCCTGTAAATTAGGAGTGCCTCTGTCAATTATGAGTGCCCACTGTCAATTGGGAGTGACTCCTGTCAATTAGGAGTGACCCCTGTCAATTAGCAGTGTACCCTGTCAATTAGGAGTGTCCCCTGTCATTAGGAGTGTCCCCAGTCAATTCGGAGTGAATCCTGTCATTTAGGAGTGTTTCCTGTAAATTAGGAGTGCCTCTGTCAATTATGAGTGTCCCCTGTCAATTAGGAGTGTCCTCTGTCAATTAGTAGTGTCCCCTGTCAATTAGGAGTGTTCCCTGTCAATTAGGAGTGACTCCTGACAATTTGGAGTGACTGCTGTCAATTGGGAGTGACTCCTGTCAGTTAGGAGTGTCCCCTGACAATTAGGTGTGCCTCTTGTCAGTTAGGAGTGACTCCTGTCAATTTGGAGTGACTCCTGTCAATTTGAGGTGCCGGCGTTCAATTAGGATTCCCCTCTGTCAATTAGGAGTGTCCATGTCAATTAGCAGTGCCTCCTGTCAATTCGGAGTGACTCCAGTCAATTAGGAGTGACTCCTGTCAATTAGGAGTGACTCCTGTGAATTAGGAGTGCCCCTGTCAATTAGGAGTGCCTCCTGTCAATTAGGAACGTCCTTTGTCAATTGGGAGTGACTCCTGTCAATTAGGAGTGACTCCTGTCAATTGGGAACGTCCTCTGTCAATTAGGAGTATCCACTGTCAATTAGCAGTGTCCCCTGTCAATTAGGAGTGTCCCCTGTCAATTAGGAGTGTCCCCTGTCAATTCGGAGTGACTCCAGTGAATTAGGAGTGCCCCTGTCAATTAGGAGTTTACCTGTCAATTAGCATTGTCTCCTGTCAATTGGTAGAGCCTCCTGTCAATTGTGAGAGTCCCCTGTCAAATAGGAATAACCCCTGTCAATTAGGAGTGTCCATGTCAATTAGCAGTGTCTCGTGTCAATTGGGAGTGACTCCTGTCAAGTAGCAGTGGGCCCTGTCAATTAGGAGTGTCCCCTGTCATTAGGAGTGTCCCCAGTCAATTCGGAGTGAATCCTGTCATTTAGGAGTGTTTCCTGTAAATTAGGAGTGCCTCTGTCAATTATGAGTGCCCCCTGTCAATTGGGAGTGACTCCTGTCAATTACGAGTTTCCGCTGTCAATTAGGAGTGTCCCCTGTCAATTATGAGAGTCCCCTGTCAATTAGGAGTGTCCTCTGTCAATTAGGAGTGACCCCTGTCAATTAGCAATCTACCCTGTCAATTAACAGTGTCCCCTGTCAATTAGGAGTGTCCCCCGTCAATTAGGAGTTTCCCCTTTCAATGAGAGGTGACTCCTGTCATTTAGGGGTGACACCTGTGAATTAGGAGTGCCCCTGTCAATGAGGAGTGACTCCTGTCAATTAAGCGTGTCCCCCGTCAATTAGGAGTGCCCGCTTTCAATTTGGATTCCCCCCTGTCAATTAGGAGTGTCCCTGTCAATTAGCAGTGACTCCTGTCAATTACGAGTTGCCCCTGTCAATTAGGAGTGACTCCTGTCAATTAGGAGCGTCCTCTGTCAATTTGGAGTATCCACTTTCAATTAGCAGTGTCCCCTGTCAATTAGGAGGGTCCCCTGTCAAGTAGCAGTGGGCCCTGTCAAGTAGGAGTGCTCCCTGTCAATTTGGAGTGACCCCTGTCAATTAGCAGTGTACCCTGTCAATTAGGAGTGTTCCCTGTCAATCAGGAGTGATTCCAGTCAATTAGGAGTGACTCCTGTCATTTAGGAGTGACTCCTGTGAATTAGGAATGCCCCTGTCAATTAGGGGTGCCCGCTGTCAATTGGGAGTGACTCCTGTCAATTAGGAGTGTCCCCTGTCAATTAGTAGTGTCCCCTGTCAATTAGGAGTGTTCTCTGTCAATTAGGAGTGACTCCTGACAATTTGGAGTGACTGCTGTCAATTGGGAGTGACTGCTGTCAATTGGGAGTGACTCCGGTCAGTTAGGAGTGTCCGCTGACAATTAGGTGTGCCTCCTGTCAGTTAGGAGTGACTCCTGTCAATTTGGAGTGACTCCTGTCAATTTGGGGTGCCGGCTTTCAATTAGGATTCCCCTCTGTCAATTAGGAGTGTCCATGTCAATTAGCAGTGCCTCCTGTCAATTCGGAGTGACTCCAGTCAATTAGGGGTGACTCCTGTGATTTAGGAGTGCCCCTGTCAATTAGGAGTTCCTCCTGTCAATTAGGAACGTCCTTTGTCAATTGGGAGTGACTCCTGTCAATAAGGAGTGACTCCTGTCAATTGGGAACGTCCTCTGTCAATTAGGAGTATCCACTGTCAATTAGCAGTGTCCCCTGTCAATTAGGAGTGTCCCCTGTCAATTAGGAGTGTCCCCTGTCAATTCGGAGTGACTCCTGTCAAGTAGCAGTGGGCCCTGTCAAGTAGGAGTGCTCCCTGTCAATTAGGAGTGACCCCTGTCAATTAGCAGTGTACCCTGTCAATTAGGAGTGTCCCCTGTCAATTAGGAGTGTCTGCTGACAATTTGGAGTGTCCCCTGTCAATTAGGAGTGTCCTCTGTCAAATATTAGTGTACCCTGTCAATTAGGAGTGTCCTCCTGTCAATTGGGAACGTCCTCTGTCAATTAGGAGTATCCACTGTCAATTAGCAGTGTCCCCTGTCAATTAGGAGTGTCCCCTGTCAGTTAGGAGTGTCCCCTGTCAATTCGGAGTGACTCCTGTGAATTAGGAGTGCCCCTGTCAATTAGGAGTTTACCTGTCAATTAGCATTGTCTCCTGTCAATTGGTGGAGCCTCCTGTCAATTGTGAGAGTCCCCTGTCAAATAGGAATCACCCCTGTCAATTAGGAGTGTCCATGTCAATTAGCAGTGTCTCCTGTCAATTGGGAGTGACTCCTGTCAAGTAGCAGTGGGCCCTGTCAAGTAGGAGTGCTCCCTGTCAATTAGGAGTGACCCCTGTCAATTAGCAGTGTACCCTGTCAATTAGGAGTGTCCCCTGTCATTAGGAGTGTCCCCAGTCAATTCGGAGTGAATCCTGTCATTTAGGAGTGTTTCCTGTAAATTAGGAGTGCCTCGGTCAATTATGAGTGTCCCTTGTCAATTAGGAGTGTCCTCTGTCAATTAGTAGTGTCCCCTGTCAATTAGGAGTGTTCCCTGTCAATTAGGAGTGACTCCTGACAATTTGGAGTGACTGCTGTCAATTGGGAGTAACTCCTGTCAGTTTGGAGTGTCCGCTAACAATTAGGTGTGCCTCTTGTCAGTTAGGAGTGACTCCTGTCAATTTGGAGTGACTCCTGTCAATTTGGGGTGCCGGCGTTCAATTAGGATTCCCCTCTGTCAATTAGGAGTGTCCGTCAATTAGCAGTGCCTCCTGTCAATTCGGAGTGACTCCAGTCAATTAGGAGTGACTCCTGTCAATTAGGAGTGACTCCTGTGAATTAGGAGTGCCCCTGTCAATTACGAGTGCCTCCTGTCAATTAGGAACGTCCTTTGTCAATTGGGAGTGACTCCTGTCAATTAGGAGTGACTCCTGTCAATTGGGAACGTCCTCTGTCAATTAGGAGTATCCACTGTCAATTAGCAGTGTCCCCTGTCAATTAGGAGTGTCCCCTGTCAATTAGGAGTGTCCCCTGTCAATTCGGAGTGACTCCAGTGAATTAGGAGTGCCCCTGTCAATTAGGAGTTTACCTGTCAATTAGCATTGTCTCCTGTCAATTGGTAGAGCCTCCTGTCAATTGTGAGAGTCCCCTGTCAAATAGGAATAACCCCTGTCAATTAAGAGTGTCCATGTCAATTAGCAGTGTCTCGTGTCAATTGGGAGTGACTCCTGTCAAGTAGCAGTGGGCCCTGTCAATTAGGAGTGTCCCCTGTCATTAGGAGTGTCCCCAGTCAATTCGGAGTGAATCCTGTCATTTAGGAGTGTTTCCTGTAAATTAGGAGTGCCTCTGTCAATTATGAGTGCCCCCTGTCAATTGGGAGTGACTCCTGTCAATTACGAGTTTCCGCTGTCAATTAGGAGTGTCCCCTGTCAATTATGAGAGTCCCCTGTCAATTAGGAGTGTCCTCTGTCAATTAGGAGTGACCCCTGTCAATTAGCAATCTACCCTGTCAATTAACAGTGTCCCCTGTCAATTAGGAGTGTCCCCCGTCAATTAGGAGTTTCCCCTTTCAATGAGAGGTGACTCCTGTCATTTAGGGGTGACACCTGTGAATTAGGAGTGCCCCTGTCAATGAGGAGTGACTCCTGTCAATTAAGCGTGTCCCCCGTCAATTAGGAGTGCCCGCTTTCAATTTGGATTCCCCCCTGTCAATTAGGAGTGTCCCTGTCAATTAGCAGTGACTCCTGTCAATTACGAGTTGCCCCTGTCAATTAGGAGTGACTCCTGTCAATTAGGAGCGTCCTCTGTCAATTTGGAGTATCCACTTTCAATTAGCAGTGTCCCCTGTCAATTAGGAGGGTCCCCTGTCAAGTAGCAGTGGGCCCTGTCAAGTAGGAGTGCTCCCTGTCAATTTGGAGTGACCCCTGTCAATTAGCAGTGTACCCTGTCAATTAGGAGTGTTCCCTGTCAATCAGGAGTGATTCCAGTCAATTAGGAGTGACTCCTGTCATTTAGGAGTGACTCCTGTGAATTAGGAATGCCCCTGTCAATTAGGGGTGCCCGCTGTCAATTGGGAGTGACTCCTGTCAATTAGGAGTGTCCCCTGTCAATTAGTAGTGTCCCCTGTCAATTAGGAGTGTTCTCTGTCAATTAGGAGTGACTCCTGACAATTTGGAGTGACTGCTGTCAATTGGGAGTGACTGCTGTCAATTGGGAGTGACTCCGGTCAGTTAGGAGTGTCCGCTGACAATTAGGTGTGCCTCCTGTCAGTTAGGAGTGACTCCTGTCAATTTGGAGTGACTCCTGTCAATTTGGGGTGCCGGCTTTCAATTAGGATTCCCCTCTGTCAATTAGGAGTGTCCATTTCAATTAGCAGTGCCTCCTGTCAATTCGGAGTGACTCCAGTCAATTAGGGGTGACTCCTGTGATTTAGGAGTGCCCCTGTCAATTAGGAGTTCCTCCTGTCAATTAGGAACGTCCTTTGTCAATTGGGAGTGACTCCTGTCAATAAGGAGTGACTCCTGTCAATTGGGAACGTCCTCTGTCAATTAGGAGTATCCACTTTCAATTAGCAGTGTCCCCTGTCAATTAGGAGTGTCCCCTGTCAATTAGGAGTGTCCCCTGTCAATTCGGAGTGACTCCTGTCAAGTAGCAGTGGGCCCTGTCAAGTAGGAGTGCTCCCTGTCAATTAGGAGTGACCCCTGTCAATTAGCAGTGTACCCTGTCAATTAGGAGTGTCCCCTGTCAATTAGGAGTGTCCTCTGTCAAATATTAGTGTACCCTGTCAATTAGGAGTGTCCTCCTGTCAATTGGGAACGTCCTCTGTCAATTAGGAGTATCCACTGTCAATTAGCAGTGTCCCCTGTCAATTAGGAGTGTCCCCTGTCAGTTAGGAGTGTCCCCTGTCAATTCGGAGTGACTCCTGTGAATTAGGAGTGCCCCTGTCAATTAGGAGTTTACCTGTCAATTAGCATTGTCTCCTGTCAATTGGTGGAGCCTCCTGTCAATTGTGAGAGTCCCCTGTCAAATAGGAATCACCCCTGTCAATTAGGAGTGTCCATGTCAATTAGCAGTGTCTCCTGTCAATTGGGAGTGACTCCTGTCAAGTAGCAGTGGGCCCTGTCAAGTAGGAGTGCTCCCTGTCAATTAGGAGTGACCCCTGTCAATTAGCAGTGTACCCTGTCAATTAGGAGTGTCCCTGTCATTAGGAGTGTCCCCAGTCAATTCGGAGTGAATCCTGTCATTTAGGAGTGTTTCCTGTAAATTAGGAGTGCCTCTGTCAATTATGAGTGCCCCCTGTCAATTGGGAGTGACTCCTGTCAATTAGGAGTTTCCCCTGTCAATTATGAGTGTCCCCTGTCAATTAGTAGTGCCCTCTGTCAGATATTAGTGTACCCTGTCAATTAGGAGTGTCCCCTGTCAATTAGGAGTGTCCCCTGTCAAATAGTAGTGTCCCCTGTCAATTAGGAGTGTCCCCTGTCAATTAGGAGTGCCCTCTGTCAAATAGTAGTGTCCCCTGTCAATTAGTAGTGTGCACTGTCAATTAGGAGTGTCCCCTGTCAATTAGGAGTGTCTGCTGACAATTTGGAGTGTCCCCTGTCAATTAGGAGTGTCCTCTGTCAATTAGTAGTGTCCCCTGTCAATTAGGAGTGTCCCCTGTCAAATAGGAGTGACTCCTGACATTTGGAGTGACTGCTGTCAATTGGGAGTGACTCCTGTCAGTTAGGAGTGTCCGCTGCCAATTAGGTGTGCCTCCTGTCAGTTAGGAGTGACTCCTGTCAATTAGGAGAGACTCCTGTCAATTAGGAGTGACACCTGTGAATTAGGAGTGCCCCTGTCAATTGGGAGTGACTCCTGTCAATTAATCTTGTCCCCCGTAAATTCGGAGTGACTCCTGTCAATTTGGAGTGCCGGTTTTCAATTAGGATTCCCCTCTGTCAATTTGGAGTGTCCATGTCAATTAGCAGTGCCTCCTGTCAATTCGGAGTGACTCCAGTCAATTAGGAGTGCCCGCTGTCAATTAGGAGTGTCTGTGTCAATTTGGAGTGACCCCTGTCAATTAGGAGTGACTCATCTCAATTAACAGTGTCCCCCGTCAATTAGGAGTGACTCCTGTCAAATAGGAGTGCCCCCTTTTAATTTGGAATCCCCCCTGTTAATTAGGGGTGTCCCGGTCTATTAGCAGTGTCTCCTGTCAATGGGGAGTGACTCCAGTCAATTAGGAGTGTCCCCTGTCAATTAGGAGCGTCCTCTGTCGATTCGGAGTATCCACTGTCAGTTAGCAGTGTCCCCTGTCAATTAGGAGTGCTCCCTGTCAATGAGGAGTGACCCCTGTCAATTAGCAGTGTACCCTGTCAATTAGCAGTGTCCCCTGCCAATTAGGAGTGTCCCCTGTCAATGAGGAGTGACTCCTGACATTTAGGGGTGATAACTGTGAATTAGGAGTGCCTGTGCCAATTAGGAGTGACTCCTGTCAATTAAGGGTGTCCCCCGTCAATTAGGAGTGCCCTCTTTCAATTTGGATTCCCCCCTGCCAATTAGGAGTGTCCCTGACAATTAGCAGTGTCTCCTGTCAATTGGTAGTGACTCCTGTCAATTAGGAGAGTCCCCTGTCAATTAGGAGTTGCTCCTGTCAATTAGCAGTGTCCCCTGTCAATTAGGAGTGTCCCCTGTCAAGTAGCAGTGGGCCCTGTCAAGTAGGAGTGCTCCCTGTCAATTAGGAGTGTCCCTGTCAATTAGCAGTGTCTCCTGTCAATTGGGAGTGACTCCTGTCAATTAGGAGAGTCCCCTGTCAATTAGGAGTTGCTCCTGTCAATTAGCAGTGTCCCCTGTCAATTAGGAGTGATTCCTGACATTTGGAGTGACTGCTGTCAATTGGGAGTGACTCCTGTAAGTTAGGAGTGTCCGCTAACAATTAAGTGTGCCTCCTGTCAGTTAGGAGTTACTCCTGTCAATTAGGAGTGCTCTCTGTCAATTAGGAGTGTCCCCTGTCAATTAGGAGTGTCCCCTGTCAATTGGGCGTGTCTCATGTCAATTAGGAGTGACTCATGTCAATTTGGAGAACCCCCTGTCAATTAGCAGTGTCCCCTGTCTATTAGGAGTAACCACTGTGAAATAGGAGTTTCCTCCTGTCCTCTGTGCCCTCTGTCAAATAGTAGTGTCCCCTGTCAATTAGGAGTGACCCCTGTCAATTAGGAGTGTCCCCTGTCAAATAGTAGTGTCCCCTGTCAATTAGGAGTGTCCCCTGTCAATTAGGAGTGCCCTCTGTCAGATAGTAGTGTCCCCTGTCAATTAGTAGTGTCTCCTGTCAATTAGGAGTGTCCTCTGTCAATTAGTCGTGTCCCCTGTCAATTAGGAGTGTCCCCTGTCAATTAGGAGTGATTCCTGACATTTGGAGTGACTGCTGTCAATTGGGAGTGACTCCTGTAAGTTAGGAGTGTCCGCTAACAATTAAGTGTGCCTCCTGTCAGTTAGGAGTTACTCCTGTCAATTAGGAGTGCTCTCTGTCAATTAGGAGTGTCCCCTGTCAATTAGGAGTGTCCCCTGTCAATTGGGCGTGTCTCATGTCAATTAGGAGTGACTCATGTCAATTTGGAGAACCCCCTGTCAATTAGCAGTGTCCCCTGTCTATTAGGAGTAACCACTGTGAAATAGGAGTTTCCTCCTGTCAAATAGGAGTGACTCCTGTCAATTAGGAGTAACCCCCGCCAAATAGTAGTATCCCCAGTCAACTAGGAGTGCCTCCTGTCAATTAGGAGTGCCCGCTGTCAATTAGGAGAGCCCCCTGTCAATTAGAAGTGTCCCCTGTCAATTAGTAGTGTCCCGGACAATTAGGAGTGACTCCTGTGCATTAGGAGTGACTGCGGTCAATTGGGAGTGACTTGTGTCAATTAGGAGTGTCCCCTGTCAATTGGGCGCGCCCCCTGCCAATTAGGAGTGTCGCTGTCAATTAGGAGTTACTCCAGTCAATTAGGAGTGTCTCCTGTCAATTAGGAGTGTCCCCCGTCAATTAGGAGTGCCCTCTGTCAATTAGGAGTGTACCCTGTCAATTGGGAGTGACTCCTATGAATTAGGAGTGCCCCTGTCATTTAGGAGTGTCCCCTGTCAATTGCACGTTCCTCCTGTCAATTTGGAGCGACTCCAGTCAAAAAGGAATGTCCCCTGTCAATTAGGAGTGTCCCCTGTCAATTAGGAGTGCCCTCTGTCAATTAGGAGTGCCCCCTGTCAATTGGGAGTGACTACTGTCAATTAGTAGTGTCCCCTGTCAATTAGGAGTGTCCCGTGTCATTTAGGAGTGCCCTCTGTCAAATAGTAGTGTCCCGTGTCAATTAGGAGTGCCCTCTGTCAAATAGTAGTGTCCCCTGTCAATTAGGAGTGTCCCCTGTCAATTAGGAGTGTCCGCTGTCAATTAGGAGTATCCCCTGTCAAATAGTAGTGTCCCCTGTCAATTAGGACTGTCCCCTGTCAATTAGGTGTGCCCTCTGTCAAATAATAGTGTCCCCTGTCGATTAGTAGTGTCCCCTGTCAATTAGGAGTGTCCCCTGTCAATTAGGAGTGTCTGCTGACAATGTGGAGTGACCCCTGTCAATTAGGAGTGTCCTCTGTCAATTAGTAGTGTCCCCTGTCGATTAGGAGTGTCCCCTGTCAATTAGGAGTGACTCCTGACATTTGGAGTGACTGCTGTCAATTGGCAGTGACTCCTGTCAGTTAGGAGTGTCCGCTGCCAATTAGGTGTGCCTCCTGTCAGTTAGGAGTGACTCCTTTCAATTAGGAGTAAATCCTGTCAATTTGGAGTGACTCCAAACAATTAGGAGTGCCCTCTGTCAATTAGGAGTGTCCGCTGTCAATTAGGAGTGTCCCCTGTGAATTGGGCGTGTCTCATGTCAATTAGGAATGACTCATGTCAATTTGGAGAACCCCCTGTCAATTAGCAGTGTCCCCTGTCTATTAGGAGTAACCACTGTGAATTAGGAGATTCCAGCTGTCAAATAGGAGTGACTCCTGTCAATTAGGAGCAACCCCCGCCAAATAGTGGTATCCCCAGTCAACTAGGAGTGCCTCCTGACAATTAGGAGTGCCCGCTGTCAATTAGGAGAGCCCCCTGTCAATTAGGAGTGTCCCCTGTCAATTAGCAGTTTCCCGGGCAATTAGGAGTGACTCCTGTGAATTAGGAGTGACTGCTGTCAATTGGGAGTGACTCGTGTCAATTAGGAGTGTCCCGTCAATTGGGCGCGCCCCCTGTCAATTAGGAGTGTCGCTGTCAATTAGGAGTTACTCCAGTCAATTAGGAGTGCCCCTGTCAATTAGGAGTGCCCCCTGTCAATTGGGCGTGCCTCCTGTCAATTAGGAGTGACTCCAGTCAAAAAGGAATGTCCCCTGTCAATTAGGAGAGTCCCCTGTCAATTTGGAGTTCCCTCTGTCAATTAGGAGTGTCCCCTGTCAATTGGACGTCCCTCCTGTCAATTAGGAGTGACTCCAGTCAAAAATGAATGTCCCCTGTCAATTAGGAGTGTCCCCTGTCAATTAGGAGTGCCCTCTGTCAATTAGGAGTCCCCCCTGTCAATTGGGAGTGACTACTGTCAATTAGGAGTGTCCCCTGTCAATTAGGAGTGTCCCGTGTCAATTAGGAGTGCCCTCTGTCAGGTAGGAGCGCCCCTGTCAATTAGGAGTGACTCCTGTCAATTAGGAGTGTCCCCTGTCAATTAGGAATGACTCCGGACAATTTGGAGTGACTCATGTCAATTAGGAGTGACTCCTGTCAATTAGGAGTGTCACCTGTCAATTAGGAGTGACTCCTATGAATTAGGAGTGCCCCTGTCAATTAGGAGTGCCCCCTGTCAATTGGGCGTGCCTCCTGTCAATTAGGAGTGACTCCAGTCAAAAAGGAGTGTCCCCTGTCAATTAGGAGTGTCGCCTGTCAATTAGGAGTGCCCTCTGTCAATTAGGAGTATCCCCTGTCAAATAGGAGTGACTACTGTGAATTAGGAGGGACCCTGTCAATTAGGAGAGCCCCCTGTCAATTGGGAGTGACTGCTGTCAAAAAGGAGTGTCCCCTGTCAATTATGAGTGTCCCCTGTCAATTAGGAGTGTCCCATGTCAATTAGGAGTGCCCTCTGTCAAGTAGGAGCGCCCCAGTCAATTAGGAGTGACTCCTGTCAATTAGGAGTGTCCCCTGTCAATTAAGAGTGACTCCGGACAATTTGGAGTGACTCATGTCAATTGGGAGTGACTCCTGTCAATTAGGAGTGTCACCTGTCAATTAGGAGTGACACCTGTGAATTAGGAGTGCCCCTGTCAATTAGGAGTGACTCCTGTCAATTAATCGTGCCCCCCGTCAATTCGGAGTGACTCCTGTCAATTTGGGGTGCCGGCTTTCAATTAGGATTCCCCTCTGTCAATTAGGAGTGTCCATGTCAATTAGCAGTGGCTCCTGTCAATTCGGAGTGACTCCAGTCAATTAGGAGTGACTCCTGTCAATTAGGAGTAACACCTGTGAATTAGGAGTGCCCATGTCAATTAGGAGTGACTCCTGTCAATTAATCGTGCCCCCCGTCAATTCGGAGTGACTCCTGTCAATTTGGGGTGCCGGCTTTCAATTAGGATTCCCCTCTGTCAATTAGGAGTGTCCATGTCAATTAGCAGTGCCTCCTGTCAATTCGGAGTGACTCCAGTCAATTAGGAGTGACTCCTGTCAATTAGGAGTGACTCCTTTGAATTAGGAGTGCCCCTGTCAATTAGGAGTGCCTCCTGTCAATTAGGAACGTCCTTTGTCAATTGGGAGTGACTCCTGTCAATTAGGAGTGACTCCTGTCAATTGGGAACGTCCTCTGTCAATTAGGAGTATCCACTGTCAATTAGCAGTGTCCCCTGTCAATTAGGAGTGTCCCCTGTCAATTAGGAGTGTCCCCTGTCAATTCGGAGTGACTCCTGTGAATTAGGAGTGCCCCTGTCAATTAGGAGTTTACCTGTCAATTAGCATTGTCTCCTGTCAATTGGTAGAGCCTCCTGTCAATTGTGAGAGTCCACTGTCAAATAGGAATCCCCCCTGTCAATTAGGAGTATCCATGTCAATTAGCAGTGTCTCCTGTCAATTGGGAGTGACTCCTGTCAATTAGCAGTGGGCCCTGTCAAGTAGGAGTGCTCCCTGTCAATTAGGAGTGACCCCTGTCAATTAGCAGTGTACCCTGTCAATTAGGAGTGTCCCCTGTCATTTGGAGTGTCCCCAGTCAATTCGGAGTGAATCCTGTCATTTAGGAGTGTTTCCTGTAAATTAGGAGTGCCTCTGTCAATTATGAGTGCCCCCTGTCAATTGGGAGTGACTCCTGTCAATTAGGAGTTTCCCCTGTCAATTATGAGTGTCCCCTGTCAATTAGGAGTGCCCTCTGTCAAATATTAGTGTACCCTGTCAATTAGGAGTGTCCCCTGTCAATTAGGAGTGTCCCCTGTCAAATAGTAGTGTCCCCTGTCAATTAGGAGTGTCCCCTGTCAATTAGGAGTGCCCTCTGTCAAATAGTAGTGTCCCCTGTCAATTAGTAGTGTCCCCTGTCAATTAGGAGTGTCCCCTGTCAATTAGGAGTGTCTGCTGACAATTTGGAGTGTCCCCTGTCAATTAGGAGTGTCCTCTGTCAAATATTAGTGTACCCTGTCAATTAGGAGTGTCCCCTGTCAAATAGGAGTGACTCCTGACATTTGGAGTGACTGCTGTCAATTGGGAGTGACTCCTGTCAGTTAGGAGTGTCCGCTGCCAATTAGGTGTGCCTCCTGTAAGTTAGGAGTGACTCCTGTCAATTAGGAGAGACTCCTGTCAATTTGGAGTGACTCCTGTCAATTAGGAGTGCCCTCTGTCAATTAGGATTGTCCCCTGTCAATTAGCAGTGTCCCCTGTCAATTGGGCGTGTCTCATGTCAATTAGGAGTGACTCATGTCAATTTGGAGAACCCCCTGTCAATTAGCAGTGTCCCCTGTCTATTAGGAGTAACCACTGTGAATTAGGAGTTTCCTCCTGTCAAATAGGAGTGACTCCTGTCAATTAGGAGTAACCCCCGCCAATTACTAGTATCCCCAGTTATCTAGGAGTGCCTCCTGTCAATTAGGAGTGCCCGCTGTCAATTAGGATAGCCCCCTGTCAATTAGAAGTGTCCCCTGTCAATTAGCATTTTCCCGGCAATTAGGAGTGACTCCTGTGAATTAGGAGTGTCCCCTATCAATTGGGCGTGTCTCATGTCAATTAGGAGTGACTCATGTAAATTTGGAGAACCCCCTGTCAATTAGCAGTGTCCCCTGTCTATTAGGAGTAACCACTGTGAATTAGGAGTTTCGTCCTGTCAAATAGGAGTGACTCCTGTCAGTCAGGAGTAACCCCCGCCAATTAGTAGTATCCCCAGTCAACTAGGAGTGCCTCCTGTCAATTAGGAGTGCCCGCTGTCAATTAGGAGAGCCCCCTGTCAATTAGGAGTGTCCCCTGTCAATTAGCAGTTTCCCGGGCAATTAGGAGTGACTCCTGTGAATTAGGAGTGACTGCTGTCAATTGGGAGTGACTCGTGTCAATTAGGAGTGTCCCCTGTCAATTGGGCGCGCCCCCTGTCAATTAGGAGTGACGCTGTCAATTAGGAGTTACTCCAGTCAATTAGGAGTGTCCCCTGTCAATTAGGAGTGTCCCCCGTCATGAGGAGTTCCCTCTGTCAATTAGGAGTGCCCCTGTCAATTAGGAGTGCCCCCTGTCAATTGGGCGTGCCTCCTGTCAATTCGGAGTGACTCCAGTCAAAAAGGAATGTCCCCTGTCAATTAGGAGTGTCGCCTGTCAATTAGGAGTGACTCCTATGAATTAGGAGTGCCCCTGTCAATTAGGAGTGCCCCCTGTCAATTGGGCGTGCCTCCTGTCAATTTGGAGTGACTCCAGTCAAAAAGGAGTGTCCCCTGTCAATTAGGAGTGTCCCCTGTCAATTAGGAGTGCCCTCTGTCAATTAGGAGTGTCCCCTGTCAATTAGGAGTCACTACTGTGAATTAGGAGTGCCCCTGTCAATTAGGAGAGCCCCCTGTCCATTGGGAGTGACTCCTGTCAAATAGGAGTGTCCCCTGTCAATTATGAGTGTCCCCTGTCAATTAGGAGTGTCCCGTGTCAATTAGGAGTGCCCTCTGTCAAGTAGGAGCGCCCCATTCAATTAGGAGTGACTCCTGTCAATTAGCAGTTTCCTCTGTAAATTAGGAGACTCCCCTGTCAACTCGGAGTGACTCCTGTGAATTAGGAGTGGCCCTGTCAATTAGGAGTTTCCCTGTCAATTAGCATTGTCTCCTGTCAATTGGTAGTGACTCCTGTCAATTGGGAGAATCCCCTGTCAATTAGGATCCCCCCCTGTCAATTAGGAGTGTCCATGTCAATTAGCAGTGTCTCCAGTCAATTAGGAGTGACCCCAGTCAATTAGGAGTGGCTCCTGTCAATTAGGAAAGTCCTCTGTCAATTAGGAGCGACTCCTGTCAATTAGGAATCTCCTCTGTCAATTAGGAGTATCCACTGTCAATTAGCAGTGTCCCCTGTCAATTAGGAGTGACCCCTGTCAATTTGGAGTGTCCCCTGTCAAGTAGGAGTGACTCGTGTCATTTAGGAGTGACTCCTGTGAATTAGGAGTGCCCCTGTCAATTAGGAGTGCCCCCTGTCAATTGGGAGTGACTCCTGTCAATTTGGATTCCCCCCTGTCAATGAGGAGGTTCCCTGTCTATCAGCAGTGTCTCCTGTCAATTTGGAGTGACTCCTGTCAATTAGGAGTGTCCCCTGTCAATTAGGAGTTCCCCTATCAATTAGGAGTGCCTGTGTCAATTAGGAGTGTCCCCTGTCTATTTTGAGTGTCCCCTGTCAATTAGGAGTCTCCCGTGTCAATTAGGAGTGCCCTCTGTCATTTAGGAGCGCCCCATTCATTTAGGAGTGACTCCTGTCAATTAGCAGTTTCCTCTGTAAATTAGGAGACTCCACTGTCAATTCGGAGTGACTCCTGTGAATTAGGAGTGTCCCTGTCAATTAGGAGTTTCCCTGTCAATTAGCATTGTCTCCTGTCAATTGGTAGTGATTCCTGTCAATTGGGAGAGTCCCCTGTCAATTAGGATCCCCCCCTGTCAATTAGGAGTGTCCATGTCAATTAGCAGTGTCTCCAGTCAATTAGGAGTGACTCCAGTCAATTAGGAGTGACTCCTGTCAATTAGGAACGTCCTCTGTCAATTAGGAGCGACTCCTGTCAATTAGGAACCTCCTCTGTCAATTAGGAGTATCCACTGTCAATTAGCAGTGTCCCCTGTCAATTAGGAGTGACCCCTGTCAATTTGGAGTGTCCCCTGTCAATGAGGAGTGACTCCTGTCATTTAGGAGTGACACCTGTGAATTAGGACTGCCCCTGTCAATGAGGAGTGACTCCTGTCAATTAAGCGTGTCCCCCGTCAATTAGGAGTGCCCGCTTTCAATTTGGATTCCCCCCTGTCAATTAGGAGTGTCCCTGTCAATTAGCAGTGTCTCCTGTCAATTAGGAGTGACTCCTGTCAATTAGGAGCGTCCTCTGTCAATTTGGAGTATCCACTTTCAATTAGCAGTGTCCCCTGTCAATTAGGAGGGTCCCCTGTCAAGGAGCAGTGGGCCCTGTCAAGTAGGAGTGCTCCCTGTCAATTAGGAGTGACCCCTGTCAATTAGCAGTGTACCCTGTCAATTAGGAGTGTTCCCTGTCAATCAGGAGTGATTCCAGTCAATTAGGAGTGACTCCTGTCATTTAGGAGTGACTCCTGTGAATTAGGAATGCCCCTGTCAATTAGGGGTGCCCCCTGTCAATTGGGAGTGACTCCTGTCAATTAGGAGTGTCCCCCGTCAATTATGTGTGTCCCCTGTCAATTAGGAGTGTCCTCTGTCAATTAGTAGTGTCCCCTGTCAATTAGGAGTGTTCTCTGTCAATTAGGAGTGACTCCTGACAATTTGGAGTGACTGCTGTCAATTGGGAGTGACTCCTGTCAGTTAGGAGTGTCCGCTGACAATTAGGTGTGCCTCCTGTCAGTTAGGAGTGACTCCTGTCAATTTGGAGTGACTCCTGTCAATTTGGGGTGCCGGCTTTCAATTAGGATTCCCCTCTGTCAATTAGGAGTGTCCATGTCAATTAGCAGTGCCTCCTGTCAATTCGGAGTGACTCCAGTCAACTGGGAGTGACTCCTGTGAATTAGGAGTGCCCCTGTCAATTAGGAGTTCCTCCTGTCAATTAGGAACGTCCTTTGTCAATTGGGAGTGACTTCTGTCAATAAGGAGTGACTCCTGTCAATTGGGAACGTCCTCTGTCAATTAGGAGTATCCACTGTCAATTAGCAGTGTCCCCTGTCAATTAGGAGTGTCCCCTGTCAATTAGGAGTGTCCCCTGTCAATTAGGAGTGACTCCTGTGAATTAGGAGTGCCCCTGTCAATTAGGAGTTTACCTGTCAATTAGCATTGTTTCCTGTCAATTGATAGAGCCTCCTGTCAATTGTGAGAGTCCCCTGTCAAATAGGAATCACCCCTGTCAATTAGGAGTGTCCATGTCAATTAGCAGTGTCTCCTGTCAATTGGGAGTGACTCCTGTCAAGTAGCAGTGGGCCCTGTCAAGTAGGAGTGCTCCCTGTCAATTAGGAGTGACCCCTGTCAATTAGCAGTGTACCCTGTCAATTAGGAGTGTCCCCTGTCATTAGGAGTGTCCCCAGTCAATTAGGAGTGAATCCTGTCATTTAGGAGTGTTTCCTGTAAATTAGGAGTGCCTCTGTCAATTATGAGTGCCCCCTGTCAATTGGGAGTGACTCCTGTCAATTAGGAGTTTCCCCTGTCAATTATGAGTGTCCCCTGTCAATTAGGAGTGCCCTCTGTCAAATATTAGTGTACCCTGTCAATTCGGAGTGTCCCCTGTCAATTAGGAGTGTCCCCTGTCAAATAGTAGTGTCCCCTGTCAATTAGGAGTGTCCCCTGTCAATTAGGAGTGCCCTCTGTCAAATAGTAGTGTCCCCTGTCAATTAGTAGTGTCCACTGTCAATTAGGAGTGTCCCCTGTCAATTAGGAGTGTCTGCTGACAATTAGGAGTGTCCCCTGTCAATTAGGAGTGACTCCTGTCAATTGGGAACGTCCTATGTCAATTAGGAGTATCCACTGTCAATTAGCAGTGTCCCCTGTCAATTAGGACTGTCCCCTGTCAGTTAGGAGTGTCCCCTGTCAATTCGGAGTGACTCCTGTGAATTAGGAGTGCCCCTGTCAATTAGGAGTTTACCTGTCAATTAGCATTGTCTCCTGTCAATTGGTGGAGCCTCCTGTCAATTGTGAGAGTCCCCTGTCAAATAGGAATCACCCCTGTCAATTAGGAGTGTCCATGTCAATTAGCAGTGTTTCCTGTAAATTAGGAGTGCCTCTGTCAATTATGAGTGCCCACTGTCAATTGGGAGTGACTCCTGTCAATTAGGAGTGACCCCTGTCAATTAGCAGTGTACCCTGTCAATTAGGAGTGTCCCCTGTCATTAGGAGTGTCCCCAGTCAATTCGGAGTGAATCCTGTCATTTAGGAGTGTTTCCTGTAAATTAGGAGTGCCTCTGTCAATTATGAGTGTCCCCTGTCAATTAGGAGTGTCCTCTGTCAATTAGTAGTGTCCCCTGTCAATTAGGAGTGTTCCCTGTCAATTAGGAGTGACTCCTGACAATTTGGAGTGACTGCTGTCAATTGGGAGTGACTTCTGTCAGTTAGGAGTGTCCCCTGACAATTAGGTGTGCCTCTTGTCAGTTAGGAGTGACTCCTGTCAATTTGGAGTGACTCCTGTCAATTTGAGGTGCCGGCGTTCAATTAGGATTCCCCTCTGTCAATTAGGAGTGTCCATGTCAATTAGCAGTGCCTCCTGTCAATTCGGAGTGACTCCAGTCAATTAGGAGTGACTCCTGTCAATTAGGAGTGACTCCTGTGAATTAGGAGTGCCCCTGTCAATTAGGAGTGCCTCCTGTCAATTAGGAACGTCCTTTGTCAATTGGGAGTGACTCCTGTCAATTTGGAGTGACTCCTGTCAATTGGGAACGTCCTCTGTCAATTAGGAGTATCCACTGTCAATTAGCAGTGTCCCCTGTCAATTAGGAGTGTCCCCTGTCAATTAGGAGTGTCCCCTGTCAATTCGGAGTGACTCCAGTGAATTAGGAGTGCCCCTGTCAATTAGGAGTTTACCTGTCAATTAGCATTGTCTCCTGTCAATTGGTAGAGCCTCCTGTCAATTGTGAGAGTCCCCTGTCAAATAGGAATAACCCCTGTCAATTAGGAGTGTCCATGTCAATTAGCAGTGTCTCGTGTCAATTGGGAGTGACTCCTGTCAAGTAGCAGTGGGCCCTGTCAATTAGGAGTGTCCCCTGTCATTAGGAGTGTCCCCAGTCAATTCGGAGTGAATCCTGTCATTTAGGAGTGTTTCCTGTAAATTAGGAGTGCCTCTGTCAATTATGAGTGCCCCCTGTCAATTGGGAGTGACTCCTGTCAATTACGAGTTTCCGCTGTCAATTAGGAGTGTCCCCTGTCAATTATGAGAGTCCCCTGTCAATTAGGAGTGTCCTCTGTCAATTAGGAGTGACCCCTGTCAATTAGCAATCTACCCTGTCAATTAACAGTGTCCCCTGTCAATTAGGAGTGTCCCCCGTCAATTAGGAGTTTCCCCTTTCAATGAGAGGTGACTCCTGTCATTTAGGGGTGACACCTGTGAATTAGGAGTGCCCCTGTCAATGAGGAGTGACTCCTGTCAATTAAGCGTGTCCCCCGTCAATTAGGAGTGCCCGCTTTCAATTTGGATTCCCCCCTGTCAATTAGGAGTGTCCCTGTCAATTAGCAGTGACTCCTGTCAATTACGAGTTGCCCCTGTCAATTAGGAGTGACTCCTGTCAATTAGGAGCGTCCTCTGTCAATTTGGAGTATCCACTTTCAATTAGCAGTGTCCCCTGTCAATTAGGAGGGTCCCCTGTCAAGTAGCAGTGGGCCCTGTCAAGTAGGAGTACTCCCTGTCAATTTGGAGTGACCCCTGTCAATTAGCAGTGTACCCTGTCAATTAGGAGTGTTCCCTGTCAATCAGGAGTGATTCCAGTCAATTAGGAGTGACTCCTGTCATTTAGGAGTGACTCCTGTGAATTAGGAATGCCCCTGTCAATTAGGGGTGCCCGCTGTCAATTGGGAGTGACTCCTGTCAATTAGGAGTGTCCCCTGTCAATTAGTAGTGTCCCCTGTCAATTAGGAGTGTTCTCTGTCAATTAGGAGTGACTCCTGACAATTTGGAGTGACTGCTGTCAATTGGGAGTGACTGCTGTCAATTGGGAGTGACTCCGGTCAGTTAGGAGTGTCCGCTGACAATTAGGTGTGCCTCCTGTCAGTTAGGAGTGACTCCTGTCAATTTGGAGTGACTCCTGTCAATTTGGGGTGCCGGCTTTCAATTAGGATTCCCCTCTGTCAATTAGGAGTGTCCATGTCAATTAGCAGTGCCTCCTGTCAATTCGGAGTGACTCCAGTCAATTAGGGGTGACTCCTGTGATTTAGGAGTGCCCCTGTCAATTAGGAGTTCCTCCTGTCAATTAGGAACGTCCTTTGTCAATTGGGAGTGACTCCTGTCAATAAGGAGTGACTCCTGTCAATTGGGAACGTCCTCTGTCAATTAGGAGTATCCACTGTCAATTAGCAGTGTCCCCTGTCAATTAGGAGTGTCCCCTGTCAATTAGGAGTGTCCCCTGTCAATTCGGAGTGACTCCTGTCAAGTAGCAGTGGGCCCTGTCAAGTAGGAGTGCTCCCTGTCAATTAGGAGTGACCCCTGTCAATTAGCAGTGTACCCTGTCAATTAGGAGTGTCCCCTGTCAATTAGGAGTGTCTGCTGACAATTTGGAGTGTCCCCTGTCAATTAGGAGTGTCCTCTGTCAAATATTAGTGTACCCTGTCAATTAGGAGTGTCCTCCTGTCAATTGGGAACGTCCTCTGTCAATTAGGAGTATCCACTGTCAATTAGCAGTGTCCCCTGTCAATTAGGAGTGTCCCCTGTCAGTTAGGAGTGTCCCCTGTCAATTCGGAGTGACTCCTGTGAATTAGGAGTGCCCCTGTCAATTAGGAGTTTACCTGTCAATTAGCATTGTCTCCTGTCAATTGGTGGAGCCTCCTGTCAATTGTGAGAGTCCCCTGTCAAATAGGAATCACCCCTGTCAATTAGGAGTGTCCATGTCAATTAGCAGTGTCTCCTGTCAATTGGGAGTGACTCCTGTCAAGTAGCAGTGGGCCCTGTCAAGTAGGAGTGCTCCCTGTCAATTAGGAGTGACCCCTGTCAATTAGCAGTGTACCCTGTCAATTAGGAGTGTCCCCTGTCATTAGGAGTGTCCCCAGTCAATTCGGAGTGAATCCTGTCATTTAGGAGTGTTTCCTGTAAATTAGGAGTGCCTCGGTCAATTATGAGTGTCCCTTGTCAATTAGGAGTGTCCTCTGTCAATTAGTAGTGTCCCCTGTCAATTAGGAGTGTTCCCTGTCAATTAGGAGTGACTCCTGACAATTTGGAGTGACTGCTGTCAATTGGGAGTAACTCCTGTCAGTTTGGAGTGTCCGCTAACAATTAGGTGTGCCTCTTGTCAGTTAGGAGTGACTCCTGTCAATTTGGAGTGACTCCTGTCAATTTGGGGTGCCGGCGTTCAATTAGGATTCCCCTCTGTCAATTAGGAGTGTCCGTCAATTAGCAGTGCCTCCTGTCAATTCGGAGTGACTCCAGTCAATTAGGAGTGACTCCTGTCAATTAGGAGTGACTCCTGTGAATTAGGAGTGCCCCTGTCAATTAGGAGTGCCTCCTGTCAATTAGGAACGTCCTTTGTCAATTGGGAGTGACTCCTGTCAATTAGGAGTGACTCCTGTCAATTGGGAACGTCCTCTGTCAATTAGGAGTATCCACTGTCAATTAGCAGTGTCCCCTGTCAATTAGGAGTGTCCCCTGTCAATTAGGAGTGTCCCCTGTCAATTCGGAGTGACTCCAGTGAATTAGGAGTGCCCCTGTCAATTAGGAGTTTACCTGTCAATTAGCATTGTCTCCTGTCAATTGGTAGAGCCTCCTGTCAATTGTGAGAGTCCCCTGTCAAATAGGAATAACCCCTGTCAATTAAGAGTGTCCATGTCAATTAGCAGTGTCTCGTGTCAATTGGGAGTGACTCCTGTCAAGTAGCAGTGGGCCCTGTCAATTAGGAGTGTCCCCTGTCATTAGGAGTGTCCCCAGTCAATTCGGAGTGAATCCTGTCATTTAGGAGTGTTTCCTGTAAATTAGGAGTGCCTCTGTCAATTATGAGTGCCCCCTGTCAATTGGGAGTGACTCCTGTCAATTACGAGTTTCCGCTGTCAATTAGGAGTGTCCCCTGTCAATTATGAGAGTCCCCTGTCAATTAGGAGTGTCCTCTGTCAATTAGGAGTGACCCCTGTCAATTAGCAATCTACCCTGTCAATTAACAGTGTCCCCTGTCAATTAGGAGTGTCCCCCGTCAATTAGGAGTTTCCCCTTTCAATGAGAGGTGACTCCTGTCATTTAGGGGTGACACCTGTGAATTAGGAGTGCCCCTGTCAATGAGGAGTGACTCCTGTCAATTAAGCGTGTCCCCCGTCAATTAGGAGTGCCCGCTTTCAATTTGGATTCCCCCCTGTCAATTAGGAGTGTCCCTGTCAATTAGCAGTGACTCCTGTCAATTACGAGTTGCCCCTGTCAATTAGGAGTGACTCCTGTCAATTAGGAGCGTCCTCTGTCAATTTGGAGTATCCACTTTCAATTAGCAGTGTCCCCTGTCAATTAGGAGGGTCCCCTGTCAAGTAGCAGTGGGCCCTGTCAAGTAGGAGTGCTCCCTGTCAATTTGGAGTGACCCCTGTCAATTAGCAGTGTACCCTGTCAATTAGGAGTGTTCCCTGTCAATCAGGAGTGATTCCAGTCAATTAGGAGTGACTCCTGTCATTTAGGAGTGACTCCTGTGAATTAGGAATGCCCCTGTCAATTAGGGGTGCCCGCTGTCAATTGGGAGTGACTCCTGTCAATTAGGAGTGTCCCCTGTCAATTAGTAGTGTCCCCTGTCAATTAGGAGTGTTCTCTGTCAATTAGGAGTGACTCCTGACAATTTGGAGTGACTGCTGTCAATTGGGAGTGACTGCTGTCAATTGGGAGTGACTCCGGTCAGTTAGGAGTGTCCGCTGACAATTAGGTGTGCCTCCTGTCAGTTAGGAGTGACTCCTGTCAATTTGGAGTGACTCCTGTCAATTTGGGGTGCCGGCTTTCAATTAGGATTCCCCTCTGTCAATTAGGAGTGTCCATTTCAATTAGCAGTGCCTCCTGTCAATTCGGAGTGACTCCAGTCAATTAGGGGTGACTCCTGTGATTTAGGAGTGCCCCTGTCAATTAGGAGTTCCTCCTGTCAATTAGGAACGTCCTTTGTCAATTGGGAGTGACTCCTGTCAATAAGGAGTGACTCCTGTCAATTGGGAACGTCCTCTGTCAATTAGGAGTATCCACTGTCAATTAGCAGTGTCCCCTGTCAATTAGGAGTGTCCCCTGTCAATTAGGAGTGTCCCCTGTCAATTCGGAGTGACTCCTGTCAAGTAGCAGTGGGCCCTGTCAAGTAGGAGTGCTCCCTGTCAATTAGGAGTGACCCCTGTCAATTAGCAGTGTACCCTGTCAATTAGGAGTGTCCCCTGTCAATTAGGAGTGTCCTCTGTCAAATATTAGTGTACCCTGTCAATTAGGAGTGTCCTCCTGTCAATTGGGAACGTCCTCTGTCAATTAGGAGCATCCACTGTCAATTAGCAGTGTCCCCTGTCAATTAGGAGTGTCCCCTGTCAGTTAGGAGTGTCCCCTGTCAATTCGGAGTGACTCCTGTGAATTAGGAGTGCCCCTGACAATTAGGAGTTTACCTGTCAATTAGCATTGTCTCCTGTCAATTGGTGGAGCCTCCTGTCAATTGTGAGAGTCCCCTGTCAAATAGGAATCACCCCTGTCAATTAGGAGTGTCCATGTCAATTAGCAGTGTCTCCTGTCAATTGGGAGTGACTCCTGTCAAGTAGCAGTGGGCCCTGTCAAGTAGGAGTGCTCCCTGTCAATTAGGAGTGACCCCTGTCAATTAGCAGTGTACCCTGTCAATTAGGAGTGTCCCTGTCATTAGGAGTGTCCCCAGTCAATTCGGAGTGAATCCTGTCATTTAGGAGTGTTTCCTGTAAATTAGGAGTGCCTCTGTCAATTATGAGTGCCCCCTGTCAATTGGGAGTGACTCCTGTCAATTAGGAGTTTCCCCTGTCAATTATGAGTGTCCCCTGTCAATTAGTAGTGCCCTCTGTCAGATATTAGTGTACCCTGTCAATTAGGAGTGTCCCCTGTCAATTAGGAGTGTCCCCTGTCAAATAGTAGTGTCCCCTGTCAATTAGGAGTGTCCCCTGTCAATTAGGAGTGCCCTCTGTCAAATAGTAGTGTCCCCTGTCAATTAGTAGTGTGCACTGTCAATTAGGAGTGTCCCCTGTCAATTAGGAGTGTCTGCTGACAATTTGGAGTGTCCCCTGTCAATTAGGAGTGTCCTCTGTCAATTAGTAGTGTCCCCTGTCAATTAGGAGTGTCCCCTGTCAAATAGGAGTGACTCCTGACATTTGGAGTGACTGCTGTCAATTGGGAGTGACTCCTGTCAGTTAGGAGTGTCCGCTGCCAATTAGGTGTGCCTCCTGTCAGTTAGGAGTGACTCCTGTCAATTAGGAGAGACTCCTGTCAATTTGGAGTGACTCCTGTCAATTAGGAGTGCCCTCTGTCAATTTTGATTGTCCCCTGTCAATTAGGAGTGTCCCCTGTCAATTGGGCGTGTCTCATGTAAATTAGGAGTGACTCATGTCAATTTGGAGAACCCCCTGTCATTTATAAGGGTCCCCTGTCTATTAGGAGTAACCACTGTGAATTAGGAGATTCCTGCTGTCAAATAGGAGTGACTCCTGTCAATTAGGAGTAACCCCCGCCAATTAGTAGTATCCCCAGTTATCTAGGAGTGCCTCCTGTCAATTAGGAGTGCCCGCTGTCAATTAGGATAGCCCCCTGTCAATTAGGAGTGTCCCCTGTCAATTAGCATTTTCCCGGCAATTACGAGTGACTCCTGTGAAATAGGAGTGTCCCCTGTCAATTGGGCGTGTCTCATGTCAATTAGGAGTGACTCATGTAAATTTGGAGAACCCCCTGTCAATTAGCAGTGTCCCCTGTCTCTTAGGAGTAACCACTGTGAATTAGGAGTTTCGTCCTTTCAAATAGGAGTGACTCCTGTCAATCAGGAGTAACCCCCGCCAATTAGTAGTATCCCCAGTCAACTAGGAGTGCCTCCTGTCAATTAGGTGTGCCCGCTGTCAATTAGGAGAGCCCCATGTCAATTAGGAGTGTCCCCTGTCAATTAGCAGTTTCCCGGGCAATTAGGAGTGACTCCTGTGAATTAGGAGTGACTGCTGTCAATTGGGAGTGACTCGTGTCAATTAGGAGTGTCCCCTGTCAATTGGGCGCGCCCCCTGTCAATTAGGAGTGACGCTGTCAATTAGAAGTTACTCCAGTGAATTAGGAGTGTCCCCTGTCAATTAGGAGTGTCCCCCGTCATTAGGAGTTCCATCTGTCAATTAGGAGTGACTCATGTCAATTGGGAGTGCCCCCTGTCAATTGGGCGTGCCTCCTGTCAATTATGAGTGACTCCAGTCAAAAAGGAATGTCCCCTGTCAATTAGGAGTGTCCCCTGTCAATTAGGAGTGACTCCTATGAATTAGGAGTGCCCCTGTCAATTAGGAGTGCCCCCTGTCAATTGGGCGTGCCTCCTGTCAATTTGGAGTGACTCCAGTCAAAAAGGAGTGTCCCCTGTCAATTAGGAGTGTCCCCTGTCTATTAGGAGTGCCCTCTGTCAATTGGGAGTGTCCCCTGTCAATTAGGAGTCACTACTGTGAATTAGGAGTGCCCCTGTCAATTAGGAGAGCCCCCTGTCCATTGGGAGTGACTCCTGTCAAAAAGGAGTGTCCCCTGTCAATAAGGAGTGTCCCGTGTCAATTAGGAGTGCCCTCTGTCAAGTAGGAGCGCCCCATTCAATAAGGAGTGACTCCTGTCAATTAGCAGTGTCCTCTGTAAATTAGGAGACTCCCCTGTCAATTCGGAGTGACTCCTGTGAATTAGGAGTGTCCCTGTCAATTAGGAGTTTCCCTGTCAATTAGCATTGTCTCCTGTCAATTGGTAGTGACTCCTGTCAATTGGGAGAGTCCCCTGTCAATTAGGATCCCCCCTGTCAATTAGGAGTGTCCATGTCAATTAGCAGTGTCTCCAGTCAATTAGGAGTGACTCCAGTCAATTAGGAGTGACTCCTGTCAATTAGGAACGTCCTCTGTCAATTAGGAGCGACTCCTGTCAATTAGGAACCTCCTCTGTCAATTAGGAGTATCCACTGTCAATTAGCAGTGTCCCCTGTCAATTAGGAGTGACCCCTGTCAATTTGGAGTGTCCCCTGTCAATTAGGAGTGACTCATGTCATTTAGTAGTGACTCCTGTGAATTAGGAGTGCCCCTGTCAATTAGGAGTGCCCCCTATCAATTGGGAGTGACTCCTGTCAATTTGGATTCCCCCCTGTCAATGTGGAGGTTCCCTGTCTATCAGCAGTGTCTCCTGTCAATTTGGAGTGACTCCTGTCAATTAGGAGTGTCCCCTGTCAATTAGGAGTTCCCGCTATCAATTAGGAGTGTCTGCGTCAATTAGGAGTGTCCCCTGTCAATTACGAGTGACTCCTGTCAATTAAGAGTGTCCCCCGTCAATTAGGAGTGACTCCTGTCAATTAGGAGTGCCCCCTTTCCATTAGGACTCCCCCCTGTTAATTAGGGGTGTCCCTGTCTCTTAGCAGTGTCTCCTGTCAATTGGGAGTGACTCCTGTCAATTATGAGTGACCCCTGTCAATTAGCAATCTACCCTGTCAATTAGCAGTGTCCCCTGTCAATTAGGGGTGCTCCCTGTCAATTAGGAGTGACCCCTGTCAATTAGCAATCTACCCTGTCAATTAACAGTGTCTCCTGTCAATTAGGAGTGTCCCCTGTCAATTAGGCGTTTCCCCTGTCAATGTGGAGTGACTCCTGTCATTTAGGGGTGACACCTGTGAATTAGGAGTGCCCCTGTCAATGAGGAGTGACTCCTGTCAATTAAGCGTGTCCCCCGTCAATTAGGAGTGCCCGCTTTCAATTTGGATTCCCCCCTGTCAATTAGGAGTGTCCCTGTCAATTAGCAGTGTCTCCTGTCAATTAGTAGTGACTCCTGTCAATTAGGAGTGTCCCCTGTCAATTACGAGTTGCCCCTGTCAATTAGGAGTGACTCCTGTCAATTAGGAGCGTCCTCTGTCAATTTGGAGTATCCACTTTCAATTAGCAGTGTCCCCTGTCAATTAGGAGTGTCCCCTGTCAAGTAGCAGTGGGCCCTGTCAAGTAGGAGTGCTCCCTGTCAATTAGGAGTGACCCCTGTCAATTAGCAGTGTACCCTGTCAATTAGGAGTGTTCCCTGTCAATCAGGAGTGATTCCAGTCAATTAGGAGTGACTCCTGTCATTTAGGAGTGTCTCCTGTGAATTAGGAACGCCCCTGTCAATTAGGGGTGCCCCCTGTCAATTGGGAGTGACTCCTGTCAATTAGGAGTGTCCCCTGTCAATTAGTAGTGTCCCCTGTCAATTAGGAGTGTTCTCTGTCAATTAGGAGTGACTCCTGACAATTTGGAGTGACTGCTGTCAATTGGGAGTGACTCCTGTCAGTTAGGAGTGTCAGCTGACAATTAGGTGTGCCTCCTGTCAGTTAGGAGTGACTCCTGTCAATTTGGAGTGACTCCTGTCAATTTGGAGTGACTCCTGTCAATTTGGAGTGCCCTCTGTCAATTAGGAGTGTCCGCTGTCAATTAGCAGTGTCCCCTGTCAATTGGGCGTGTCTCATGTCAATTAGGAGTGACTCATGTAAATTTGGAGAACCCCCTGTCAATTAGGAGTGTCCCCTGTCTATTAGGGGTAACCCCTTGTGAATTAGGAGTTTCCTCCTGTCAAATAGGAGTGACTCCTGTCAATTAGGTGTAACCCCCGCCCATTAGTAGTCTCCCCAGTCAACTAGGAGTGCCTCCTGTCAATTAGGAGTGCCCGCTGTCAATTAGGAGTGACTCCAGTCAATTAGGATTGTCTCCAGTCAAATGGAGTGACTCCTGTCAATTCGGTGTGTCCCCTGTCAATTAGCAGTGTCCCCTGTCAATTAGGAGTGTCCCCTGTCAATTAGGTGTGCCCCGGGCAATTAGGAGTGACTCCTGTGAATTAGGAGTTACTGCTGTTAATTTGGGATTTACTCGTGTCATTTAAGCGTGTCCCCTGTCAATTAGGAGTGTCGCTGTCAATTAGGAGTGACTCCAGTCAATTTGGAGTGTCCGCTGTCAATTAGGAGTGTCCCCCGTCAATTAGGAGTGCCCTATGTCAATTAGGAGTGTCCCCTGTCAATTAGGAGTGACGTCTATGAATTAAGAGTGCCCCTGTCAATTAGGAGTGCCCCCTGTCAATTGGGAGTGCCTCCTGTCAATTAGGAGTGTCCCCTGTCAATTATGAGTGTTCCCTGTCAATGAGGAGTGCCCTCTGTCAAGTAGGAGCGCCCCTGTCATTTAGGAGTGACGCCTGTCAATTAGGAGTGTCCCCTGACAATTAGGAGTGACTCCTGACCATTTGGAGTGACTCCTGTCAATTGGGAGTGACTCCTGTCAATTAGGAGTGCCCCTGTCAATTAGGAGTGACTCCTGTCAATTAATAGTGTCCCCCGTTAATTAGGAGTGCCTCCTGTCAATTTGGAATGCCCCCTTTCAATTAGGATTCCCCCGTGTCAATTAGGAGTGTCCCTGTCAATGAGCAGTGCCTCCTGTCAATTGGGAGTGACTCCTGTCAATTAGGAGTGACTCTAGTCAATTAGGAGTGACTCCTGTCAATTAGGAGTGTCCCCTGTCAATTAGGAGTGACTCCAGTCAATTAGAAGTGACTCGAGTCAATGAGGATCGTCCTCTGTAAATTATGAGTGACTCGTGTCAATTAGGAACGTCCTCTGTCAATTAGGAGTATCCACTGTCAATTAGCAGTGTCCCCTATCAACTAGGAGTTTCCCCTGTCAATTAGGAGTGGGCCCTGTCAAGTAGGAGTGCTCCCTGTCAATTAGGAGTGACCCCTGTCAATTAGCAGTGTCCTCTGTCAAGTAGGAGCGCACCATTCAATTAGGAGTGACTCCTGTCAATTCGGAGTGTCCCCTGTCAATTAGGAGTGACTCCGGACAATTTGGAGTGACTCATGTCAATTGGGAGTGACTGCTGTCAATTAGGAGTGTCACCTGTCAATTAGGAGTGACACCTGTGAATTAGGAGTGCCCCTGTCAATTAGGAGTGACTCCTGTCAATTAGGCGTGTCCCCCGTCAATTCGGAGTGACTCCTGTCAATTTGGAGTGCCGGCTTTCAATTAGGATTCCCCACTGTCAATTAGGAGTGTCCATGTCAATTAGCAGTGCCTCCTGTCAATTCGGAGTGACTCCAGTCAATTAGGAGTGACTCCTGTCAATTAGGAGTGCCCCTGTCAATTAGGAGTGCCTCCTGTCACTTGGGAACGTCCTTTGTCAATTACGAGTGACTCCTGTCAATTGGGAACGTCCTCTGTCAATTAGGGGTATCCACTTTCAATTAGCAGTGTCCTCTGTAAATTAGGAGACTCCCCTGTCAATTCGGAGTGACTCCTGTGAATTAGGAGTGTCCCTGTCAATTAGAAGTTTCCCTGTCAATTAGCATTGTCTCCTGTCAATTGGTAGTGACTCCTGTCAATTGGGAGAGTCCCCTGTCAATTAGGATCCCCCCCTGTCAATTAGGAGTGTCCATGTCAATTAGCAGTGTCTCCAGTCAATTAGGAGTGACTCCAGTCAATTAGGAGTGACTCCTGTCAATTAGGAACGTCCTCTGTCAATTAGGAGCGACTCCTGTCAATTAGGAACCTCCTCTGTCAATTAGGAGTATCCACTGTCAATTAGCAGTGTCCCCTGTCAATTAGGAGTGACCCCTGTCAATTTGGAGTGTCCCCTGTCAATTAGGAGTGACTCATGACATTTAGGAGTGACTCCTGTGAATTAGGAGTGCCCCTGTCAATTAGGAGTGCCCCCTGTCAATTGGGAGTGACTCCTGTCAATTTGGATTCCCCCCTGTCAATGAGGCGGTTCCCTGTCTATCAGCAGTGTCTCCTGTCAATTTGGAGTGACTCCTGTCAATTAGGAGTGTCCCCTGTCAATTAGGAGTTCCCGCTATCAATTAGGAGTGTCTGTGTCAATTAGGAGTGTCCCCTGTCAATTACGAGTGACTCCTGTCAATTAAGAGTGTCCCCCGTCAATTAGGAGTGACTCCTGTCAATTAGGAGTGCCCCCTTTCCATTTGGACTCCCCCGTGTTAATTAGGGGTGTCCCTGTCTATTAGCAGTGTCTCCTATCAATTGGGGGTGACTCCTATCAATTAGGAGTGTCCCCTGTCAATTCGCAATCTACCCTGTCAATTAGCAGTGTCCCCTGTCAATTACGAGTGCTCCCTGTCAATTAGGAGTGACCCCTGTCAATTAGCAATCTACCCTGTCAATTAACAGTGTCTCCTGTCAATTAGGAGTGTCCCCTGTCAAGTAGGAGTTTCCCCTGTCAATGAGGAGTGACTCCTGTCATTTAGGGGTGACACCTGTGAATTAGGAGTGCCCCTGTCAATGAGGAGTGACTCCTGTCAATTAAGCGTGTCCCCCGTCAATTAGGAGTGCCCGCTTTCAATTTGGATTCCCCCCTGTCAATTAGGAGTGTCTCTGTCAATTAGCAGTGTCTCCTGTCAATTGGTAGTGACTCCTATCAATTAGGAGTGTCCCCTGTCAATTACGAGTTGCCCCTGTCAATTAGGAGTGACTCCTGTCAATTAGGAGCGTCCTCTGTCAATTTGGAGTATCCACTTTCAATTAGCAGTGTCCCATGTCAATTAGGAGGGTCCCCTGTCAAGTAGTAGTGGGCCCTTTCAAGTAGGAGTGCTCCCTGTCAATTAGGAGTGACCCCTGTCAATTAGCAGTGTACCCTGTCAATTAGGAGTGTCCCCTGTCAATCAGGAGTGATTCCAGTCAATTAGGAGTGACTCCTGTCATTTAGGAGTGACTCCTGTGAATTAGGAATGCCCCGTCAATTACGGGTGCCCCCTGTCAACTGGGAGTGACTCCTGTCAATTAGGAGTGTCCCCTGTCAATTATGAGTGTCCCCTGTCAATTAGGAGTGTCCTCTGTCAATTAGTAGTGTCCCCTGTCAATTAGGAGTGTTCTCTGTCAATTTGGAGTGACTCCTGACAATTTGGAGTGACTGCTGTCAATTGGGAGTGACTCCTGTCAGTTAGGAGTGTCCGCTGACAATTAGGTGTGCCTCCTGTCAGTTAGAACATAGATCATAGAACATAGAACATTACAGCGCAGAACAGGCCCTTCGGCCCACGATGTTGCACCGACCAGTTAAAAAAAAACTGTGACCCTCCAACCTAAACCAATTTCTTTTCGTCCATGAACCTATCTACGGATCTCTTAAACGCCCCCAAACTAGGCGCATTTACTACTGATGCTGGCAGGGCATTCCAATCCCTCACCACCCTCTGGGTAAAGAACCTACCCCTGACATCGGTTCTATAACTACCCCCCCTCAATTTAAAGCCATGCCCCCTCGTGCTGGATTTCTCCATCAGAGGAAAAAGGCTATCACTATCCACCCTATCTAAACCTCTAATCATCTTATATGTTTCAATAAGATCCCCTCTTAGCCGCCGCCTTTCCAGCGAAAACAATCCCAAATCCCTCAGCCTCTCCTCATAGGATCTCCCCTCCATACCAGGCAACATCCTGGTAAACCTCCTCTGCACCCTCTCCAAAGCCTCCACATCCTTCCTGTAATGTGGGGACCAGAACTGCACACAGTACTCCAAGTGCGGCCGCACCAGAGTTGTGTACAGTTGCAACATAACGCTACGACTCCTAAATTCAATCCCCCTACCAATAAACGCCAAGACACCATATGCCTTCTTAACAACCTTATCTACTTGATTCCCAACTTTCAGGGATCTATGCACACATACACCTAGATCCCTCTGCTCCTCCACACTATTCAAAGTCCTCCCGTTAGCCCTATACTCAACACATCTGTTATTCCTACCAAAGTGAATTACCTCACACTTCTCCGCATTAAACTCCATCCGCCACCTCTCGGCCCAACTTTGCAACCTGTCTAAGTCTTCCTGCAAACTACGACACCCTTCCTCACTGTCTACCACACCACCGACTTTGGTGTCATCAGCAAATTTGCTAATCCACCCAACTATACCCTCATCCAGATCATTAATAAATATTACAAACAGCAGTGGCCCCAAAACAGATCCCTGAGGTACACCACTTGTAACCGCACTCCATGATGAATATTTACTATCAACCACCACCCTCTGTTTCCTATCCGCTAGCCAATTCCTGATCCAATTTCCTAGATCACCCCCAATCCCATACATCTGCATTTTCTGCAGAAGCCTACCATGGTGAACCTTATCAAACGCCTTACTAAAATCCATATATACCACGTCCACTGCCTTGCCCCCATCCACCTCCTTGGTCACTTTCTCAAAAAACTCAATAAGGTTAGTAAGGCACGACCTACCTGCCACAAAACCATGCTGACTATCACCTATCAATTCATTACTCTCCAAATAACTATAAATCCTATCCCTTATAATTTTTTCCAACATCTTGCCGACAACAGAAGTGAGACTCACCGGTCTATAATTCCCGGGGAAGTCTCTGTTCCCCTTCTTAAACAATGGGACAACATTCGCTAACCTCCAATCTTCTGGTACTATACCAGAGGCCAACGACGACCTGAAGATCAGAGCCAGAGGCTCTGCAATCACTTCTCTTGCCTCCCAGAGAATCCTTGGATAAATCCCATCCGGACCAGGGGATTTATCTATTTTCAGACCCTCCAGAATATCCTGCACATCCTCCTTATCAACTGTAATACTGTCTATTCTACTCCCTTGCAACCCAGTGTCCTCCTCAGCTATATTCATGTCCCCTTGCGTGAACACCGAAGAGAAATATTGGTTCAATGCTTCACCAATCTCCTCCGGTTCCACACATAACTTCCCTCTGCCATCTATAACTGGCCCTAAACTTGCCCTAACCAACCTTCTGTTCTTGACATACCTATAGAACGCCTTAGGATTCTCTTTAACCCTATCCGCCAAAGTCTTCTCATGTCCCCTTTTAGCCCTTCTAAGCTCGCTCTTCAACTCCCTCTTAGCCAATCTAAAGCTTTCTAGTGCACTACCCGAGTGCTCACGTCTCATCCGAACATAAGCCTCCTTTTTCTTTTTAACCAACAACGAAACTTTTTTGGTGCACCACGGTTCCCGAGCCCTACCAATTCCTCCTTGCCTGACAGGGACATACCTATCACAGACTCGCAGTAGCTGCTCCTTGAAAAAACTCCACATGTCGGACGTTCCCAGTCCCTGTAATCTCCTAGTCCAACCTATGTTTCCTAATTCTCTCCTAATAGCCTCATAATTACCCTTCCCCCAGCTAAAACCACTGGCCCGAGTTTCATGCCTATCCCTTTCCATCACTAAGGTGAACGTAACCGAATTGTGGTCACTATCACCAAAATGCACACCAACTTCCAAGTCTAGCACCTGGTCTGGCTCATTTCCCAGCACCAGATCCAATATAGCCTCACCTCTAGTTGGCCTGTCTACATACTGAGTCAAAAAACCTTCCTGCACGCTTTGAACAAAAACTGACCCCTCTAACGAGCTAGAGCTATAACAATTCCAGTCAATATTAGTCAAGTTAAAATCCCCCATAACAATTGCCCGATTACTTTCACTCCTAAGCAGGATTGACTCCGCAATCCTTTCCTCAACCTCTCTAGAACTTTTAGGAGGTCTATAAAAGACTCCCAACAGGGTGACCTCTCCTCTCCTATTTCTAATCTCCGCCCATACTACCTCAACAGATAAGTCCTCATCAAACCTCCTCTCTGACACTGTGATACAATCTCTGACCAATAATGCTACCCCTCCCCCTCTTCTACCTCCTTCCCTACTTCGACTAAAACATTTGAACCCCGGGACCTGCAGCATCCATTCCTGCCCCTGCTCTATCCATGTCTCTGAAATAGCCACAACATCGAAGTCCCAGGTACTGATCCACGCTGCAAGTTCACCCACTTTATTGCGAATACTCCTGGCATTGAAGTATACACATTTCAAACCCTGCTCCACCCCACCTCTGCAATGCCGTGCATTGCAGTCCCCATCCATGCATCCCTCACTTTCAGCCCCACTACTCAGGATCCCTCCCCCCCCCGAATCAGTTTAAACCTCCCTGCATTGCCTTAGCAAATTTACCCCCCAGGATATTGGTCCCCTTCTGATTAAGGTGTAGACCATCCTTCTCATAGAGGTCACACCTTCCCCAGTACGAGCCCCAATTGCTTAAGTACCTGAACCCCTCCCTCCTGCACCATCCCCTCAGCCATGAATTCAAACCTTCCCTCTCCCTATTCCTCTCTAAACTATCCCGTGGTACATGCAAGAGTCCAGAGATAACCACTCTGTCAGTCTTGGCCTTTAGTTTCCACCCCTATCCTCCCTATGTCGTGTGTCCCCACATGTACAATAACTTGTGGTTTATCTCCCTCCCCCCTAAGAGTCCTGAATACCCTGTCAGACACATCCCGGACCCCAGCCCCTGGTAGGCAACACACCAACCCTGAGTCCCTACCTTTAGTTCCGACCCTCCTATCTGTCCCCTTAATTGTGGAGTCCCCAATCACAAGGCCCAGTCTTTTACAGCCCCGAACCACCTGAGCTTTCTCACTCGGCTCACCCCCAGAGATCTGCTCTCTATGCTCAGTTGATTCCTCCTCAACTGTAGCCTCCAGCACCGAAAACCTATTATGGAGGGGAACCGCCCCAGGGGATTGTCTTCCCGATTGCTTCTTACCCCTCCTCCTGGCATTGACCCAAGCCTCATTTCTCGGAGTTACTATTTCTCTATAACTCCTATCAACTTCCACCTCCGCCAAGTTAGGAGTGACTCCTGTCAATTTGGAGTGACTCCTATCAATTTGGAGTGACTCCTGTCAAATAGGAGTGCCCTCTGTCAATTAGGAGTGTCCGCTGGCAATTAGCAGTGTCCCCTGTCAATTGGGCGTGTCTCATGTCAATTAGGAGTGACTCATGTAAATTTGGAGAACCCACTGTCAATTAGGAGTGTTCGCTGTCTATTTGGGGTAACCCCTTGTGAATTAGGAGTTTCCTCCTGTCAAATAGGAGTGACTCCTGTCAATTAGGTGTAACCCCCGCCCATTAGTAGTCTCCCCAGTCAACTAGGAGTGCCTCCTGTCATTTAGGAGTGCCCGCTGTCAATTAGGAGTGACTCCAGTCAATTAGGAGTGTCTCCAGTCAAATGGAGTGACTCCTGTCAATTCGGTGTGTCCCCTGTCAATTAGCAGTGTCCCCTGTCAATTAGGAGTGTCCCCTGTCAATTAGGTGTGCCCCGGGCAATTAGGAGTGACTCCTGTGAATTAGGAGTTACTGCTGTTAATTTGGGATTTACTCGTGTCATTTAAGCGTGTCCCCTGTCAATTAGGAGTGTCGCTGTCAATTAGGAGTGACTCCAGTCAATTAGGAGTGTCCGCTGTCAATTAGGAGTGTCCCCTGTCAATTAGGAGTGCCCTATGTCAATTAGGAGTGTCCCCTGTCAATTAGGAGTGACGCCTATGAATTAAGAGTGCCCCTGTCAATTAGGAGTGCCCCCTGTCAATTGGGAGTGCCTCCTGTCAATTAGGAGTGTCCCCTGTCAATTATGAGTGTCCCCTGTCAATGAGGAGTGCCCTCTGTCAAGTAGGAGCGCCCCTGTCATTTAGGAGTGACTCCTGTCAATTAGGAGTGTCCCCTGACAATTAGGAGTAACTCCTGACCATTTGGAGTGACTCCTGTCAATTGGGAGTGACTCCTGTCAATTAGGAGTGCCCCTGTCAATTAGGAGTGACTCCTGTCAATTAACAGTGTCCCCCGTTAATTAGGAGTGCCTCCTGTCAATTTGGAATGCCCCCTTTCAATTAGGATTCCCCCGTGTCAATTAGGAGTGTCCCTGTCAATGAGCAGTGCCTCCTGTCAATTGGGAGTGACTCCTGTCAATTAGGAGTGACTCTAGTCAATTAGGAGTGACTCCTGTCAATTAGGAGTGTCCCCTGTCAATTAGGAGTGACTCCAGTCAATTAGAAGTGACTCGAGTCAATGAGGAACGTCCTCTGTCAATTATGAGTGACTCGTGTCAATTAGGAACGTCCTCTGTCAATTAGGAGTATCCACTGTCAATTAGCAGTGTCCCCTATCAACTAGGAGTTTCCCCTGTCAATTAGGAGTGGGCCCTGTCAAGTAGGAGTGCTCCCTGTCAATTAGGAGTGACCCCTGTCAATTAGCAGTGTCCCCTGTCAATTAGGAGTGTCCCCTGTCAATTAGGAGTGAATCCTCTCATTTAGGAGTGACTCCTGTGAATTAGGAGTGGCCCTGTCAATTAGGAGTGTCCCCTGTCATTTGGGAGTGCCTCCTGTCAATTAGGATTCCCCCCTGTCAATTAGGAGTGTCCCTGTCTAAAGCAGTGTCTCCTGTCAATTGGGAGGGACTCCTGTCAAGTAGGAGTGTCCCTGTCAATTAAGAGTCCCCCATGTCAATTGGGAGTGACTCCTTTCAATTAGGAGTGTCCCCTGTCAATTAGGAGTGACCCCTGTCAATTAGGAGTGTCCCCTCTCAATTAGGAGTGACTCCGGACAATTTGGAGTGACTCCTGTGAATTGGGACTCACTCCTGTCAATTAGGAGTGTCCCGTGTCAATTCGAAGTGACTCCTGTGAATTAGGAGTGCCCCTGTCAATTAGGAGTGAATCCTGTCAATTAAGAGTGTCCCCTGTCAATTCGGAGTGACTCCTGTCAATTTGGAGGGCCCCCTTTCAATTAGGATTCCCCCCTGTCAATTAGGAGTGTCCATGTCAATTAGGAGTGTCTCCTGTCAATTGGGAGTGACTCCTGTCAATTAGGAGTGTCCCTTGTCAATTAGCAGTGACTCCTGTCAATTAGGAGTGACTCCAGTCAATTAGGAGTGACTCCTTTCAATTAGGAACGTCCTCTGTCAATGAGGAGTGTTGTAGGGAAAAATCCCTTGTACCAGTGCATTCAAAGAAGTCGAGTCGCAAGGCAACGTTCAAAGTGTTTTTCTTTATTGTACAATTACTTGGAACCCAGGGAGAATCACCGTAACCAGCTCCGAAACAGTGGCTTGGCCACGTTGATCCTCCTCCTTTCACATCAGCTCTGGATCTTTATAGGGATCCAAATTCGAGCGGGAACATTTGATTATGCATTTTTACAATATCTATAAAGTGGTCTGTCGGGTCAGGAAGTTCTCTGGGAGGCTTGTCAATTTGCATTTGTATGGTGTGTGTTTGTGTTAATGGACTACCTGTTCTTGCCCCGGTGTTTTAATGTGTTTCCCATTATCCCCTCTATGTGTCTCCTTATCTGAATTGACCTCATTGTTTTGTGTCTGTGTTCCCTGCTTGCGAGATTAGGTGTTAATGTCATTTTGTCGTGCTATGTGTAGGGAGATTTAATCTAATCTTTTATTCCTTTTACCCGAGTTTGTTAAGTTTCTTTGCCTGCCTTGGCCATTTTATTCCTGGATTATTTTATTGATAGTCTGGTTATGCCATATAGCCCACTCTCGGTCTTGACTCGCAGATATCCCGATCTTCCTTGGCCAAAGGCCGGTTTAAAATGCAGCTTCGCGCTGTTGCTGGGCAGAATAAGGATCTTTCGTTGGCTTTGAAATTTAAAGGTCTCTCAGCTGTGCAGAGGGGGTTTGAACGAATATCCATCTGGGTGTTCCCCTCTGCATTGTAGGCACGTTATGAATGGTGCCAATATGGCTTTTGGAAAATTGCCTACTTCAGGAGTATCCAATGTCAATTAGGAGTGTCCACTGTCAATTAGGAGTGTCCCCTGTCAATTGGGAGTGACTCCTGTCAATTAGGAGTGTCCCCTGTCAATTATGAGTGTCCCCGTCAATTAGAAGTGCCCTCTGTCAAATAGTAGTGTCCCCTGTCAATTAGGAGTGTCCCCTGTCAATTAGGACGGTCTGCTGACGATTTGGAGTGTCCCCTGTCAATTAGGAGTGTCCTCTGTCAATTAGTAGTGTCCCCTGTCAATTAGGAGTGCCCTCTGTCAAATAATAGTGTCCCCTGTCAATTAGGAGTGTCCCCTGTCAATTAGGAGTGTCCCCTGTCAATTCGAAGTGCCCTCTGTCAAATAGTAGTGTCCCCTGTCAATTAGGAGTGTTCCCTGTCAATTAGGAGGGTCTGCTGACGATTTGGAGTGTCCCCTGTAAATTAGGAGTGTCCTCTGTCAATTAGTAGTGTCCCCTCTCAATTAGGAGTGCCCTCTGTCAAATAATAGTGTCCCCGTCAATTAGGAGTGTCCCCTGTCAATTAGGAGTGTCTGCTGGCAATTAGGAGTGTCCCCTGTCAATTAGGAGTGACTCCTGACAATTTGGAGCGACTGCTGTCAATTGGGAGTGACTCCTGTCAGTTAAGAGTGTCCCCTGACAATAATGATTGCCTCCTGTCAGTTAGGAGTGACTCCTGTCAATTTGGAGTGTCTCCTGTCAATTAGGAGTGACTCCTGTCAATTAGGAGTGCCCTTTGTCAATAAGGAGTGCCCCCTGTCAATAAGAAGCGCTCCCTGTCAATAAGGAGTGCCCCCTGTCAGTAAGGAGTGTCCACTGTTATCGAAAAGTGCCCACTGTCAGGAAAGAGTGCCCCATGTGAATGAGGAGTGTCCCGTTTCAATGAGGACAGCCCCCTGTCAATGAGGAGTTTCCCGTGTTAAATTTGGATCGCCCCCCACCCGCCCCCTCACCCCCCGTCAAAAAGGAGTGACCCACCGTCAATGAAGAGTGCCACCCCGTCAATGAGGAGAGCCCCCACCGTCAATCGGGAGTGCCCACTGTCAATGATGAGTACCCCCTGTCACCTAGGAGTGACCCCTGTCAATAAGGAGTGCCCCTCTGTCAATGAGTCGTGCCCACCTTTCAATGAGGAAAGTCCAAGGTCAATTAAGAGTGCCCCCCGTCAATGAGGAGTGTCCCCTTTCAATGAGGAGAGTCCCCTCAAATGAAGAGTGCCCCGTGTCAATTCGGAGTGCCCCTTGTCAGTTAGGAGCTCCCCCTGTCCGTTAGAGTGCCCCCTGTCAAATAGGTGTACCCCCTGTCATTTTGGATTTCCCCCTTCCAACTAGGAGTGACCCCTCACAATGTGGAGTGTCCCCTGTCAATTAGGAGTGAATCCTCTCATTTAGGAGTGACTCCTGTGAATTAGGAGTGGCCCTGTCAATTAGGAGTGTCCCCTGTCATTTGGGAGTGCCTCCTGTCAATTAGGATTCCCCCCTGTCAATTAGGAGTGTCCCTGTCTAAAGCAGTGTCTCCTGTCAATTGGGAGGGACTCCTGTCAAGTAGGAGTGTCCCTGTCAATTAAGAGTCCCCCATGTCAATTGGGAGTGACTCCTTTCAATTAGAAGTGCCCTCTGTCAAATAGTAGTGTCCCCTGTCAATTAGGAGTGTCCCCTGTCAATTAGGACGGTCTGCTGACGATTTGGAGTGTCCCCTGTCAATTAGGAGTGTCCTCTGTCAATTAGTAGTGTCCCCTGTCAATTAGGAGTGCCCTCTGTCAAATAATAGTGTCCCCTGTCAATTAGGAGTGTCCCCTGTCAATTAGGAGTGTCCCCTGTCAATTCGAAGTGCCCTCTGTCAAATAGTAGTGTCCCCTGTCAATTAGGAGTGTTCCCTGTCAATTAGGAGGGTCTGCTGACGATTTGGAGTGTCCCCTGTAAATTAGGAGTGTCCTCTGTCAATTAGTAGTGTCCCCTCTCAATTAGGAGTGCCCTCAGTCAAATAATAGTGTCCCCGTCAATTAGGAGTGTCCCCTGTCAATTAGGAGTGTCTGCTGGCAATTAGGAGTGTCCCCTGTCAATTAGGAGTGACTCCTGACAATTTGGAGCGACTGCTGTCAATTGGGAGTGACTCCTGTCAGTTAAGAGTGTCCCCTGACAATAATGATTGCCTCCTGTCAGTTAGGAGTGACTCCTGTCAATTTGGAGTGACTCCTGTCAATTAGGAGTGACTCCTGTCAATTAGGAGTGCCCTTTGTCAATAAGGAGTGCCCCCTGTCAATGAGAAGCGCTCCCTGTCAATAAGGAGTGCCCCCTGTCAGTAAGGAGTGTCCACTGTTATCGAAAAGTGCCCACTGTCAAGAAAGAGTGCCCCATGTGAATGAGGAGTGTCCCGTTTCAATGAGGACAGCCCCCTGTCAATGAGGAGTTTCCCGTGTTAAATTTGGATCGCCCCCCACCCGCCCCCTCACCCCCCGTCAAAAAGGAGTGACCCACCGTCAATGAAGAGTGCCACCCCGTCAATGAGGAGAGCCCCCACCGTCAATCGGGAGTGCCCACTGTCAATGATGAGTACCCCCTGTCACCTAGGAGTGACCCCTGTCAATAAGGAGTGCCCCCCTGTCAATGAGTCGTGCCCACCTTTCAATGAGGAAAGTCCAAGGTCAATTAAGAGTGCCCCCCGTCAATGAGGAGTGCCCCCTTTCAATGAGGAGAGTCCCCTCAAATGAAGAGGGGCCCGTGTCAATTCGGAGTGCCCCTTGTCAGTTAGGAGCTCCCCCTGTCCGTTACAGTGCCCCCTGTCAAATAGGTGTACCCCCTGTCATTTTGGATTTCCCCCTTCCAACTAGGAGTGACCCCTCACAATGTGGAGTGCCCCATGTCAATTTGGAGTGCCCCCTGTCAATTTGGAGTGTCCCCTGTCAATTTGGAGTGCCCCCTGTCAATTATGACTGCCCCCTGCCACATACGAGTGCCCCCTGTCAATTAGGAGTGCCCCATGCCCATGATGAGTGCTCCCTGCCAATGATGAGTGCCCCCTGTCAATTAGGAGTCCCTGATGCCAATTGGAGTCGCGCTGTCAATTAGGAGGCCCCTGTCAATGAGGAGTGCCCGCTGTCAATGAGGAGTGGCCCTGTCAATTAGGATTGCCTCTTATCAATTACGAGCTCCTCATGTCAATTACCAGTGCCCCATGTCAATTAGGTATCCCCCATGTCAATTACGAGTGCCCCCTGCCAATTCGGAGTGCCCCCTGTCAATTAGGCGTGCACCCTGTGAATGAGGAGTGCCGCCTGCCAATTAGGAGCCCCCCTGTCAATTAGTAGTCCCCCATGAGAATTGGAGTGCACCCTGTCAATTGGAGTGCCCCGTGTCGATTGGGGTGCCCCCTGTCAATTGGAGTGCCCCCCCCTCCCCGTCAATTGGAGGGCCCGCTGTCAATGAGGAGTGCCCACTGTCAATGAGTAGTGCCCCCTGTCAATGAGGAGTGCCCACTGTCGATAAGGATTGCCCCTGCCAAATAGTAGTCTCCCCTTGCAATTACGAGTGCCCCCTTTCATATAGCAGTACCCCTTGTCAGTTAGGAGCTCCCCGTGTCAATTAGGAGTGTCCCCTGTCAATTAGGACGCCCCCGTTAATGACGAGTGCCCCACCGTCAATGAGGAGTGACCCCCAGTCAATGAGAAATGCCGCACCGTAAATGGGGAGTGCCCACTGTCAATGAGGAGTGCCCCACCGTCAATGAGGAGTGCCCCCCCATGTGAATGAGTAGTGCCCGCCACGTCCATGAGGATTGCCCCGACGTCAATGAGGAGTGCCCCCTGTCAATGAGGAGTGCCCCCCCGTTAGTGAGGTGTGCCCCACTGTCAATGAGGAGAGCCCCACCATCAATACCGAGTGCCCCTGTCAATGAGGAGTGCACCCTGTCAATGAGGAGTGCCCCCTGTCGATTAGGAGTGCCACCCTGTGAATGAGTAGTGCCCACCCCCCGTCTATGACGATTCCCCCTGCGTCAATGTGGAGTGCCCCCACGTCAATGAGGAGTGCCCCACCGTCAATGAGGAGTGCCCCCTTTCAATTAAGATTGCCCCTTGTAAATGAGGATTGCCCCTGTCAATGATGAGTGCCCCCTGTCAGTGAGGAGTGTCCCATGTGAATGAGGAGTACCCCCTTTCAATGAGGACAGCCCCCTGTCAATGAGCAGTTCCCCGTGTCAATGAGGATTGCTCCTTGTCAATGAGGATTGCTTCCTGTCAATGATGAGTACCTCGGGTCAGTGAGGAGTGTCCCATGTGAATGAGGAGTGCCCCCTTTCAATGAGGAGAGCCCCCTGTCAATGAGGAGTTCCCCGTGTCAATGAGGAGTGCCCCCCCCGTCAATGAGGAGTGCCCCACCGTCAATGAAGAGTGCCCCTCTGTCAATGAGGAGTGCCCCCGTCACCAAGGAGTGATCCCTGTCAATGACGAGTGACCCCCTGTCAATGAGGAGTGCTCCCCTGCCAATGAGGAGTGCCCCCTGTCAGAAATGAGTGTCCGCTGTCAATTAGGAGTGCACCCAGTCAATTAGGAGTGCCCCATATCAATTACAAGCTCCCCCTGATAATTAGCAGTGCCCATGTCAATTTGGAGTGCCGCCTGTCAATTGGGCGGGCCCTGGCAATGAGGAATGCCCCCTCCCCCGTCAATAAGGAGTGCCCCCACGTCAATGAGGAGTGCCGCACCGTCAGTGAGGAATGCCCCACCGTCAATCAGGTGTACCCCACCGTCAATGTCGTGTGTCCCATATAAATTAGGAGTGCCCCCAGTAAATACGGTGCGCACCCTGTCAATGAGGAGTGCCCGCTGCCAATTAGGAGTGCACCCTGTCATGAGGAGTGCACCCTGTCAATGAGGAGTGCTCGCTGCCAATTAGGCGTCCCCCATGTCAATTGGAGTGCACCCTGTCTATTGGAGTGCCCCGTGTCGATTTGAGTGCCCCCTGTCAATTGGAGTGCCCCCCCCCCGTCAATTGGAGTGCCCCCTGTCAATGCGGAGTGCCCTCTGACAATGAGTGCCCACTGTCAATAAAGATTGCCCCCCGTCAATTACGAGTCTCCCCTGTCAATTATGAGTTGCCCGTTTTCATATAGGAGTGCCCCTTTTCAGTTAGGAGCTCCCCCTGTCAATTAGGAGTGGCCCCTGTAAATTAGGAGTGACTGCTGTCAATTAGGAGACCCCCTGTCAATTAAGACTTTACTCTGTCGATGAGGAGAGCGCCACCGTCAATGAGGAGCGCTCCCCGCCCCCCGTGAATGAGTAGTGCCCGCCCCATCAATGATGATTCACCCCATGTCAATGAGGAGCGCCCCCCGTCAATGCGGAGTGCCGCACCATCAATAAGGAGAGCCCCACCATAAATGCGGAGTGCCCCTGTCAATGAGGAGTGGCCCCTGTCAATGAGGAGTGCATCCTGTCAATGAGGAGTGCCCCCTGTCAATGAGGAGTGTCCCGTGTCAATGAGGAGTGCCCCCTGTCAATAGTGAGTGCCCCCTGTCGATTAGGAGTACCGCCTTGCAATTAGGAGTGCCTCTTGTCTGTAAGGAGCTCCCACTCTCAGTTAGGAGTGCCCCCTGTCAATTAGGAGTGCTCCCTGTCATTTTGGATTGCCCCCTGCCAATTCGGAGTGACGCTGCCAATTAGGAGTGACCCCTGTCAAATTGGAGTACCCCCTGTCAATTAGCAGTGCCCCCTGGCAATTAGTCGTACCCCCTGCCAATTCGTAGTACCCGCTGCTAATTAGGAGTAGCCCCTGTCAATTAGGAGTCCCCCATGTCAATTGGAGTGCCCCCTGTCAATTGGAGTGCCCCCTGCCAATTGGAGTGCCCCCTGCCAATTGGAGTGCCCACTGTCAATTGGAGTACCCGATTTCTATTGGAGTTTGCTCCTTGTCAATGAGGAGTGCCCCGTGTCAATGAGGTGTGCCCCCTGTCAATGAGGTGTGCCGCCTGTCAATTACGAGTGTCCCCTGTCAATTCGGTCTGCCCTCTCTCAATAAGGATTGCGCCTTGTTAATTAGGAGTGGCCCCTATCAATTAGGAGTGACCCCATGTCAATTAGGAGAGCCCCCTGTCAATGAGGACTTCACCCTGTCAATGAGGATTGCCCCCCGTCAATCACGAGTGCCCCGCTGCCAATGAAGAGTGGCCCTGGCAATTAGGAGTGCACCCTGTCAATTAGAAGTGCCCCCTTTCAATTAGGAGTGCCCCATATTAATTACAAGCTCCCCCTGACAATTAGCAGTGCCCATGACAATTAGGAGTGCACCATGTCAATTAGGAGTGCAGTCTGTCAATTAGGAGTGTCCCCTGTCAATTGGGCGGGCCCTGGAAATGAGGAATTCCCCTTGTCAATGAAGAGTGCACCCACCCCCATCAATGAGGAGTGTCCCCCCGTCAATGAGGAGTGCCCCACCGTCAATGAGGAATGCCCCACCGTCAATAAGGTGTACCCCACCGTAAATGTAGAGTGCCCCATATAAATTAGGAGTGACCCCAGTCAATTCGGAGAGCCCTCTGTCAATGAAGACTTCACCCTGTCATTGAGGTGTGCCCCCCAACCCCCGTGAATGAGTAGTGCCCGCCCCATCAATCATGATTCACCCCACGTCAATGAGGAGTGCCCCCCGTCAATGAGTGGTGCCCCACCGTCAATGAGAAGTGCCGCACCATCCATGAGGAGAGCCCCACCATCAATGCGGAGTGCCCCTGTGAATGAGGAGTGCACCCTGTCAATGAGGAGTGCCCCCTGTCGACTAAGAGTACTGCCTTGCAATTAGGACTACCGCTTGTCAGTTAGGAGCTCCCACTGTCGGTTAGGAGTGCCCCCCTGTCAACAAGGTGTGCCATCTGCCAATTCGGAGTGACGCTGCCAATTATGAGTGCCCCCTGTCAAATTGGAGTTCCCCCTGTCAATTTGGTGTGCCCCCTATCAAATTGGAGTACCCCCTGTCGATTGGAGTACCCCCTATCTATTGGAGTGCCCCCTGCCAATGAGGAGTGCCCCCTGTCAATGACGTGTGCCGGCTGTCAATTACGAGTCCCCCCAATCAATTAGGCCTGCCCTCTCTCAATTAGGATTGTGCCTTGTTAATTAGGAGTGGCCCCTATCAATTAGGAGTGACCCCTGTCAATTAGGAGAGCCCCCTGTCAATGAGGACTTCACCCTGTCAATGAGGATTGCCCCCCGCCAATCACGAGTGCCCCCCTGCCAATGAGGAGTGCCCCCTGTCAATGATGAGTGTCCGCTGTCAATGAGGAGTGGCCCTGGCAATTAGGAGTGCACTCTGTCAATTAGAAGTGCCCCCTTTCAATTAGGAGTGCCCCATATCAATTACAAGCTCCCCCTGACAATTAGCAGTGCCCATGTCAATTAGGAGTGCACCATGTCAATTAGGAGTGCCGTCTGTCAAGTTTGAGTGCCCCCTGTCAATTGGTCGGGCCCTGGAAATGAGGAATTCCCCTTGTCAATGAGGAGTGCCCCCACCCCCGTCAATGAGGAGTGTCCCCCCGTCAATGAGGATTGCCCCCCCCGTCAATGAGGAATGCCCCACCGTACATAAGGTGTACCCCACCGTCAATGTAGAATGCCCCATATGAATTAGGAGTGCCCCCAGTCTATTCGGAGAGCCCTCTGACAATGAAGACTTCACCCTGTCAATGAAGAGTGCCCCCCACCCCCTTGAATGAGTGGTGCCCGCCCCATCAATGATGATTCACCCCATGTCAATGAGGAGTGCCCCCCCGTCAATGAGTGGTGCCCCACCGTCAATGAGAACTGCCGCAACATCCATGAGGAGAGCCCCACCATCAATGCGGAGTGCCCCTGTCAATGAGGAGTGCCCCTTGTCAATGAGGAGTGCACCCTGTCAATGAGGAGTGCCCCCTGTCGATTAAGAGTACCGCCTTGCAATTAGGACTACCGCCTGTCAGTTAGGAGCTACCACTGTCAGTTAGGAGTGCCCCCCTGTCAATTAGGAGTGCCCCCTGCCAATTCGGAGTGACGCTGCCAATTATGAGTGCCCCCTGTCAATTTGGAGTTCCCCCTGTCAATTTGGTGTGCCCCCTATCAAATTGGAGTAGCCCCTGTCAATTAGCAGTGGCCCCTGGCAATTTGTAGTACCCCCTGCCAATTCGTAGTGCCTGCTGCCAATTAGGAGTGGCCCTGTCAATTAGGCGTCCCCCATGTCAATTGGAGTACACCCTGCCAAATGGAGAGCCCCCTGTCAATTGGAGTGCCCCCTGCCAATTGGAGTACCCCCTGTCAATTGGAGTACTCCCTGTCTGTTGGAGTGCCCCCTGTCAATGAGGAGTGCCCCATGTCAATGAGGAGTGCCCCCTGTCAATGAGGTGCGCTGCCTGTCAATTACGAGTGCCCCCTGTCAATTAGGTCTGCCCTCTCTCAATTAGGATTGCGCCTACTTAATTAGGAGTGGCCCCTATCAATTAGGAGTGATCCCTGTCAATTGGGAGAGCCCCCTGTCAATGAGGAGTGCCCCCTGTCAATGAGGATTGCTCCAATGTCAATGACGACTGCCACCGTTGTAAATGAGTCGTGCACCCCTCCGTCTATGACGATTCCCCCCACGTCAATGAGGAGTCCCCCCCCGCCCCCCGTCAATCAGGAGTGCCCCACCGTCAATGAGGAGTACCCCCTGTTAATGAGGAGTGCCCCCCTTCACCTAGGAGTGACCCCTGCCATGTAGGAGTGCACCCTGTCAATGAGGAGTGCACCCTGTCAATGATGAGTTCCCGCTGCCAATTAGGAGTGCCCGCTGTCAATTAGGAGTCCCCATGTCAATTGGAGTGCACCCTGTCAATTGGAGTGCCCCCTGTCGATTGGAGTGCCCCCTGTGAATTGGATTCCACCCCCCCCCCCCCCGCCGTCATTTGGAGTGCCCCCTCTCAATGCGGAGTGCCCCCTGTCAATTAACATTGCCCCCGTCAATTAGGAATCTCCCCTGTCAATTAGGAGTGCCCCCTTTCAGAGAGAAGTGCCCCTTGTCAGTTATGAGTCCCCCCTGTCAATTAGGAGTGGTCCCAGTAAATTAGGAGCGAACCCTGCCAATTAGGAGAGCCCCCTGTCAATGAAGACTTCACCCTGTCAATGAGGAGTGCGCCACCGTCAATGAGGAGAGCCCCCCCCCCCCCACTGTGATGAGCAGTGCCCGCCCCATCAATGATGATTCACCCCATGTCAATGAGAAGTGCCCCCCTATCAATGAGAAGTGCCGCACCATCCATGAGGAGAGCAAAACCATCAATGCGGAGTGCTCCTGTCAATGAGGAGTGCCCCCTGTCAATGAGGAATGCCCCCTGTCGATTAAGACTACCACCTTGCAATTTGGAGTGCTGCTTGTCAGTTATGAGCTCCCTCCGTCAGTTAGGAGTGCCCCTGAGAATTAGGAGTGCTCCCTGTCATTTTGGAGTGTCTCCTGCCAATTCGGAGTGACGCTGCCAATTAGGAGAGGCCCCTGTCAAATTGGAGTTCCCCCTGTCAATGTGGTGTGCCCCCTCTAAAATTGGAGTACCCCCTGTCAGAAAGCAGTGCCCCCTGGCAATTAGTAGTGCCCGCTGCCAATTCGGAGTAGCCCCTGTCAATTAGGAGTGCCCCATGTCAATTGGAGTACACCCTGTCAATTGGAGTGGCCCCGGTCGATTGGAGTGCCCCCTGTCAATTGGAGTGCCCCCTGCCAATTGGAGTGCCCACTTTCAATTGGAGTACCCCCTGCCTATTGGACTGCTCCCTGTCAATGAGGAGTGCCACCTGTCAATGAGGTGTGCCGCCTGTCAATTACGAGTGCCCCCTGTCAATGAGGACTTCACCCTGTCAATGAGGATTGCCCCACCGTCAATGACGAGTGCCACCCTGTGAATGAGTAGTGCCCCCCTCCATCTATGACTATTCCCCCCACGTCAATGAGGAGTTCTCCTCCCCCACCCCCGTCAATCAGGAGTGACCCACCGTCAATGAGGAGTACCCCAAAATCCAAGAGGAGGGCCCCACCATCAATGCGGAATGCCCCTGTCAATGAGGAGTGGCCCCCGGCACCTCGGAGTTACCCCCGTCAATTCGGAGTGCCCCCTGTCAAATATGAGGCCCCTGTCAATGAGGAGTTCCAATTGTCAATGAGGAGAGCACAACCGTCAATGAGGAGTGACGAACGGTCAATGAAGACGGCCCCCTGTCAATGAGGACTGCCCCCTGGCAATGAGGAATGCCCCACCGTCAATAAGGTGTACCCCACCGTCAATGAAGAGTGCCCCATATAAATTTGGAGTGCCCCCAGTCAATTCGGAGAGCCCTCTGTCAATGAAGACTTCTCCCTGTCAATGAGGAGTGCCCCCCACCCCCCGTGAATGAGTAGTGCCCGCCCCACCAATGGTGATTCACCCCATGTCAATGAGGAGTGCCCCCCCGTCAATGAGTGGTGCCCACCGTCAATGAGAAGTGCCGCACCATCCATGAGGAGAGCCCCACCATCAGTGTGGAGTGCCCCTGTCAATGGGGAGTGCCCTCTGTCAATGAGGAGTGCACCCTGTCAATGAGGAGTGCCCCCTGTCGATTAAGAGTACCCCCTTGCAATTAGGACTACCGCTTGTCAGTTAGGAGCTACCACAGTCAGTTAGGAGTGCCCCCCTGTCAATTAGGTGTGCCCCCTGCCAATTCGGAGTGACGCTGCCAATTATGAGTGCCCCCTGTCAAATTGGAGATCCCCCTGTCAATTTGGTGTGCCCCCTATCAAATTGGAGTACCCCCTGTCAATTAGCAGTGCCCCCTGGCAATTTGTAGTACCCCCTGCCAATTCGTAGTGCCTGCTGCTGATTAGGAGTGGCCCTGTCAATTAGGAGTCCCCCATGTCAATTGGAGTACACCCTGTCAAATGGAGAGCCCCCTGCCAATTGGAGTGCCCCCTGTTAATTGGAGTACGCCCTGCCAATTGGAGTACCCCCTGTCTATTGAAGTGCCCCCTGTCAATGAGGAGTGCCCCATGTCAATGAGGAGTGCCCCCTGTCAATGAGGTGAGCCCCTGTCAATGAGGTGCGCCGCCTGTCAATTACGAGTGCCCCCTGTCAATTAGGTCTGCCTTCTCTCAATTAGGATTGCGCCTTGTTAATTAGGAGTTGCCCCTCTCAATTAGGAGTGATCCCTGTCAATTAGGAGAGCCCCCTGTCAATGAGGACTTCACCCTGTCAATGAGCATTGCCCCAATGACAATGACGACTGCCACCGTTGTAAATGAGTAGTGCAACCCTCCGTCGATGACGATTCCCCCCACGTCAATGAGGAGTTCCCCGCCCCCCCCCCACCCCCCCCTCCCGCTCCCGTCAATCAGGAGTGCCCCACCTTCAATTAGGAGTAACCCAAAATCCATGAGGAGGGCCCCACCATCAATGCGGAGTGCCCCCTGTTAATGAGGAGTACCCCCTTCACCTCGGAGTGACCCCTGCCAATTAGGAGTCCACCCTGTCAATGAGGAGTGCATCCTGTCAATGAGGAGTACCCGCTGCCAATTAGGAGTGCCCGCTGTCAATTAGGAGTCGCCCATCTCAATTGGAGTGCACCCTTTCAATTGGAGTGCCCCGTGTCGATTGGAGTGCCCCCTGTGAGTAGGATTCCCCCCCTCCCGTCAATTGGAGTGCCCCCTGTCAATGCGGAGTGCCCCCTGTCAATTAGGAGTGCCCCCGTCAATTAGGAGCACCCCTGTCAATTAGGAGTGGCCCCAGTAAATTAGGAGTGAACCCTGTCAATTAGGAGAGCCCCCTCTCAATGAAGACTTCACCCTGTCAATGAGGAGTGCGCCACCGTCAATGAGGAGAGCCCCCCCCCCACCCTGTGAATGAGTAGTGCCCGCCCCATCAATTATGATTCACCCCATGCCAATGAGGAGTGCCCCCCCCCCGTCAATGAGAAGTGCCGCACCATCCATGAGGAAAGCACGAGCATCAATGCGGAGTGCCCCCTGTCAATGAGGAATGCACCCTGTCAATGAGGAGTGCACCCTGTCAATGAAGAGTGCCCCCTGTCGATTAAGACTACCCCCTTGCAATTAGGAGTGCCGCTTGTCAGTTAGGAGCTTCCACTGTCAGTTAGGAGTGCCCCCTGTCAATTCGGAGTGCTCCCTGTCATTTTGGAGTGTCTCCTGCCAATTCGGAGTGACGCTGCCAATTAGGAGTGCCCCCTGTCAAATTGGTGTTCCCCCTGTCAATTTGATGTGCGCCCTATCAAATTGGAGTACCCCCTGTCAATACGCAGTGCCCCCTGGCAATTAGTAGTGCCCGCTGACAATTAGGAGTAGCCCCTGTCAATTAGGAGTCCCCCATGTCAATTGGAGTACACCCTGTCAATTGGAGTGGCCCCGGTCGATTGGAGTGCCACCTGTCAATTGGAGTGCCCCCTGCCAATTGGAGTGCCCCCTGTCAATTGGAGTACCCCCTGCCGATTGGAGTGCTCCCTGTCAATGAGGAGTGCCCCCTGTCAATGAGGTGTGCCGCCTGTCAATTACGAGTGCCCCCTGTCAATGAGGACTTCACCCTGTCAATGAGGATTGCCCACGGTCAATGTCGAGTGCCACCCTGTGAATGAGTAGTGCCCCGCTCCATCTATGAAGATTGCCCCCACGTCAATGAGGAGTTCTCCCCCCGTCCCCCCCCCCCCCCGTCAATCAGGAGTGCCCCACCGTCAATGAGGAGTACACCAAAATCCATGAGGAGGGCCCCACCATCAATGCGGAATGCCCCCTGTCAATGAGGAGTGGCCCCCGTCACGTCGGAGTTACCTCTGTCAATTTGGAGTGCCCCCTGTCAATTTGGAGTTCCCCCTATCAATTTGGTCTACCCCTATCTAATTGGTGTACCCCCTGTCAATGAGCAGTGCCCCCGGCAATTAGTAATACCCCCTGCCAATTAGGAGTGCCCGCTGCCATTTAGGAGTGGCCCCTTTCAATTAGCAGCACCCCATGTCACATGGAGTAGACCCTGTCAATTGGAGTCCTTACTGCCGATTGGAGTGCTCCCTGTCAATGAGGAATGCCCCATGTCAATGAGGAATGCCCCCTGTCAATGAGGTGTGCCCCCTGTCAATGAAGTGTGCCACCTTTCAATTAGGAGTGTCCCCTGTCAATTAGGTCTGCCCTCTGACAATTAGGATTGCGCCTTGTCAATTAGGAGTGGCCCCTGTCAATTAGGAGCCCCCCCCCTGCCAATGAGGACTTCACCCTGTCAATGAGGATTGCCCCAACATCAATGAGGAGTGCCACCCTGTGAATGAGTAGTGCCCCCCCGTCTCTGACGATTCCCCCCACGTCAATGAGGAGTGCCCCCTGTCAGTGAGGAGTTTCCCATGTGAATGACGAGTGCCCCCTTTCAATGTGGACAGCCCCCAGTCAATGAGGAGTTCCCCGTGTCAATCAAGAGTGACCCCCCCTCAGTCAATGAGGAGTGCCCCCACCGTCAATGGGGAGAACCCCCTGTAAATGAGGAATGCCCCTGTCACTTAGGAGCGACCCCTGTGAATTAGGAGTGACGCCCTGTCAATTAGGAGTACCCCCCTGCCAATGAGGAGTGCACCTGTTAACGAGGAGTGGCCGCTGACAATGAGGAGTGGCCCTGTCAATTAGAAGTGCACCCTGTCAATTAGGAGTGCCCCCTGCTAATTAGGAGTGCCCCCTTTCAATTAGGAGTGCCCCATATCAATTACGTGGTCCCCCTGACAATTAGCAGTGTCCAATGTCAATTAGGATTGCCCCATGTCAATGACGAGTGCCCCCCCCCCCCCGGATGAATGATTAGGGCCCGCCCCGTCAATAAGGATTCCCCCACGTCAATAAGGAGTACCACACCGTCAATGAGGAGTGCCCAACCGTCAATGAGAAGTGCCGCACCATCCATGAGGAGAGCCCCACCATCAATGCGGAGTGCCCCCTGTCAATGAGGAGTGCAGCCTGTCAATGAGGAGTCCCCCCTGTCGATTAGGAATACTCCCTGTCAGTTCGTAGTGCCCCCTGTCAATTAAGAGTACCCCCTTGCAATTCGGAGTGCCGCTTGTTAGTTAGGAGCTCCCACTGTCAGTTATGAGTGCCCCCTGTCAATTTGGAGTTCCCCATGTCAATTTGGTGTCCCCCTATCAAATTGGAGTACCCCTGCCAATTAGGAGTGGCCCCTGTCAATTAGGAGCCCCCGTGTCAATTGGAGTACCCCCTGTCAATTGGAGTGCCCCCTGTCAATTGGTATGCCCCCTGTCTATTGGAGTGCCCCCTGTCAATGAGGAGTGCCCCATGTCAATTAGGAATGCCCCCTGTCAATGAGGAGTGCCCCCTGTCAATGAGGAGTGCCCCCTGTGAATGAGGTGTGTCCCCTGTCAATGAAGTGTGCCACCTTTCAATTAGGAGTGTCCCCTGACAATTAGGTCTGCCCTCTGTCAAATAGAATTGCGCCTTGTCAATTAGGAGTGGCCCCTATCAATTAGGATCGACCCCTGTCAATTAGGAGAGCCCCCTGTCAATTAGGACTTCACCCCGTCAATGAGGATTGCCCAACGTCAATGAGGAGTGCCACCCTGTGAATGAGTGGTGCCCCCCCCCGTCTATGACGATTCCCCCCACGTCAATGAGGAGTGGCCCCACGTCAAATAGGAGTGCCCCCTGTCAATGAGGATTGTCCCTTGTCAATGAGGATTGCCCCCTGTCAATGATGAGTGCCCCCTGTCAGTGAGGAGTGTCCCATGTGAATGTGGAGTGCCCCCTTTCAATGAGGAAGCAAATATCCTGGCTTGGAGTTTTGCGAGAGTGTTTCGGCAGGATTTAAAATAGTGTGGCAGGAGAGTGGGGAACAAAACAGTAGGTCAGTAAATACTAAGGCTGGGGTTGAGCTGGGGGCCCTGGCAAGGCTAGCTAAGAAGAGGAGCACTCTGGAGGAGGATGACCTGAGTGGGCATGGAGGTCTGGAGTGCATCTGCTTCAATGCGAGGAGCGTAACATGTAAAACAGACGAAGTTAGGGCCTTAATGCTTATGCGGAATTTGGATGTGGTTGCGGTGACGGAAACTTGGTTAAAAGAAGGACAGGACTGGCAGCTGAATATTCCGGTGTATAAGTTATTTAGGCGAGACAGAGGAGCGGCTAAAAAAGGTGGGGGAGTAGCGATATTAGTTAAGGAGCATGTTACCGCGGTGCAGAGGGCAGAGAACTTAGAGGGGTCATGAACTGAGTCGCTGTGGTTGGACCTCAGAAACAGGAAGGGTGCAGTCACTATGCTGGGGGTGTACTATAGACCACCCAACAGCCCACGGGAAGTGGAGGAAAGGATATGTCAGGAGATTCTGGATAGGTGCAGAAAAAATAGGGTTGTTGTAGTGGGGGACTTTAATTTCCCTGGCACAGACTGGAAAGTGCTTAGAGCTGGGGGTCCGGACGGGGAGGAATTTGTGAAATGCGTACTGGAAGGTTCTTTGGAACAGTATGTAGATAGCCCGACTAGAGAGGGGGCTATACTGGACCTTGTTCTGGGAAATGAGCCCGGTCAGGTCGTCAAAGTTTCGGTAGGGGAACATGTGGCAAATAGTGACCACAACTCTGTTAACTTTAGGATAGTAATGGACAAGGATGAGTGCTGTCCTACGGGCAGGGTGCTAAATTGGGGGAAGGCTGACTGTAGCCGGATTCGGCAAGAATTGGTGGATGTTGATTGGGAGAGGATGTTCGAGGGTAAGTCCGCGTGTGGCATGTGGGAGTCTTTTAAGGAACTATTGATAAGCCTGCAGGATAGGCATGTGCCTGTAAAAAGGAAAGATAGGAAAGGTAGGATTCGAGAGCCGTGGATAACCAGGGAATTTGAGGATCTGATTAAAATGAAAAGGGAGGCGTAAGTGAAGTCCAGGCAACTGAAAACAGATGGAGCTCTGGATGAATACAGAGAGAGTAGGAAAAAACTCAAATGGGGAATTAGAAGGGCAAAAAGAGATCACGATTTGTTCTTGGCAGGCAGGATTAAGTAGAATCCTAAGGCATTCTATTCATACGTTAGGAACAAAAGAGTTGTCAGGGAGAAAATCGGACCTCTCAGGGACAAAGGAGGGGAATTATTCTTAGAACCCAAGGGAATAGGGGAGATCCTAAATGAATACTTTGCATCGGTATTCACGAAGGAGAGGGGCGTGTTAACCGGGAGTGTCTCGGAGGGAGGTGTTCACCCGTTAGAGAAAATCTCCATTACAAGAGAGGAAGTGTTAGGTTTATTAGGGAACATAAAAACTGTCAAAGCCCCAGGGCCTGATGGCATCTATCACACACTCAACACTCACACACATACGCACACACACTCACACACACACCCACACCAACTCACGTACCCTCACACACACGCCTTCACCAACTCACATACACTCACACACCCTCACCATCTCACGTACACTCACACACACCCTCACCAACTTGCGTACACTCACACACCTTCACCAACTCGCGTACCCTAAAGCACACCCTCAACAACTCGTGGACATTCACACAAACACGCACCCTCACCAAATCGCGTACACTCACACACATTCCCTCACCAACTCGCGTACACTCACACACACACCCTCACCAAGTCACGTACACTCACACACATTCCCTCAACAACTCGCGTACTCTCACACACACACGCCCTCACCAACTCGCATACACACACACAACCTCACAAACTCGCGTACACTCACACACTCAAACACAGACACACACACCCTCACCAACATGTGTGCACTCACACAACCTCACCAACTCGCGTACCCTCACACACAGCCTCACCAACTCATGTACACTCACACACGCACCCTCAACAACTCACGTACACTCACACACGCACCCTCACCAACTCACGTACACTCACACACGCACCCTCACCAACCCAAGTACACTCACACACACACCCTCTCCATCTCACGTACTCTCCCACACACAGCCTCACCAACTCGCGTACACTCACACACACCCTCACCAACTCACGTACACGAGAATCCACTCGCACCAGCTTGTGGAGACTCACACAGCCTGACCAACTCGCGTACACTCAGACACACCCTCAACAATTCATGTAGACTCACCCACACACCCTCACCATCTCGCGTACCCTCACACACAGCCTCACCAACTCATGTACACTCACACACACACCCTCAACAGCTCACGTACACTCACACACACACCCTCACCAAGTTGCGTACACTCACACACATTCCCTCACAAACTCGCATACACTCACACACACACACACACCCTCACCAAGTCACGTACACTCACACACATTCCCTCAACAACTCGTGTACTCTCACACACACATGCCCTCACCAACTCGCGTACACACACACACCCTCACAAACTTGCGTACACTCACACACTCAAACACAGACACACACACACCCTCACCAACTTGTGTGCACTCAAACAACCTCACCAACTCGTGTACCCTCACACACAAGCTCACCAACTCATGTACACTCACACACACACCCTCAACAACTCACGTACACTCACACACACACCCTCTCCATCTCACGTACTCTCCCACACATACCCTCACCAACTCGCGTACACTCACACACACCCTCACCAACTCACGTACACGAGAATCCACTCGCACCAACTTGTGTAGACTCACACAGCCTGACCAACTCGCGTACACTCACACACACCCTCAACAATTCATGTAGACTCACCCACACACCCTCACCATCTCCCGTACCCGCACACACAGCCTCACCAACTCATGTACACTCACACACACACCCTCAACAACTCACGTACACTCACACACACACCCTCACCAACCCGCGTACACTCATACACACACTCTGAACAACTCATGTACACTCACACACGCACCCTCAACAACACACGTGTGAGTCTACACCAGCTTGTGTAGACTCACACAGCCTGACCAACTCGCGTACACTCACACAAACACCCTCACCAACTCACGTACACTAGCAGACACCCTCACCAACCCGCGCACACACACACACACCCGCTCCATCTCACGTACTCTCTCACACACACCCTCACCAACTCGCGTACACTCATACACACCCTCACCAACTCACATACACTAGCATACACCCAGACCAACTTGTGTAGACTCACACACCCTGTCCAACTCGCGTACTCTCACACACACACACCTCAGCAAATTGCGTACACTCACACACACCCTCACCAACTCGCGTACACTCACACACACCCTCACCAACTCAGGTACACGAGAATCCACACGCACCAGCTTGTGTAGACTCACACAGCCTGACCAACTCGCGTACACTCACACACACCCTCAACAATTCATGTAGACTCACCCACACACCCTCACCATCTCGCGTACCCTCACACACAGCCTCACCAACTCATGTACACTCACACACAGACCCTCAACAACTCACGTACACTCAGACACACACCCTCACCAAATCGCGTACTCTCACACACAATCTCACCAACTCACGTACACTAGCATACACCTTCACCAACCTGTGTGCACTCACACACCCTGGCCAACTCGTGTTCTCTCACACAAATCCTCAGCAACTCAAGTACGGTCACACACACACCCTCACCAACCCGCGTACACACACACACACCCTCACAAACTCGCGTACACTCACACACTCAAACACAGACACACACACACCCTCACCAACTTGTGTGCACTTACACAACCCCACCAACTCGCGAACCCTCACACATAGTCTCACCAACTCATGTATACTCAAACACACACCCTCAACAACACACGTACACTCACACACACACCCTCACCAACTCACGTACACTAGCATACACCCTCACCAACCCGCGCACACTCACACACAAATCCTCACCAACTTACGTACATTCACACACACCCTCACCAACTCACGTACACTCACACACACACACCCTCACCAACTCGCGTACACTCACACACACTCTCACCAACTCATGTACACTTACACACACACCCTCACCAACTCATTTACACTCACACACACAATCTCACCAACCCACGTACACTCAAACGCCCTCACCATCTCACTTACACTCACACACAGACCTAACCAACTCACGTACACACTCGTACACACACACACCCACTGCAACTCACGTACCCTCACAAACACACCTTCACTAACTCACGTAAACTCACACACCCTCACCCACTCACGTACACTCACACACACCCTCACAAACTTGCGTACACTCACACACACACTCTCACCAACCCATGTACACTCACACACACACCCTCAAAAACATACGTACACTCACACACACACCCTCACCAACTCATGTACACTAGCATACACCCTCACCAACCCGCGCACACTCACACACACACCCTCTCCATCTCACGTACTCTCTCACACACACCCTCACCAACTCGCCTACACTCACACACACCCTCACCAACTCACGTACACTAGCATACACCCAGACCAACTTCTGTAGACTCACACACCCTAACCAACTCGTGTACTCTCACACACACACACACCTCACCAAATTGCGTACACTCACACACACCCTCACCAACTCGCGTACACTCACACACACCCTCAACAATTCATGTAGACTCACCCACACACACTTACCATCTCGCGTACCCTCACACACAGCCTCACCAACTCATGTACACTCACACACACACCCTCAACAACTCACGTACACTCACACACACACCCTCACCAACTCGCGTACTCTCACACACACAACCTCACCAAATCGCGTACACTCACACACACCCTCACCAACTCGCGTACACTCACACACACCCTCAACAATTCATGTAGACTCACACACACACCCTCGCCATCTCACGTACACACACACACACCCTCACCAACTCGCGTACACTCACACAAACCCTTCCAAACCCGCGTACACTCACACACAAATCCTCACCAACTTACGGACATTCACACACACCCTCACCAGCTCACGTACACTCACACACACACACCCTCACCAACTCGCGTACACTCACACACACACTCTCACCAACTCATGTACACTCACACACACACCCTCACCAACTCATTTACACTCACACACACACTCTCACCAACTCACGTACACTCAAACGCCCTCAACATCTCACTTACACTCACACACAGACCTAACCAACTCAGGTACACACACGTACACACACACACCCACAGCAACTCACGTACCCTCACACACACATCTTCACTAACTCACGTAAACTCACACACCCTCACCCACTCACGTACACTCACACACCCCCTCACAAACTTGCGTACACTCACACACACACCCTCACCAACTCGCGTACACTCACACACACACTCTCACCAACTCATGTACACTCACACACACAACCTCACCAACTCATGTACACTCATACACAGACTCTCACCAACTCACGTACACTCAAACACTCTCACCATCTCACTTAAACTCACATACAGACCTAACCAATTCACGTACACACATGTACATATACACACACACAAACACCCAAAGCAACTCACGTACCCTCACACACCCTCACAAACTTGCGTACACTCACACACACACCCTCACCAACTCGCGTACACTCACACACACACTCTCACCAACCCATGTACACTCACACACACACCCTCAAAAACATACGTACACTCACACACACACCCTCACCAACTCACGTACACTAGCATACACCCTCACCAACCCGCGCACACTCACACACACACCCTCTCCATCTCACGTACTCTCTCACACACACCCTCACCAACTCGCCTACACTCACACACACCCTCACCAACTCACGTACACTAGCATACACCCAGACCAACTTCTGTCGACTCACACACCCGAACCAACTCGTGTACTCTCACACACACACACACCTCACCAAATTGCGTACACTCACACACACCCTCACCAACTCGCGTACACTCACACACACCCTCAACAATTCATGTAGACTCACCCACACACACTTACCATCTCGCGTACCCTCACACACAGCCTCACCAACTCATGTACACTCACACACACACCCTCAACAACTCACGTACACTCACACACACACCCTCACCAACTCGCGTACTCTCACACACACAACCTCGCCATCTCACGTACACACACACACACCCTCACCAACTCGCGTACACTCACACAAACCCTCCCAAACCCGCGTACACTCACACACAAATCCTCACCAACTTACGTACATTCACACACACCCTCACCAACTCGAGTACACTCACACACACACTCTCACCAACTCATGTACACTCACACACACACCCTCACCAACTCATTTACACTCACACACACACTCTCACCAACTCACGTACACTCAAACGCCCTCAACATCTCACTTACACTCACACACAGACCTAACCAACTCAGGTACACACACGTACACACACACACCCACAGCAACTCACGTAGCCTCACACACACACCTTCACTAACTCACGTAAACTCACACACCCTCACCCACTCACGTACACTCACACACCCCCTCACAAACTTGCGTACACTCACACACACACCCTCACCAACTCGCGTACACTCACACACACTCTCTCACCAACTCATGTACACTCACACACACAACCTCACCAACTCATGTACACTCATACACAGACTCTCACCAACTCACGTACACTCAAACACTCTCACCATCTCACTTAAACTCACATACAGACCTAACCATTTCACGTACACACATGTACATATACACACACACAAACACCCAAAGCAACTCACGTACCCTCACACACACACCTTCACCAACTAACATAAACTCACACACCCTCACCAACTCACGTACACTCACACACACCCTCACCAACATGCGTACACTCACACACCCTCACCAACTCGCGTACCCTCACGCACACCCTCACCAACTCACGTACACTAGCATACACCCTCTCCAACATGTGTGCACTCACACACCCTGGCCAACTCGTGTCCTCTCACACAAACCCTCACCAACTCACGTACACGCACACACACCCTCACCAACTCACGTACACTCACACCCTCACCAACTCACGTACAGTTAAACACCCTCACCAACTCGCGTACACTCACACACATTCCCTCACAAACTCGCGTACACTCACACACACACACACACCCTCACCAAGTCACGTACACTCACACACATTCCCTCACCAACTCGCGTACACACAACCTCACAAACTCGCGTACACTCACACACTCAAACACAGACACACACACACCCTCACCAATTTGTGTGCACTCTCACAACCTCACCAACTGGCGTACCCTCACACACAGACTCACCAACTCATGTACACTCACACGCACACCCTCAACAACTCACGTACACTCACACACGCACCCTCACCAACTCACTTACACTAGCATACACCCTCACCAACCCACGTACACTCACACACACACCCTCTCCATCTCACGTACTCTCCCACACATACCCTCACCAACTCACGTACACTCACACACACCCTCACCAACTCACGTACACGAGAATCCACTCGCACCAACTTGTGTAGACTCACACAGCCTGACCAACTCGCGGACACTCACACACACCCTCAACAATTCATGTTGACTCACCCACACACCCTCACCATCTCGCGTACCCTCACACACAGCCTCACCAACTCATGTACACTCACACACACACCCTCAACAACTCACGTACACTCACACATACACTCTCACCAACTCATGTACACTCACACACACACCCTCAACAACACACGTACACTCACACACACACCCTCACCAACTCACGTACACTAGCATACACCCTCACCAACCCGCGCACACTCACACACACACCCTCTCCATCTCACGTACTCTCTCACACACACCCTCACCAACTCGCGTACACTCACACACACCCTCACCAACTCACGTACACTAGCATACAACCAGACCTACTTGTGTAGACTCAGACACCCTGACCAACTCGCGTACTGTCACACACACACACCTCACCAAATTGCGTACACTCACACACACCCTCACCAACACGCGTACACTCACACACACCCTCACCAACTCATGTACACGAGAATCCACTCGCACCAGCTTGTGTAGACTCACACAGCCTGACCAACTAGCGTACACTCACACACACCCTCAACAATTCATGTAGACTCACCCACACACCCTCACCATCTCGCGTACCCTCACACACAGCCTCACCAACTCATGTACACTCACACACAGGCCCTCAACAACTCACGTACACTCACACACACACCCTCACCAAATCGCGTACTCTCACACACACTCTCACCAACTCACGTACACTAGCATACACCTTCACCATCCTGTGTGCACTCACGCACCCTGGCCAACTCGTGTTCTCTCACACAAACCCTCACCAACTCACGTACGGTCACACACATTCCCTCAACAACTCGCTTACACTCACACACACACACACACACACCCTCACCAACCCACGTACACACACACACCCTCACAAACTCGCGTACATTTTCACACAAAAACACAGACACACACACACCCTCACCAACTCACGTTCCCTCACACACAACCTCACCAACTCACGTTCCCTCACACACAGCCTTACCAACTCGCGTACACTTACACACAACCTCACCATCTGGCGTACACTCACCACAGACAACCGCACCAACTCACGTACACTCACACACATACGCACACACACTCACACACACACCAACACCAACACACGTACACTCACACACACACTTTCACCAACTCACATACACTCACACACACTCACCAACTCACGTACACACACACACACGCTCACCAACTTGCGTACACTCATACACCCTCACCAACTCGCGTACCCTCACACACAACCTCACCAAATCGCATACACTCACACACACACGCAACAATTCATGTAGAATCACCCACAGACCCTCACCATCTCGCGTACCCTCACCCATAGCCTCACCAACTCATGTACACTCTCACACACACCCTCAACAACTCACGTACACTCACACACACACCCTCACCAAATCGCGTACTCTCACACACACCCTCACCAACTCGCGTACACTCACACACACCCTCAACAATTCATGTAGACTCACACACACACCCTCGCCATCTCGCGTACACACCCACACACCCTCACCAACTCGCGTACACTCACACAAACCCACCCAAACCCGCGTACACTCACACACAAATCCTCACCAACTTACGTACATTCACACACACCCTCACCAACTCACGTACACTCACACACAAATCCTCACCAACTTACGTACATTCACACACAACCTCACCAAATCACGTACACTCACACACACACACACCCTCACCAACCCGCGTACACTCACACACACACTCTCACCAACTCATGTACACTCACACACACACCCTCACCAACTCATTTACACTCACACACACACTCTCACCAACTCACGTACACTCAAACGCCCTCACCATCTCACTTACACTCACACACAGACCTAACCTACTCACGTACACACACGTACACACACACATCCACAGCAACTCACGTACCCTCACACACACACCTTCACTAACTCACGTAAACTCACACACCCTCACCCACTCACGTACACTCACACACCCCCTCACAAACTTGCGTACAATCACACACACACCCTCACCAACTCGCGTACACACATGTACATATACGCACACAAACACACAAAGCAACTCACGTACCCTCACACACACACCTTCACCAACTAACATAAACTCACACAGCCTCACCAACTTGCGTACACTCACACACCCTCACCAACTCGCGTACCCTCACGCACACCCTCACCAACTCACGTACACTAGCATACACCCTCTCCAACATGTGTGCACTCACACACCCTGGCCAACTCGTGTTCTCTCACACAAACCCTCACCAACTCACGTGCACGCACACACACCCTCACCAACGCACGTCCACTCACACTCACACCCTCACCAACTCACGTACAGTTAAACACCCTCACCAACTCGCGTACACTCACACACACCTTCACCAACTCGTGTACATTCACACACACACGGACCCTCACCAAATTGCGTCCACTCACACACACACCAACACCAACTCGCATACCCTCACACACACACACTCTCACCAAGTGACGGACACTCACACACTTTCCCTCATCAACCCACGTACACACACACCCACACCCTCTCCAACTCGCGTACACTCACACACACCCTCACCAACTCACGTACACTAGCATACACCCTCACCAACTTGTGTACACTCACACACCCTGGCCAACTCGCGTACTCTCGCACACACACACTCACCAACTCACGTACACTCACGCACACACCCTCACCAACTCGCGTACACTCACACACACCCTCACCAACTCACGTACACTCACACACACCCTCAACAATTCATGTAGACTCACACACACACGCTCAACAACTCAACGTACACTCACACACTCTCACAAACCCGCGTACACACACACACACCCTCACCAACTTGCGTACTCTCACACTCACACCCTCATAAACTCGCGTACACTCACACACACACACACACCCTCACCAAATTGCGTATACACACAGCCTCACCAACTCGCATACACACACACCCTCACAAACTCGCGTACACTCACACACTCAAACACAGACACACACACACCCTCACCAACTTGTGTGCACTCACACAACCTCACAAACTCACGTTCCCTCACACACAGCCTCACCAACTTGCGTACACTTACACACAACCTCACCATCTGGCGTACACTCACACACACACACCCTCACCAACTCACGTACACTCACCACACACAACCGCACCAACTCACGTACACTCACACACATACGCACACACACTCACACACACACCCACACCAACACACGTACCCTCACACACACACTTTCACCAACTCACATACACGCACACACCCTCACCAACTCACGTACACACACACACACACCCTCACCAACTTGCGTACACTCATACACCCTCACCAACTCGCGTATCCTCACACACAACCTCACCAACTCGCGTACACTCACACACACCCTCCCAAACCCGCGTACACTCACACACAAACCCTCACCAACTTACGTACATTCACACACACACTCACCAACTCACGTATACACACACACCCTCACCAACTCGCGTACACTCACACACACACTCTCACCAACTCATGTACACTCACACACACACCCTCACCAACTCATTTACACTCACACACACACACTCTCAACAACTCACGTACACTCAAACGCCCTCACCATCTCACTTACACTCACACACAGACCTAACCAACTCACGGACACACACACACCCACAGCAACTCACGTACCTTCACACACACACCTTCACTAACTCACGTAAACTCACACACCCTCACCCACTCACGAACACTCACACACCCCCTCAGAAACGTGCGTACACTCACACACATACCCTCACCAACTCGCGTAGACTCACACACACAACCTCACCAACTCATGTACACTCATACACAGACTCTCACCAACTCACGTACACTCAAACACTCTCACCATCTCACTTAGACTCACACACAGACCTAACCAACTCACGTACACATATGTACATACACACACACACACCCACAGCAACTCACGTTCCCTCACACACACACTTTCACCAACTAACATAAACTCACACACCCTCACCAACTCACGTACACTCACACACACCCTCACCAACTTGTGTACACTCACACACCCTCACCAACTCGCGTACCCTCACGCACACCCTCAACAACTCATGTACATTCACACACACACGCACCCTCACCAAATCGCGTACACTCACACACATTCCCTCAGCAACTTGCGTACACTCACACACACACACCCTCACCAAGCTGCGTACACTCACACACATTCCCTCACAAACTCGCGTACACTCACGCACACACACCCACAGCAACTCACGTTCCCTCACACACACACCTTCACCAACTAACATAAACTCACACACCCTCACCAACTCACGTACACTCACACACACCCTCACCAACTTGTGTGCACTCACACAACCTCACCAACTCGCGTACCCTCACACACAGCCTCACCAACTCATGTACACTCACACAAAACACCCTCAACAACTCACGTACACTCACACACACACCGTCACCAACTCACGTACACTAGCATACAACCTCACCAACCCGCGTACACTCACACACACACCCTCTCCATCTCACGTACTCTCTCACACACACCCTCACCAACTCACGTACACTCACACACAACATCACCAACTCACGTACACGAGCATACACTCGCACCAACTTGTGTAGACTCACACATCCTGACCAACTCGCGGACACTCACACACAACCTCAACAATTCATGTAGTCTCACCCACACACCCTCACCATCTCGCGTACCCTCACACACAGCCTCACCAACTCACGTACACTCACACACACAACCTCACCAACTCACGTACACTAGCATAACACCCTCACCAACCCGCGTACACTCACACACACACCCTCTCCATCTCACGTACTCTCACACACACCCTCACCAACTCGCGTACACACGCTCACACCCTCACCAACTTGCGTACACGCACTCACCCTCACCAACTTGCGTACCCTCACGCACGCCCTCAACAACTCGCGTACACTCACACACACCCTCACCAATTTGTGTACATTCTCACACACACGCACCCTCACCAAATTGCGTACACTCACACACACACACCCTCACCAACTTGCGTACACACACACACCCTCACAAACTCGCGTACACTCACACACTCAAACACAGACACACACACACCCTCACCAACTTGTGTGCACTCACAGAACCTCACCAACTCGCGTACCCTCACACACAGCCTCACCAACACAGGTACACTCACACACACACCCTCACCAACTCAAGGACACAAGCATACACCCTCACCAACCCGCGTACACTCACACGCACACCCTCTCCAACTCACGTCCTCTCTCACACACACCCTCACGAACTCACGTACACTAGCATACACCCACACCAACTTGTGTAGACTCACACACCCTGACCAACTCGCGTACTCTCACACACACACCCTCACCAAGTTGTGTACACTCACTCACACCCTCACCAACTCGCGTACACTCACACGCACCCTCAACAATTCATGTAGACTCACCCACACACCCTCACCATCTCGCGTATCCTCACACACAGCCTCACCAACTCATGTACACTCAAACACACACCCTCAACAACTCACGTACACACACACACACACACACCCTCACCAACTCGCGTACTCTCACACACACAACCTCACCAAATCGCATACACTCACACACACCCTCACCAAGCCGCGTACACTCACACACACCCTCAACAATTCATGTAGACTCACACACACACCCTCACCATCTCGCGTACACACCCACACACTCACCAACTCGTGTAAACTCACACACAGCCTCCCAAACCCGTGTACACTCACACACAAACCCTCACCATCTTACGTACATTCAAACACACCCTCACCAACTCACGTACACTCACACACACACACTCACCAACACGGGTACACTCACACACACACTCTCACCAACTCATGTACACTCACACATACACCCTCAGCAACTCATGTACACTCACACACACACTCTCACCAAATCACGTACACTCAAACGCTCTCACCATCTCACTTACACTCACACACAGACCTAACCAACTCACGTACACACACGTACACACACACACACACACACACACACACCCACAGCAACTCACGTACCCTCACAGACACACACCTTCCCCAACTCACGTACACTCACACAACCTCACCCACTCACGTACACTCACACACACCCTCACCAACTCGCGTACACTCACACACACACCCTCACCAACTCGCGTACACTCACACACAAACTCTCACCAACTCATGTACACTCACACACAGACTCTCACCAACTCACGTACACTCAACACTCCCACCCTCTCACTTCCACTCACACACAGACCTAACCAACTCACGTACACACATGTATACACACACCCACACACACACACACACACACACACCCACAGCAACTCACGTACCCTCACACACACACCTTCACCAACTCACGTACACTCACACACCCTCACCCACTCACGTACACTCACACACCCCTCACCAACTTGCGTACCCTCACACACAGCCTCACCAACGCGCGTACACTCACACACACACCCTCACCAATTCACGTACACTCACACATTTTCCCTCACCAACTCACGTACACAGATACACATCCTCACCAACTCACGTACCCTCACCACACCCTCACCAACTGGCGTACACTTAGACACACCCTCACCAACTTGCTTACACTCACGCACACATCCTCACCAACTCACATACCCTCACCACACCCTCAACAACTCGCGTACTGTCACACACACACCCTCACCATCTCACTTACACTCACACACAGACCTAACCAACTCAAGTAGACACACGGACACACACACACGCACACCAACTCACGTACACTCACCCTCACAACCTCGTGTACACACACACACACCCTCACCTACTCGCATACACACACACAGACGCCCTCACCATCTCACGTACCCTCACAGACACACACCCTTACCAACTCACGTACACTGATACACACCTTCACCAACTCGCGTACACTCACACACATATCCTCATCAACTCGCGTACACTTACACACACCCTCACCAACTGGCGTACACTCACTCTCAAACACACACACACACAAGTACACTCACAAACACACCCACAGCAACTCTCCTACCCTCACACACCCTCACCCACTCACTTACGCTCACACACACCTTCAGCAACTTGCGTAGACACACACACCCTCATCAACTCGTGTACAATCATGCTCACCCTCACCAACTCACATACACTCACATACACACCCTCACCAACTCGCGTACACTCACACACACACCTTCAGCAACTCATCTACATGCACACAAACACCCTCACCAATTCACGTCCACTCACACACACACACACCCTTACCAACTCACGTAGACTCACACACACAACCTCACCAACTCACATAAACTCATAAACACACCCTCGCCAACTCGCGTACTCTCACACACAGACTCCCACCAAATCACATACACTTACGCACACACCCTCACCAACTCGCGTACACTCACTCACATACACTCAGCAAATTGTGTACACTCAGATACACACCCTAACCAGCTTGTGTACACTCACACACACAACCTGACCAACTTGAGTACACACACAATGACACCCTCACCAACTCGCGTACACTGACACACACACCCTCACCAACTCACATATACTCACACACGTCCTCACCAACTCACGTGCAGTCACACACACACCCTCACCAACTCACGTACACTCACACACACACCCTCACCAACTCACGTACACTCATACACACACCCTCAACAACTCGCGTACACTCACGCAGACACCCTCACTAACTCGCGTACACTCACACACACACCCTCACCAACTCACGTAAACTCACACACAACATCACCATCTTGCGTACACCTACGCACACCCTCACCAACTCACGCACACTCATGCACAGACCCTCACCAACTCGCGTACACTCACACACCTTCACCAACTCATGTACACTCATCCACACACCCTCACCAACTCACGTACACTCACGCACACACGGTCACCAACTCGCGTACACTCACACACATCCTCACCAACTCACGTGCAATTACACACACCCTCCCCAACTCATTCACACTCATGCACACACCCTCACCAACTCGCGTACACTCAGGCACACACCCTCACCAACTCACGTACACTCACGCACACACTCTCACCAACTCGCGTGCACTTACACACACCCTCACCAACTCGCGTACACACACACACACCCTCACCAACTCACGCACACTCACACATGTACACTCATGCACACACCCTCACCAACTCGCGTGCACTTACACACACCCTCATCAACTCATTCACACTCATGCACACACCCTCCCCAACTTGCGTACACTCACACGCAGACCCTCACCAACTCACGTACACTCACACACACACACACACCCTCACCAACCCGCGTACACTCACGCACACACCCTCACCAACTCACGTACGCTCACACACACACCATCACCAACTCGCGTACACTCATGCCCACACCCTCACCAACTCACGTACACTCAAGCACACATGGTCACCAACTCGCGTACACTCACACACATCCTCACCAACTCACATGCACTTACACACACCCTCACCTACTCACGCACACTCATGCACACACCCTCACCAACCCGCGTACACTCACGCACACACCCTCACCAACTCGCGTACACTCACGCACACACACACCCTCACCAACTCGCGTACACACACACACACACCCTCACCAACTCACGCACACTCACACATGTACACTCTCCCGCACACACATTTATACAATATTACACACACACACACACACACACACACACACACACACACACACACGCATACACACGCACTTTCTCTCTCACAGACACTTACACAAACTCACACTCTCACATCACTCGCACTCCCTCTCAAATGCACATTCAGGAATTCGTATATACTCACTGCCCCAAACACACACTCTCTCATACACTCTCACACAAACACACACTCACATTCTCTGGTACACACACTAACATACATGCGCACAATCACAAGCTGTCTCTCGTGGACACGCTCACAGACAGGCACACTCTAATCTTCAATCTTCCATGACAAAAACACCCACGACCACAGACACTATCAAGCACTCTCAGACCTGACACAATCCGCACGCCCTCTGCCTCCATGTGTCACCCTCACACACTCCTACACTTTAGACAAGATGTGATGACATTGGCAAGAGAAATGGAGGAGAAGGTCCAACAGGAAATAGGGAACTGTGGTGAGAGAGAGGCAGACAAATGGGTGGAGAGTGTGATGGATACAGAGTGGGTAAGAGGTCGAGGAAGACAAATGAGGTGAGTGGGAGATGCAATGCGAATCAGAGAGAGAGAGGGGTGCGTGTGGACTGAGAGAGTGCATGCACCGACACACAGAAAAACACACATGCAAACTCACACACTTGCACGCTCACACGCTTACACACTCACACTTCTCACGCACTCTTTCACACAATCCCTCTGTAACATTCACTCCCTCCCTCACACTTTCCTCTCACAAACTCACACTTCCACTCACTCCCTCCCTCTTCCCCACAACACAGCTTCTCTCAGGCCATTTCATATCACTCATCCTTCTCTCCCCACCTCTCACCCTTTCTCTTTATCTGACCCCACTTCTGTCTCTCTCACCCCACCCAATTATCCCCCTCAGCCCATCTCTCTTCTGTGTCTCTCACTCTCTCAGTCCACACGCACCCCCCTCTCTCTCTAATTCGCATTGCATCTCCCACTCACCTCATTTGTCTTCCTCGACCTCTTACCGACTCTGTATCCATCACTCTCTCCACCCATTTGTCTGCCTCTCTCTCACCACAGTTCCCTCTTTCCTGTTGGACCTTCTCCTCCATTTCTCTTGCCAATGTCATCACATCTTGTCTAAAGTGTGTGACCCAGAACAGGACACAATACTCCAGCTGATCTATTTAATGTGAACACAGCACCAGGTCCATTACGATGGAGCTGTCTTCCTCTGAGTTTAAGTTACTATTATGAACACCATTCCTCTCACAATATCTGCTTCCACACAATCCCTTCCACATTCGCAGTTCCTGTCTCTCTCTCTCTGTCTCTCTCTCCACATCTGGACCCATTTCTCTGCCCCCATAAGGTTGTGTATCAGATGTGGGGCCTGTATCAGTTGGTGTCTGTGCATTTTTTTGTCACAGTTAAATCTGCATATTTACTGCTCTAAGAGATGATGTGTTTGTATCTGCTGCAGGCTCTGAGGGTCTGAGGTTAAATAGTTCCAGATTATTGGTTAACATCATTTTACAATCTATGTTCACCCAGAACCCACTTAATTCACATCACTGAATGTCCACAGTTAAATACTACACAGGGAGAGATACGGTGACATTTGAAACTTCAGTACTGATACGTCACAGTCCAGTGACAGATATCACCGAAACAATGTGAGATCGAGAGATCGGACTGATGGTGTTTGAGTGGACAGCATCTTTCCACTTGTTATTAGATGATAAATGTGATCTACAGAATTCAGTGTTTAGAAAGAGTTAACTTTATCTAAAGATAATTATCCATCACTGAACTCAGTGTCGTAATCTGTTTGTTCAAATATTTTTTTAAAAATCATGTTGCGACCTCAGTGTCCCTGAGGTGATTCTGCAGTCTATATATTAAAGGCTTTGGGAATAGGTCACCTCAGAGTATAAGGCAGAGAGACTGCCAGCAGCTCGAAGGGACACATCACTTCACACTGAAGATGGATGATCCAATCCTCATGGCTGAGAAGATATTCTACCCAATCATTGCCATTATTGGCGTTCCTGGTGAGTGAATTTAAACATTGAGGTTGTGTAAACCTGTGTGTGAGCGGCTCTCTGATTTTAAACTCTGAGTGAAAATGGTCCATGCTGATCTCATTGTCACTGTTATACAGAGACCAGGTGAAAGATGTAATTCACTCAAATCAAATTACTTGAAATATCTCTGTGGTTTTAATCATTTTCATCAACTGACACAACTAACTCTGCACGTAATTCATGGGCTCAGGAATCAATGAAGTTATTGTATTGAGTGGAATCTTGTGTAATGTTAGATTGGATTTCAGTAACAACGATCATCCTGAAATAAAATTTAGTGGGAGTAAGAATAAAATTAACCTTTGATTGTGGATCAGTAACCAGAGTGGAATAACTGACACAAGTTAACAAGTATTGCAGGATGCAGTTGTCAGTGTGGAATTATACTCTTTGTGTCTTGTTGTTCACCAGAGTGGTATACCTGATTTAAGTATTCATCTATTTCTGGCACTATCTATCCGAGTCGAATTGTATTGTGTTTGTAAAAAGGTACTGGAATGAAATAAGTTGGTTTAATTTCAATTATATATATTTTTTATTGGGTGAGTGAGATCTCCATTCCATGGAGCTGTCTCTGTGTTTAATCTTTGGAATCGCTCGGAAATAGGAAGCGATTGGCTTTGTTCTAATGATGTTTGGTGATCAGTGTGTGATGTGAAATGCCTCGGTAACTCGGTTATGTATTGAAAAGAAACAGGTTTCAGCTAGTTCCTGATATTTAAACAATCCAATAACAGAGGGGCAATAAGCTGTGATTTGTATTTCAAAAATGTTTTGATTTTCTCGCATTTCTATTAATCTATAAATGAACTCAATGTTTTCTTTTCCACATTGTTATGGTTATATCTGAACTGTGTTGCTTCTTTAAGCGATTTGTGAATCTGATCACCTGAAGCCCTGAACTCCTCGAAAACATTCAGATACTTGATTTCTATAGAGTGATTGGGAAACATATTGTTCTGATCAGAATGAAGAACCTGACACTGAGCTGTGGTGAAATTAATTTACAATTCCAATACCCAATTTGCAAGTTTATAATTTATTATCAATGTGTTATTCTGTTGAGTTGTATTCTTCCACTCTGCTCATCCTCATTCTGAGTTTGGATTGGTTGGTAAATTTTGGAACTATAACTTTGCTTCTTGATTCCATGATGTGCGGGTTCGGTTGATTGGCCATGCTAAAATTGCCCCTTAGTGTCCTGAGATGCATAGGTTAGAGGGATTAGCGGGTAAATATGTAGGGATATGGGAGTAGGGCCTGGGTGGGATTGTGGTCGGTGCAGAATTGATGGGCCGAATGGCCTGTTTCTGCACTGTAGGGTTTCCATGATTTCTATGATTCTATGTTGTTGATGTAAATGGTGAAGCACAGTGATCCCAGCGCTGATCCTTGTGGAAAACCACTTCCCAACATCCAGCAGTCAGAGAAAATCCCTTTAACTCCCACTCCCTGTGTTGTGTCTTTGTAACCAGCTTCTCGTCATTCTGCTCCTGGTCCTCTAACTCCACTTGCTCTGAGGTTACTCATGTGTCTGTTCAGCCTTAAATTACTGAAGGTATCTAGAAACGCCATGTGTCGGACATCGATCATATCATTCCTGATAATTGGTAAAATTAATCAATGAAAGCTGTCAATAATGATCTTAATAGGATATAGATAGGCTGGAAATTTGGGCAAAGAAATGGCAGATGAAGTTCAATCCTGATGAATGCGAAGTGATGCATTTTGGTAGAAATAATGTAGGGAGGAGCTATACGATAAATGGCAGAACCAAAAAGGGTGCAGATAAGCAGAGGGACCTGGGTGTGCAAGTCCACACTTTCCTTGAAGGTGACGTCACAGCTGGAGAAGGTAGTGAAGAAGGCATATGGCATGCTTGCCTTTATAGGACGGGGCATGGAGTATAAAAGTTGGGGTCTGATGTTGCAGATGTATAGAACGTTGGTTCGGCCGCATTTGGAATACTGCGCCCAGTTCTGGTCGCCACACTACCAGAAGGACGTGGAGGCTTTGGAGAGAGTACAGAGGAGGTTTACCAGGATGTTGTCTGGTCTGGAGGGGCTTGGTTATGAGGAGAGATTGGGTAAACTGGGGTTGTTCTCCCTGGAAAGACGGAGGATGAGGGGAGACTTAATAGAGGTGTATATAAAATTATGAAAGGCATAGATAGGGTGAACGATGGGAAGCTTTTCCCCAGGTCGGTGGTGACGTTCACGTGGGGTCATAGGTTCAAGGTGAAGGGGGGAAGGTTTAACAGAGATATCAGAAGGACATATTTTACACAGAGGGTGGTGGGGGCCTGGAATGCGCTGCCAGGCAAGGTGGTGGAGGCGGACACACTGGGAACGTTTAAGACTTATCTAGATAGCCATATGAACGGAGTGGTAATGGAGGGATAGAAAAGAATGGTCTCGTTTGGACCAGGGAGCGGCGCGGGCTTGGAGGGCCGAAGGGCCTGTTCCTGTGCTGTATTGTTCTTTGTTCTTAATTTTGGAACATGTGCTGAATGCTCTTTATCACAGCCTGTGTCACTTTACATTTTTTTACTCTTTTGAAGTGAGTTAATCTATTTTTTTATGTTGAGGTTGTGACTGGACAACTGCTCTTTGGATTTTTCGAAATTTAATTTCTGTTTAAACTCAAGAAAAATCATAAACCTTCTATTGTTTTCCATTTCAGTGGGTCAAATCTGATGATCAGCTGCTTAAGAAGGCAGGCATGACAATTTTATTTCTTCGCTGATGTATCGAAGATAGGAGCAGGGAGGTCATGATGGAGATGTATGAAACACTCATTTGTCTTCAGCTCGAGGGCTGTGAGGAGTTCTGGTGGCCTCACTAGACGGAGGATGTGATTGCTCTGGAAGGAACGCAAAGGTGATTCACCAGGATGTTGCCTGGGCAGGGGTGTTTCTGCAGTGAGGACAGGCTGGTTAGGCTGGGGTTGCTTTCCACAGAACTTTTACGGCGGAGCGTGGACATCATTGAGGTGTTCAAAATTATGAGGGACAAAGATAGGATAGTTAAGAAGAAACTTCTTCCCCTGGGCAGAGGGGTCAATGTCCAAGGTGTGTAGACGAAGGTCAGCAGCTGGAGGATTAGAGGGTTTCTGAGGAAAATAAAATGTTCCTGTTTCATTTCAGAAATTGTGCTGGTCATCCTGCACAGCAAGATCCCACAATCACACTGCAATGTGGGAGGAGCCAGATTTAAAACACAATTCATAGAAATCCTACAGTGCAGAAGGATAACCATTCGGCCCATCGAGTCTGCACCGAACATAATCCCACGCAGGCCCTACCCCCACATATTTTACCTGCGAATCCCCCGAACCGACACGTCTCAGGACTCTAAGGGGAATTATTTTTAACCTGGCCAATCAACCTAAACCTCACATCTTTGGACTTTGGGAGGAAACCGGAGCACCCGGAGGAAACCCACGCAGACACGAGGAGAATATGCAAACTCCAAACAGACAGCGACCCGAGCCAGGAATCGAACCCGGGACCCTGGAGCTGTGAAGCAGCAGTGCTAACCAGTGTGCTACCGTGCCGTTACTTAGTGAAAAGATTAAACACATAATCACAGATTCACCCTCAGTAACACAGTCACTGTTTACAAATCCAACCTTTTGGGAGGAGCAAGGGATTGATGAAGGAAAGAAAAATAGAGTATGAAAGTAATCTACCATGGAACATGACAACTGACTTCAAAAAGAATCTATTGGTATGTAAAGAGAAACAGATTGACAAACTAGGACTTTGCAGTCAGAAATGGGAGATTCCATAACGGGGAACAAAGTAATAGCTGAGGAATTAAATTGTCCATTGCTTCGATCGTCAGAAAGGAAGACATGAATAATATCCCAAATGTTCTGAGAGGAACAAGTTTCAGAGAGAAGCTGAAGGACATTTGAATTCGTAGAGAAATGGTTTTGGGGACAATGATGGGATTGAAAGTGGTTAAATCTCCAGATCCTGATAATCTTCATCCCAGAGTACTTAAGGAAGTCTTCCTGGGAATAGCAGGTCCACGAGTGATTATTTTCCAATTTTAATGGACTCTGGGCTGGTTCCAAAGATTGGAGGGTAGCTAATGCAAGCCCGGTATTCAGACAGGACTGCAGAGAGAAAACAGTGAACTATAGACCAGTGAGCCTAACGTCGGTGCTGGGGAAGTTGCAAGAGTCAAATTTCAAGGATTTGATAACTCGGCATTTGGAAGGCAGTGCCATAATCAGACAAAGTCAGCATGGAAATACTAAAGGGAAATCATGATTGGAATATCCTGGAATTATTTGAGGGTGGAACTAGTAGAGTTGACGGAGGGGAGCCAGTGGATGTGGTTTATTTAGTCTTCCAGAAAGGTTACTGAATACAATCTCCAAATTTTCAGATGGTACAAAGCTGGGTGGGAGGGTGAACTCTGAGGAGGATGCAGAGAATATTCAGCGTGATTTGGACAGGCTGAGGGTGTGGTCATACGCATGGCAGATGCAGTTTAATGTGGATCACTGTGAGGATATCGACTCCGGCAGGAATATCAGGAAGACAAGTTATTATTGAATGGGTGTAAATTGAGGGAGGTGGATTCTAATCAAAACCTTGGTCTCCTCGTGCATCATTCACTGCAGGGAACCAGGCAGGTACAGCAGGCAGGAATGGAGCTAAATGGTCTGTAAGCTTTCATACGGAGATGATTCCTATTTAGGTATAGGGATGATTTTCTGCAATTAATAAAGCATTGCTGAGGCCACACCTGGAGATTTTTGTACAGTTTTATTGTCCTTCTCTGAGGAAGGATGTCCTTGCTATAGAGGAAGTACAGCGACGGTTTACCAGGCTGATTCCTGGGATGACAGGTCCGTCATATGAGGAGAGATTAGATTGTTTAGGATTATATTCAATGGAAATTTGTACAGTGAGAGGGGACCTCATAGAAAAGTATTAAATTCTAACAGAATGAGGCAGGGTCGATTCAGAAAGAATGTTTACCAATGGTGGGGGAGTCGAGAACTCGGGTCATAGTTTTAGGATTCGGGACAAACCTTTTGGAGCTGAGATGAGGAGAAGTTTATTCAGTCAGAGGGTGGTGAATGTGTGGAATTCACTACCACCGAATGTTGTTAAGGCAAATGCATTCAGAATAGTGAGAGGGGATCTCATAGAAACTTATAAAATTCAAAAAGGATTCGAACGGGTCGATTCAGAAAGCATGTTACCAATGTTCTGCGCTGTAATGTTCTATGTTCTATGTTCTTAATGGTGGGGAGTCCACGACTATCTGTCTTAGTTTGATCTGAACAGCAAACCTTTTTAGAACTGAGGGGAGGAGAAATTTCTTCAGTCAGAGGGTGGTGAATGTGTTGAATTCACAGTCGTTCTGTGATTTCAAAAATAAATTAGATATAGCTCTCGGGGCTAAAGGGAGATAAGGATATGGGGTAAGAGTGAATCAAGTTGTTAAATTTGATGATCAAACACAATAAAAATGAATGGCGGAGCAGGCTCCTACTCATGCTTCTAGGTTATATGTTTCAATGACTGGGGGGCTCACCTGGAATGAAGCAGTGTAGGACAGTGGAGGGGCGGCACGGTAGCACAGTGGCTAGCAATGCTGCTTCATAACTCCAGGGTCCTGGGTTCGATTCCCGGCTCGGGTCACTGTCTGTGTGGAGTTTGCACATTCTCCTCGTGTCTGCGTGGGTTTTCTCCGGGTGCTCCGGTTTCTTCCCACAGTCCAAAGATGTGCGGGTTAGGTTGATTGGCCATGTTAAAAATTGTCCCTTAGAGTCCTGAGATGCGTAGGTTAGGGGGATTAGCAGGTAAATCTGTGGGGGTAGAGCCTGGGTGGGATTGTGGTCGGTGCAGACTCGATGGGCCGAATGGCCTCCTTCTGCACTGTCGGGTTTCTATGATTTCTATGACCCCCTAATCAGGCCCTCTCTCCTCACCGCCCCTCTACCCGACAATTTATCTTCTCACCTCTCCCTTCCTCTTGGGCTTCTCACTCTCTTACACCTTCCTCTTTCTCTCCCTCACTGAATACACAATCTAACGAGGACGTTGGGTGAGAGAGTTGGAAAACCGACAATTGCATCCTGAGTGGAATGAATTCACGTGGCTGCTACAGTTTTATTTAGCGATTGATCTCATAAATTTATCACAGAACTGTATGGAATGAAGTGAATGGAAAAGGCATCCTGAGGGCCCTGAGATTAGGCCTTCAATTGAAGCCTAGTCCCAAAGGATGCAATAAACCTTGCGGACAAAGAACAGGAATCTCCCAACCCCAGTGAAACAGAACTGTCCTTTCCTGCCCCAAAATATCCCACACACGGATGGAAAGGGCGAGAGGGGAAAAGAGAACAACTGTCCCCCACCATCTGTCCTGTCCGCACACCCCTCATGCACCCCAAAACAATGTAAAACGCAAATCACAATGGGAAATTATTTTACATTAACTACAAGATGCAACATTGAAGCAAATGTTTGGAGAGAGAGAGGAAAAGTTGTATGACAGAGGTAGAGATATTGAACCCCCTGCGCTACACACTCCCCTCAAAAGATAATAAATCCTCCAAATCGCACCACCCTGTCTAAAAACGCAAACAGGACACAGGGATTGAGAACAAGCCTTTACCAAGGCCAGGGGTTTGATTTTTATCCCCTCCACCCTCCCATGTGCTTTATCATCACTGAGCTAATTTGCCTTTTAAGTTGTGTGGTTACCATTTGCAGTTCTGTATATTCTGCAGGTCATTGATGCATAGCAGGATCCCATGAGTAGCAATGTTTCTACACTGCCCAGCCCAGTCAGCAAGTGGCTAAAACCTCAATCGGGAAGAAACTGTTAATTTCCTCAGGATACATTTCAAAACAGACTGTCTCAGGACTGGAGTGTTTGAACATCACACCTTCTGGAAAGATGTGACAGGGACATCAGCAGTTACTGCACACAGGAAACCCTCTACCCCCAAATCCTGTGACATTTTCCCTCCATCCTAACTCCACAATGTTCAGCTATCTCTCCCGCTGTTTAACCTGATCCTCCCTTTTCTCTCTCACTCCCACATTCTGTAACATCAGTCCTTCCTCAGCCTGTCTCCCCACTATCTCACTTCCTCTCTCACAAGCCACACAATGGAGATACAGAGACACAGATAGAGAGACAGTGTCATGAGACAGAGGTTGATGCCCTTTTAACAAGCCACGCCAAATTCCCCAAAGAGGAATACCTTGCTTTGTGACCTGTGATAAGTGTGTGGGAAGGTGTGAACTGGTCTTCATTAGCATTTAATGGTTAACTAACAGAAATATCTGACACTCACTTGAAGTGAACAATTAACAGTTTAATTATTTACCCAACAGGCAACTTTAGTTAAAGAAGTAGCATTGTGATTCAAGTAAGATTCTATTGGAATGCTATTTAAATAAATTCAAGGACATTCATCGACAGAAAAAATAGAACACAATTTATTCACTCGCACAAATGTAAACAACTAGATTTTGTGGCTTTGGAAAAGCTTTGGCGTTCGTCTTTCTATTCCGCTGCCTGCAAGTTATTTCTGATTCAGATCGATTGATGGAGTGGTCTATTAAGTGATATTCAAAGCTCGAGAGAGCGGCTCTTTCCCTCTCATGGCTTTGAGAGTGGCAGCCCTTCAGTTGAACTGCAGGCAGGCAGTTGATCGCCCGTTTTAATAACTGTGATTACGTATGAATTCTACTGCACCAGGATTGATCTGATCTTGTCCACAACAATAAATTAACATTTGACAGCTTCCTGGTAACTGAGTGTCTTCTTTGGACTGCTCGGCTGAACTCAAAATTCAAAAACCTGCAAAGCCTGTTACGACGGCAACTTTGATACTTGGTCTTTGCTACCAATCTTGCAGTCTGTGTACTCTGTCTGTACCTGCATTTTAAGCCTCCAAGCATTGACACAAGACCAACTTTACAAGGACACAAAACCAGCTTTTTAAGGGACCACAATTCACAAACTCAGCTTCCCACATCAGACATAGAGCGAGAGCTCCGACAAACACCACCACAGCAAACTGTATTCAAATAGAACCCTGTGCATTTCATTTCACCCTCACATTTATCTCTCTGCCTCAGACACATTTTTTATTCCACAATTATAACCGCCTCAAGTTCAAGAACTTTCATTCCAGGCCATCAAGAATTATTTACAATGATGAGATGAATTGTTAATCTGACCTCACTGCTGTTAATTTAGAGATTTCTGATGTAACTTGTGCACAGAGGCAGTTTCAAAATTCAGTTCAGAGTTTATGATAATTGTTTTCTGTGTGTGTGTTTCTTGTTTTAACGTACAAACTCTAGGCTGGAATATTTGTCGCACAATAAGATCGCACAGGCAGCAATCTGACTTTGGCTGAATGTCCCATCACTCCTCTGCAGAAAGTGATCATGAACTCCTTCAGTACCATTTTTCAAGCTTAAGCTTTTTTATATTCAAGGCCTTGGAACCTTCTGTGCAGTCAGTGAGCTATTTTCAAAGAGGATGATCATTGTTACAAGGCAGGCAAAGGGCCCAGGACAGTGCATGCACAGCAAGATCCCACAGCAGCTGCACTGTGAAACTAATCAAATCAGACACAGCCCTTCCCTATGTGGGGGTGGGGTGGGGGTAAGGAGTTTTTTTTCTGTGGGCGGGGGGGGGGGTATGTGAGTAAATAATTTTTTACCCAGAGGGTGATGACGGTCTGGAATGCGCTGCTGGGAGGGTGGTGGAGGTGGGTTGTTCACATCCTTTAAAAAGTATCTGGATGAGCACTTACCACATCTTAACACATAGGCCAAGTGCTGACAGATGGGGTTTGGTGGGATTTCAGGTACTTCTAATGTGACAGTCCAGACTCGATGGGCCGAAGGGCCTCTTCTGCACTGTATGATTCAATTATTCTATAACCTCTCATTCTTGGTTCTCCTCATTCTCTCTCACGCTTTCCTTCCCTCCATTTCTTCCAATCAGACAGAGACATTGAAATGGAGAGAGACAGATTTCCACAGAGATAATCTTCTAAACGTGAATTAAAATGCAAGCCCTGCTCCATCCTGCCCATCCCCTGTCCCCTCTCAGTCTCTAGAAACCGCTCAACTCCCTCTGTCAGTTTGGGAAGCGGCTGCTGATTTCTTCAGGACAGTTTTCAAATCCTCCCAGACTATCTGACAGGGTTTGAGTGGAGCTGCAGCTCGTGACCACACACTGGAGACTCTCACATCCTGTCTCTCTTTCTCAAATGTGGTAGCACAGTGGTTAGCACTGCTGCTTCACAGCTCCAGGGACCCGGGTTCGATTCCCAGCTCGGGTCGCTGTCTGTGAGGAGTTTGCACATTCTCCTCGTGTCTGCGTGGGTTTCCTCCGGGTGCTCCGGTTTCCTCCCACAGTCCAAAGATGTGCGGGTTAGGTTGATTGGCCATGCTAATATTGCCCCTTAGTGTCCTGAGATGTGCAGGTTAGAGGGATTAGTGGGTAAATATGGAGGGATATGGGGGTAGGGCCTGGGTGGGATTGCGGTCGGTACAGACTCGATGGGCCGAATGGCCTCTTTCTGCACTGTAGGGTTTCTAGGATTCTATGATACCTCCATCACTACCTCTGCTTTGACCTTCCACTCTCCTCGAGCCTCCCTCTGTCTCTGCTCCACTCCCTCCTTCTCTTTTCTCCTTCAGCCACTATCGCTCTCTCTCATTGTAAAGATGGATGTTCTCATCTTGGGCCAGGTCTTTGCAAACACACCCACCACCTCTTACTCCATCCCTCCTTCTAACTTCGTATTTCTGTCCATATCTCTGCTTCTTTCCCTCTCTTTCATGTGCACTGTGTTGAAAGGAGCGATGCAATATTTCTGAGCCACATTGCCAACAATCACAAATCATATTGCTGTGAGGGGGTGGGAAGAACCACCTTATCTGGGGGTCTCCAGTTAGGAGTCAGTGCCCAGCTCCCTGTCTCTGGAGAATAGCCTCAGTCAGAGCCCTGAGATTCCTTATTTACAGAAATCAATCAATAGATCGATTAATTTTGTAATACATAACTACTGGGAGTTTCATTTTAATAAGTCTACCAAAGGAATGGACACAGCTTGACCCCAGCTTAAAGAGGGGAGTTTAGCTCTTTCTGTCACTGAGGGGATATGTTCCAAACTCAGAATTCACATGGCGCTGAGTGAAGGATTACATCAAGCACGAGGATAGGGGGATGAAATGTCTCTCCCCCCCCCCGCCCCACCCCGAACCCACTTTGTCCTCTCTGGGTATGGTCACACTGCTGTCCATGGGATCATGCTGTGCTTAAAATCCCCACAAAGAAAGCTGGAACGGGAGTGGGAGAGATTCTGGAGGGAGGTGAACAGGAATGGGAAGAAAGCGAGATGGAGAGAGCAATACTGGGGTGAGATAGAGAGATATGGGGAGAAACAGGAGGAGTGAGAGAACAATTAGAGAGCGATAGGGAGATTGGGGTAAAGTTATAATGAGAATGAAGAATGGAAACGCACTGGATAAGAGAGAAATCCAGATAGAGGGGAATAAAGCTGGTCGGAGAGAAGAAGAGATTAGGAAGAGAAAGATAGGGAAGCAAAGGAGAAGGCAAAGAGAGAGGGAGAGCAGAAAGGAAAAAAAGAGACAGACAGACGATATAATCTGTAAATTAGAAGCAGAAAAGCTGCGTGGGAGAGTCAGAATGGGGAGGAAATTTGGAGAGGGGAAATTAAACAGAAAAATCCTGAATTGACTTCCAACTTCACCAGCTGTCCAGTCCAGAGAGGTGTTCAATCCGGGGTGGGCTCTGATAATTGGGTGCAGGAAGGGAATGCAGATTCTATCTCTGTCCACTTTGGGTCTAATTAGGATTCCCGTCCAGTCTGAATTAATCCTGTAAAACAGATCAGATGAGAAATGCAATCTCTCTGAAATATTTGAATGATCAGAATTTGCAGATTTGCTCCATCAAAGTGAGAGATGTGTAATTCACAGCTTCCTGTCCCCCAGTCCCTACTTAACCAGCGGTTTACATTGGCTACTTTCCAATCTGCAATGTTAATCTCTAACACAACTCCTCCAACAACACCGCCACCGCGGGAACCCCATTGGATTGATGCTGAAATCCTCTCCTCACTGTGGGTTCACACATGGGGAATGTTCACTCACTCATTTCCCGCCTCTTGTCCCTTTTTCACTGACAGTTAATTTACTGGGAATTGTGATCCTGAGTCGGGGAAAGTGTGGCCTCTCCACCTGCACCACTCGCTACCTGGTGGCCATGGCAGCGGCGGATCTGCTCTTCATCATCATTAACCCCATTCTCAGCAGGATAAATGTTTATTATTTCCCGCTGAGTTTCCTGTCCCTCACCCCTATGTGTCGTGTTCACTCTGTCCTGCTGTCTGCAGCCAGAGACTGTTCAGTCTGGTTCACCCTCACTTTCTCCTTTGATCGATTTGTGGCCATTCGCTGCCAGAAACTGAAAACTAAATATTGCACCGGGAAAACTGCGGCTGTGGTTCTGGCAACAGCCGGCATCCTGCTCTCTGTGAAAAACATTCCCGCGTACTTTACACTGGAACCTCAGTGGATAATTGACAATGTCCAGTGGGGCTGTTGGACAAAGACAAGCTATTGGACTGATCCTGGGTGGTTTGGATTTTCCTGGTTTGATGCGGTTTTAACTCCATTGCTCCCATTCGGTTTAATCCTGGTGATTAACGCTCTGACAGTCAGACACATTTTGGTGACCAGTCGAGTCCGGAAGGGACTGAGGGCTCAGAGTCATGGAGAGAATCGCAGAGACCCCGAGATGGAGAGCAGAAGGAAGTCAATGATTTTACTCTTCAGCATTTCCGGAGCTGTCATTCTCCTCTGGGCCGTGTTTGTTATATTTTTTATCTATTCGAAAGTGAAAGGATTAATTTCCCTCACTCTTCCTGAAGCCACATTTCAAAACGTCGGATTGATGCTGCTGGATTTAAATTGCTGCACGAACACATTTATTTACGCGGTGACTCAATCCAAGTTCAGGGAGCAGATCAGGATCGCGGTGAAATATCCGCTCACATCAATTATTCAATTCATGAAGAAACAAAACTGACTGACAGCCATTCACAGAGCAGGATCACTAAATCACTGCCTCAGCCAATCACAGAGCGGGATCACTAAATCACCGCCTCAGCAAATCAGAGACTGGATTGCTAACTGACCGCCTCAGCCAATCAGAGACCAGATCGTCTACTGCCCGAATGAGCCAATCAGATTTGCCGCTCACTTCCTGACAGCCAAATCCACCAATGACTGTTCTGCGCAATTTGACTGACAGCGGTTGAGCCAATCAGAGGTCGATCTTTCTGACTGACAGCCGTGTCAACCATTCAGAACACCAGCAGCTAACGGCCCCGCCCCCAGAGCAAATCCGAAAGTGACAGACACTTCAACCAATGAGGAAGCTGGTGTGAGTGTGTGTGTATCAGTGTCTGTGAGGGTCAGTGTCCATGTGTGTGTCAGTGTGTGTCACTTTGTGTGTGTCTCAGCATGTGTCACTGTGTGCGTGTGTCAGTGTGTGTCACTGTGGGTATCACAGTGTGTGTGTGTCAGTGTGTGTCACTGTGTGTGTGTGTCAGTGTGTCACTGTGCGTGTGTGTGGGTCAGTGTCCATGCATGTGTCACTGTGTGTGTGTGTATCAGTGTATGTCACTGTGTGTGTGTGTGTGTCAGTGTGTATCACTGTGTCTGAGGGTTAGTGTCCATGTGTGTGTCAGTGGGTGTCAATCTGTGTGTGTGTCAGTGTGTGTCACTGTGTGTTTCAGTGTGTGTCACTGTGTGTGCGTGTGTCAGTGTGAGTAACTGTGTTTGTGTCACAGTGTGTGTGAGTGTGTGCGTGCCAGGACGTCACTGTGTGTGTGTGTGTGTGAGGGTCAGTGTCCATGCGTGTGTCAGCGGCCATGTGTGTGTCAGTGTGTGTCACTGTGTGTGTGTCAGTGTGTGTGTGTCAGTGTGTATCACTGTGTGTGCGTATCACTGTGTGTGTCTGTCAGTGTCCGAGTGTGTCAGTGTGTGTCACTGTGTGTGTGTAAGTGTGTGTCACTGTGATTGTGTCAGTGTGTGTGTGTGTCAGTGTGTATCACTGTGTGTGTGTGTCAATGTCCATGTGTGTGTCAGTGTGTGTCACTGTCTGTGTGTGAGTCAGTGTCCATGTGAGTGTCAGTGTGTGTCACTGTGTGTGGGTGTCACAGTGTGTGTGTGTGTCAGTGTGTATCACTGTGTGTGTGTATCAGTGTGTGTGTGAGGGTCAGTGTCCATGCGTGTGTCAGTGGGCATGTGTGTGTCAGTGTGTGTCACTGTGTGTGTGTCAGTGTGTGTGTGTCAGTGTGTATCACTGTGTGTGTATCACTGTGTATGTCTGTCAGTGTCCATGAGTGTGTCAGTGTGTGTCACAGTGTGTGTGTCAGTGTGTGTCACTGTGATTGTGTCAGTGTGTGGGTGTCAGTGTGTATCACCGTGTGTGTTTGTCAATGTCCATGAGTGTGTCAGTGTGTGTCACTGTGTGTGTGTCAGCGTGTGTCACTGTGATTGTGTCAGTGTGTGTGTGTCAGTGTGTCTCACTGTGTGTGTGTATCAGTGTGTGTGAGGATCAGTGTCCATGTGTATGTCAGTGTCCATTTGTGTGTCAGTGTCCATTTGTGAGTCAGTGTGTGTGTCAGTGTGTATCACTGTGTGTGTGTAGCAGTGTGTGCGTGAGGGCCAGTGTCCATGTGTGTGTCAGTGTCCATGTGTGTGTCAGTGTCCATGTGTGCGTCAGTGTCTCACAGTGTGTGTGTCATTGTGTGTCACTGTGTGCGTGTTACTGTGAGTGTATCAGTGTGTGTGAGGGTGTTTGTCCATGTGTGTGTCGGAGTCCATGTGTGGGTCAGTGTCCAATGTGTGAGAGTGTGTGTCACTGTGTGTGTGTCAGTGTTTGTGTCAGTGTGTATCACAGTGTGTGTATCAGTGTGTGTGAGGGTCAGTGTCCATGTGTGTGTCAGTGCCCATGTGTGCGTCAGTGTCCATGTGTGTGTCAGTGTGTGTCTCTGTGTGTGTGTCAGTGTGTGTCACTATGTGTTTCAGTGTGTATCACTGTGTGTGTGTGTGTGTCAGTGTGAGTCACTGTGTGTGTGTCACAGTTTGTGTGAGTGTGTGTGTGCCAGGACGTCACTGTGTGTGTGTGTGTGAGGGTCAGTGTCCATGCGTGTGTCAGTGGCCATGTGTGTGTCAGTGTGTGTCACTGTGTGTGTGTCAGCGTGTGTGTGTCAGTGTGTATCACTGTGTGTGTGTATCACTGTGTGTGTCTGTCAGTGTCCATGTGTGTGTCAGTGTGTGTCACTGTGAGTGTGTCAGTGTCTGTGTGCCAGTGTGTATCACTCTGTGTGTGTATCAGTGTGTGTGAGGATCAGTGTCCATGAGCGTGTCAGTATCCATGTGTGTGTCAGAGTGTGTGCCACTGTGTATCATTGTGTGTGTGTATCAGTGTGTGCGTGAGGGTCAGAGTTCATGTGTGTGTCAGTGTCCGTGTGTTTGTCAGTGTGTGTCAGTGTGTGTGTCAGTGTGTGTCACTGTCTGCGTGTTACTGTGTGTGTATCAGTGTGTGTGAGGGTCTGTGTCCATGTGTGTGTCGGAGTACATGTGTGTGTCAGTATCCATGTGTGTGTCAGTGTGTGTCACTGTGTGTGTGTCACGGTGTGTGTGTCAGTGTGTATCATTGTGTGTGTGTATCAGTGTGGGCGTGAGGTTCAGTGTCCATGTGTGTGTCAGTGTCCATGTGTGTGTCAGTGTGTGTCAGTGTGTGTGTGTCAGTGTCCATGTGTGTGTCAGTGTGTGTGTCAGTGTGTGTGTCAGTGTGTGTCACTGTGTGCGTGTTACTGTGTGTGTATCAGTGTTTGTGAGGGTCTGTGTCCATGTGTGTCTCGGAGTACATGAGCGTGTCAGTGTCCATGTGTGTGAGAGTGTGTGTCACTGTGTGTGTGTGTCATTGTTTGTGTCAGTGTGTATCACTGTGTGTGTGTCAGTGTGTGTGAGGGTCAGTGTCCCTGTGTGTGTCAGTGTCCATGTGTGTGTCACTGTCCATGTGTCTGTCAGTGTTTGTCACTGTGTGTGTCAGTGTGTGTCAGTGTGTATCACTGTGTTTGAGTCAGTTTCCATGTGTGTGTCAGTGTGTGTCACAGTGTGTGTGACCGTGTCTGTGTGTCAGTGTGCATCACTGTGTGTGTGTGTCAATGTCCATGTGTGTGTCAGTGTGTGTCACTGTCTGTGTGTGAGTCAGTGTCCATGTGAGTGTCAGTGTGTGTCACTGTGTGTGTGTGTCAATGTGTGTGTGTCAGTGTGTATCACTGTGTGTGTTTATCAGGGAGTGAGAGTGTCATAGTCCATGAGTGTGTCAGTGTCCATGTGTGTGTCAGTGTCCATGTGTGTGTCACTGTGTGTCACTGTGTTTGTGTGTCACTGTGTGTGTGTGTCAGTGTGTCTAAGTGTGTGTCAGTGTGTATCACTGTGTGTGTGTGTCAGTGTCCATGTGTGCGTCAGTGTGTGTGTCAGTGTGTGTCACTGTGTGCGTTTTACTGTGTGTGTATCAGTGTGTGTGAGGGTCTGTGTCCATGTGTGTGTCGGAGTAGATGTGTGTGTCAGTGTCCATGTGTGTGAGAGTGTGTGTCACTGTGTGTGCGTCAGTGTTTGTGTCAGTGTGTATCACTGTGTGTGTGCGTCAGTGTGTGTGAGGGTCAGTGTCCATGTGTGTGTCAGTGTCCATGAGTCTGTCAGTGTGTGTCACTGTGTGTGTCAGTGTGTATCACTGTGTGTGAGTCAGTTCCCATGTGTGTGTCAGTGTGTGTCACTGTGTGTGTGTGTCAATGTCCATGTGTGTGTCAGTGTGTGTCACTGTCTGTGTGTGAGTCAGTGTCCATGTGAGTGTCAGTGTGTGTCACTGTGTGTGTGTGTCAGTGTGTGTCAATGTGTGTGTGATAGTGTGTGTGTGTCAGTGTGTATCACTGTGTGTGTGCATCAGTGAGTGAGAGTGTCAGTGTCCATGAGTGTGTCAGTGTGTGTCACTGTGTGTGTGTGTCACAATGTGTGCGTGAGGGTCAGTGTCCATGCGTGTGTCAGTGGGCATGTGTGTGTCAGTGTATGTCACTGTGTGTGTGTATCACTGTGTGTGTCTGTCAGTGTCCATGAGTGTGTCAGTGTGTGTCACTGTGTGTGTGTCAGTGTGTGTCACTGTGATTGTGTCAGCGTGTGTGGGTCAGTATGTATCACTGTGTGTGTGTATCAGTGATTGTGAGGATCAGTGTCCATGTGTATGTCAGTGTCCATTTGTGTGTCAGTGTCCATGTGTGTGTCAGTGTGTGTCACTGTGTGTGTGTCAGTGTGTGTGTCAGTGTGTATCACTGTGTGTGTGTGTAGCAGTGTGTGCGTGAGGGCCAGTGTCCATGTGTGTGTCAGTGTCCATGTGTGTGTCAGTGTCCATGTGTGTGTCAGTGTCTCACAGTGTGTGTGTGTCATTGTGTGTCACTGTGTGCGTGTTACTGTGAGTGTATCAGTGTGTGTGAGGGTGTTTGTCCATGTGTGTGTCGGAGTCCATGTGTGTGTCAGTGTCCAATGTGTGAGAGTGTGTGTCACTGTGTGTGTGTGAGTGTTTGTGTCAGTGTGTATCACTGTGTGTGTGTATCAGTGTGTGTGAGGGTCAGTGTCCATGTGTGTGCCAGTGCCCATGTGTGTGTCAGTGTCCATGTGCGTGTCAGTGTGTGTCTCTGTGTGTGTGTCAGTGTGTGTCACTGTGTGTGTGTCAGTGTGTGTGAGTGTGTGTCAGTGTTTATCACTGTGTGTGTGAGTCAGTGTCCATGTGTGTGTCAGTGTGTGTCACTGTGTGTGTGTCCGTGTGTGTGTGTCAGTGTGTATCACTGTGTGTGTGTGTGTGTGTGTGTCAGTGTCCATGTGTGTGACAGTGTGTGTCACTATCTGTGTGTGTGTCAGTGTCCTTGTGCGTGTCAGTGTGTGTCACTGTGTGTGTGTCAGTGTGTGTCACTATGTGTGGGACAGTGTGTGTCTGTCAGTGTGTATCACTGTTTGTGTGGGTCAGTGTGTACCACTGTGTGCGTCTGGGTCGGTGCGTATCAGTATGTGTGTGTGGGTGTGTGTGTGTGTGTCAGTTTATGTCAATGTGTGTGTGTGTGTGTGTGTGTGTGTGTGTGTGCGTGTGTCAGTGTGTATCTGTGTGTATGTCTGTCAATGTGCATCACTGTGTTTGTGTGGGTCAGTGTGTATCACTGTGTGTGAGTGCATCAGTGTGGATCAGTGTGTGTGTGTGTGTGTATGTCAGTGTGTGTCAATGTGTGTGTGTCAGTGTGTGTCACTGTGTGTGTGTGTGTGTGTCAGTGTGTATCACTGTGTGTGTGTGTGTGTGTGTGTCAGTGTGCGTCACTGTGTGTGTGTCACTGTGTGTGTGTGAGTGTGTGTGTGTGCCAGGGCGTCACTGTGTGTGTGTGTGTGTGAGGGTCAGTGTCCATGCGTGTGTCAGTGGCCATGTGTGTGTCAGTGTGTGTCACTGTGTGTGTGTCAGTGTGTGTCACTGTGATTGTGTCAGTGTGTGTGTGTCAGTGTGTATCACTGTGTGGTTGTCAGTGTCCACGTGTGTGTCAGTGTGTGTCACTGTCTGTGTGTGAGTCAGTGTCCATGTGCGTGTCAGTGTGTGTCACTGTGTGTGTGTCAGTGTGTGTCACTGTGTGTGTGTATCAGGGAGTGAGAGTGTCAGTGTCCATGAGTGTGTCAGTGTCCATGTGTGTGTCAGTGTCCATTTTTGTGTCAGTGTGTGTCACTGTGTGTGTGTCACAGTGTGTGTGTCAGTGTGTATCACAGTGTGTGTGTATCAGTGTGTGTGTGAGGGTCAGTGTCCATGCGTGTGTCAGTGGGCATGTGTGTGTCAGTGTGTGTCACTGTGTGTGTGTCAGTGTGTGTGTGTGTCAGTGTGTATCACTGTGTGTGTGTATCACTGTGTGTGTCTGTCAGTGTCCATGAGTGTGTCAGTGTGTGTCACAGTGTGTGTGTCAGTGTGTGTCACTGTGAATGTGTCAGTGTGTGAGTGTCAGTGTGTATCACTGTGAGTGTGTATCAGTATGTGTCAGGTTCAGTGTCCATGTGTATGTCAGTGTCCATGTGTGTGTCAGTGTGTGTCACTGTGTGTGTGTCAGTGTGTGTGTCAGTGTGTATCACTGTGTGTGTGTAGCAGTGTGTGCGTGAGGGCCAGTGTCCATGTGTGTGTCAGTGTCAATGTGTGTGTCAGTGTCCATGTTGTGTCAGTGTCTCACAGTGTGTGTGTCATTGTGTGTCACTGTGTGCGTGTTACTGTGTGTGTATCAGTGCGTGTGAGGGTGATGTCCATGTGTGTGTCGGAGTCCATGTGTGTGTCAGTGTCCAATGTGTGAGAGTGTGTGTCACTGTGTGTGTGTCAGTGTTTGTGTCAGTGAGTATCACTGTGTGTATGTATCAGTGTGTGTGAGGGTCAGTGTCCATTTGTGTGTCAGTGCCCATGTGTGTGTCAGTGTCCATGTGTGTGTCAGTGTGTGTCTCTTTGTGTGTGTCAGTGTGTGTCACTGTGTGTGTGTCAGTGTGTCTAAGTGTGTGTCAGTGTGTATCACTGTGTGTGTGTGTCAGTGTCCATGTGTGCGTCAGTGTGTGTTACTGTGTGTGTCCATGTGTGTGTGTGTCAGTGTGTATCACGGTGTGTGTGTGTGTGTGTGTGTGTGTGTCAGTGTGTATCTGTGTGTGTGTGTCAATGTGCATCACTGTGTTTGTGCGGGTCAGTGTGTATCACTGTGTGTGAGTGCGTCAGTGCGTATCATTGTGTGCGTGTGTATGTCAGTGTGTGTCAATGTGTGTGTGTGTGAGTGTGTATCACTGTGTGTGTGAGGCAGTGTGCATCACTTTGTGTGTTTGTGTGTGTCAGTGTTTATAGTGTCTGTGTGGATCAGTATGTATCACTGTGTGTGTGTGTGGGTCAGTGTGTATCACTGTTGTGTGTGTGTGTGTGTGTGTGTGTGTGTGTGTGTGTGTGCGTGTGTGTGTGTCAGTGAGTATCACTGCGTGTGTGTGGGCCAGTGTGTATCAATGTGTGTGTGTGTGTGTGCGTGTGTCAGTGTGTGTCACTGTGTGTGTGGGTCACTGTGTATCACTGTGTGTATCAGTGTGCGTCAATGTGTGTGTGTTTCAGTGTGTATCACTGTCTGTGTGTGTGACAGTATGTATCACTGTGTGTATGTCTGTCAGTGTGTATCACTGAGTGTGTGGGTCAGTGTGTACCACTGTGTGTCTGTGTGTCAGTGCGTATCACTGTGAGTGTGTGTGTGTGTATGTGTGCCAATGTGTATCACTGTGTGTGTGAGTCAGTGTGCATCACTGTGTGTGTGTGTGTTTGTTTGTCTGTTTCAGTGTGTATCACTGTGTGTGTGGTCAGTGTGTCACTGTATGTGTGGGTCAGTGTGTGCGTGTGTGTCAAGTTTGTATCAGTGTTGGTCTGTGTGTCAGTGTGTATCACAGTGTCTGTGTGTGTGTGTGTGTGTGTGTGTGTGTGTGAGTGTGTATCACTGTTTGTGTGTGTGTGGGTCAGTGTGTATCACTGTGTGTCCGTGAGTGTCACTGTGTGGTTGTGAGTCAGTGTGTATCACTGTGTGTGTGTGTGTGTGTGTGTCAGTGTGTATCACAGTGTGTGTGTATGTCAGTGTGTATCACTATGTGTGTGTGTGGATCAATGTGTATCACTGTGTGTGTGTGTGTGTGTGTGTGTGTGTGTGTGCGTGTCAGTGTGCATCACTGTGTGTGTGTGGGTCAGTGTGTATCTGTGTGTGTTTGTGGGTCAGTGTGTGTCACTGTGTGTGTGTGTGTGTGGGTCAGTGTGTGTATGTGTGTGTGTGCAGGCCAGTGAATGAACTGTGTGTGTGTAGGTCAAGTGTATCACTGTGTGTGTGTGGGTCAGTGTGTATCACTGTGTATGTGTGTCATTGTTTATCACTGTGTGTGTGTGTGTGTGTGTGTCAGTGTGTGTCAATGTGTGTGTATGTGTCAGTGTGTATCACTGTGTGTGTGTGTGGGTCAGTGTGTATCACTGTGTGTGTGTGGGTCAGTGTGTATCACAGTGTGTGTGTATGTCAGTGTGTATCACTGTGTGTGTGCGGTTCAATGTTTATCACTGTGTGTGTGTGTGTGTGTGTGTGTGTGTGTGCGTGTCAGTGTGCATCACTGTGTGTGTGTGGGTCAGTGTGTATCTGTGTGTGTGTGTGGGTCAGTGTGTGTCACTGTGTGTGTGTGTGGGTCAGTGTGTGGATGTGTGTGCAGGCCAGTGAAAGAAATGTGTGTGTGTGTAGGTCAAGTGTATCACTGTGTGTGTGTGGGGCAGTGTGTATCACTGTGTGTGTGTGTGTGTCATTGTGTATCACTGTGTGTGTGTGTGTGTGTGTGTGTGTGTGTGTGTGTGTGTCAGTGTGTGTCAATGTGTGTGTGTGTGTATCTGTGTGTGCGTGTGTGGGTCAATGCGAATCACTGTGTGTGTGGGTAAGTGTGTGTCACTGTGTGTGTATGTGTCAGTGTGTATCACTGTGTGTGTGTGTGGGTCAGTGTGTATCACTGTGTGTCTGTGAGTGTCACTGTGTGGTTGTGAGTCAGTGTGTATCACTGTGTGTGTGTGTGTGTGTCTGTATCAGTGTGTATCACTGTGTGTGTGGTCAGTATGTATCACTGTATGTGTGGGTCAGTGTGTGTGTGTGTGTCAGTTTGTATCACTGTTGGTCTGTGTTTCAGTGTGTATCACATTGTCTGTGTGTTTGTGTGTGTGTGTGTGTGTGTGTGTGTGTGAGTGTGTATCACTGTGTGAGTGTATGGGTCAGTGTGTATCACTGTGTGTCTGCGAGTGTCACTGTGTGGTTGTGAGTCAGTGTGTATCACTGTGTGTGTGTGTGTCTGTATCAGTGTGTATCACTGTGTGTGTGGTGGTTCAGTGTCCATGTGTGTGTCAGTGTGTGTCTCTTTGTGTGTGTCAGTGTGTGTAAGTGTGTGTCAGTGTGTATCACTGTGTGTGCGTGTCAGTGTCCATGTGTGTGTCAGTGTGAGTTACTGTGTGTGTGTGTCCATGTGTGTGTGTGTCAGTGTGCATCACTGTGTGTGTGTGTTTGTGTGTGTGTGTGTGTGTGTCAGTGTGTATCTGTGTGTGTGTGTGTCAATGTGCATCACTGTGTTCGTGCGGGTCAGTGTGCATCACTGTGTGTGAGTGCGTCAGTGTGTATCATTGTGTGCGTGTGTATGTCAGTGTGTGTCAATGTGTGTGTGAGTGAGTGTGTATCACTGTGTGTGTGTGAGTCAGTGTGCATCACTTTGAGTGTTTGTGTGTGTCAGTGTTTATAGTGTCTGTGTGGAACAGTATGTATCACTGTGTGTGTGTGTGGGTCAGTGTGTATCACTGTGTGTGTGTGTGTATGTGTGTGTGCGTGTGTGTATGTCAGTGAGTATCATTGCGTGTGTGTGGGCCAGTGTGTATCAATGTGTGTGTGTGTGTGTGTGTGTGTCAGTGTGTGTCACTGTGCGTGTGGGTCACTGTTTATCACTGTGTGTGTCAGTGTGCGTCAATGTGTGTGTGTTTCAGTGTGTATCACTGTCTGTGTGTGTGACAGTATGTATCACTGAGTGTATATCTGTCAGTGTGTATCACTGAGTGTGTGGGTCAGTGTGTACCACTGTGTGTCTGTGTGTCAGTGCGTATCACTGTGAGTGTGTGTGTGTGTGTGTGTGTGTGCCAATGTGTATCACTGTGTGTGTCAGTCAGTGT